>NC_140999.1:9147146-9707797 GCF_052327205.1 Somniosus microcephalus
AGAAACAGAGAGAGGGGAGAGAGGGGGGAGAAACAGAGAGAGGGGAGAGAGGGGGGAACAGAGAGGGGAAAGAAAGGAGAGAGGGGGACAGAGAGAGGGGGAGAGGGGGGAACAGAGAGAGGGGGGAGAGGGGGGGGGGAGAAAGAGAGAGAGGGGAGAGAGGGGGGGAGAAACAGAGAGAGGGGAGAGAGGGGGGGAGAAACAGAGGGGAGAGAGGGGGAACAGAGAGGGGAAAGAAAGGAGAGAGGGGGAACAGAGAGGGGAAAGAAAGGAGAGAAAGAGGGGAAACAAAGTATGGGGAGAGAGGGGAAAGAGAGGGGAACAGAGAGAAAGAGAAAGAGAAAGGAAGGATGAGAGAGAAAGAGGAAGAGAAAGAGGGAGGGAGAATGAATGGAAGTGGGGAAGATATAAATAGAGCAAAGGGAGAGAGAGGTGAAGGGGAAGGAGAAGAGAGGGAAAAGATAGGAAAGAGAAAGAGGGAGAGAGCAAGGATACTGGGAAGAGAGGAGGGAGGGAGAGACAGAGGAGAAGAAATGGAGAAAGAGGGCTAAGTGGAGGGGACAACTGAAAGGGGAGAGATAAAGAGGGAGAGAGAGAGGTGAAAGAGAGGAAGGGCGGGATAAATAAAGAAAGAGTGAGGGAGGGCGAGAGTGAGGAAGGGGAGAATGTGGGAAAGCAAGAGGGAGAGAAAAAGAAAGGTGGAGGAAGGTAAGAGGAAAAGAGGGAAGGGGAAAAAATGAGAGAGAAGGATAGAGAGATCGAGCGAGGGACATAGAGTGGGGAGACAGAGAGGGACAGCAAGATAGAGGCAGAAACAGACACAGAAACAGAGAGCTGGAAACATAGAAACATAGAAGATAGGAGCAGGAGTAGACCATTCGGCCCCTCGAGCCCGCTCCGCCATTCAATGAGATCATGGCTGATCATCCAAATTCAGTACCCTGTCCCTGCCTTCTCCCCATATCCCTTGATCCCTTTAGCCTTAAGAAATATATCCAACTCCTTCTTGAATATATTTAATGAATTGGCCTCAACTGCCTTCTGTGGTAGAGAATTCCACAGGTTCACCACTCTCTGGGTGAAGAAATTCCTCCTCATCTCTGTCCTAAATGGCTTACCCCTTATCCTTAGACTGTGACCCCTGGTTCTGGACTCCCCGACCATCGGGAACATCCTTCCTGCATCTAGTCTGTCTAGTCCTGTTAGAATTTTATAAGTTTCAATGAGATCCCCTCTCATTCTTCGAAACTCCAGCGAGTACAAGCCCAATCGACCGAATCTCTCCTCATACGTCATTCCTGCCATCCCAGATACTGAGAGACATTGAGAGAGAGAGAGAGAGACTCACAATCAGACAGAGAGAGAGGTGAGTGATGTTACTGTTGCAAATAGAACACCATCCCACTTTAGACACCTGGGCACCGTCCCATCAAACACTCCCAGGGCAGGTACAGCACGGGTTAGATACAGAGTAAAGCTCCCTCTACACTGTCCCATCAAACACTCCCAGGGTAGGTACAGCACGGGTTAGATACAGAGTAAAGCTCCCTTTACACTGTCCCATCAAACACTCCCAGGACAGGTGGAGCACGGGTTAGATACAGAGTAAAGCTCCCTCTACACTGTCCCATCACACACTCCCAGGGCAGGGACAGTACGGGTCAGATACAGAGTAAAGCTCCCTCTACACTGTCCCATCAAACACTCCCAGGACAGGTGGAGCACGGGTTAGATACAGAGTAAAGCACCCTCTACACTGTCCCATCAAACACTCCCAGGGCAGGTACAGCACAGGTTAGATACAGAGTAAAGCTCCCTCTACACTGTCCCATCAAACACTCCCAGGGCAGGTACAGCACAGGTTAGATACAGAGTAAAGCTCCCTCTACACTGTCCCATCAAACACTCCCAGGGCAGGTACAGCACGGGTTAGATACAGAGTAAAGCTCCCTCTACACTGTCCCATCAAACACTCCCAGGGCAGGTACAGCACGGGTTAGATACAGAGTAAAGCTCCCTCTACACTGTCCCATCAAACACTCCCAGGGCAGGTACAGCACAGGTTAGATACAGAGTAAAGCTCCCTCTACACTGCCCCATCAAACACTCCCAGGGCAGGTACAGCACGGGTTAGATACAGAGTAAAGCTCCCTCTACACTGTCCCATCAAACACTCCCAGGGCAGGTACAGCACGGGTTAGATACAGAGTAAAGCTCCCTCTACACTGTCCCATCAAACACTCCCAGGGCAGGTACAGCACGGGTTAGATACAGAGTAAAGCTCCCTCTACACTGTCCCGTCAAACACTCCCAGGGCAGGTACAGCACGGGTTAGATACAGAGTAAAGCTCCCTCTACACTGTCCCATCAAACACTCCCAGGGCAGGTACAGCACGGGTTAGATACAGAGTAAATCTCCCTCTACACTGTCCCATCAAACACTCCCAGGGCAGGTACAGCACGGGTTAGATACAGAGTAACGCTCTCTCTACACTGTCCCATCAAACACTCCCAGGGCAGGTACAGCACGGGTTAGATACAGAGTAAAGCTCCCTCTACACTGCCCCATCAAACACGCCCAGGGCAGGTACAGCACGGGTTAGATACAGAGTAAAGCTCCCTCTACACTGTCCCATCAAACACTCCCAGGGCAGGTATAGCACGGGTTAGATACAGAGTAAAGCTCCCTCTACACTGCCCCATCAAACACTCCCGGGACAGGTACAGCACGGGTTAGATACAGAGTAAAGCTCCCTCTACACTGCCCCATCAAACACTCCCAGGACAGGTACAGCACGGGTTAGATGCAGAGTAAAGCTCCCTCTGCACTGTCCCATCAAACACTCCCAGGGCAGGTACAGCACGGGTTAGATACAGAGTAAAGCTCCCTCTGCACTGCCCCATCAAACACTCCCAGGACAGGTACAGCACGGGTTAGATACAGAGTAAAGCTCCCTCTACACTGCCCCATCAAACACTCCCAGGGCAGGTACAGCACGGGTTAGATACAGAGTAAAGCTCCCTCTACACTGTCCCATCAAACACTCCCAGGGCAGGTACAGCACGGGTTAGATACAGAATAAAGCTCCCTCTACACTGTCCCATCAAATACTCCCAGGGTAGGTACAGCACGGGTTAGATGCAGAGTAAAGCTCCCTCTACACTGTCCCATCAAACACTCCCAGGGCTGGTACTGCATGGGTCAGACAGAGTGTAAAGCTCCCTCTACACTGTCCCATCAAACACTCCCAGGGCAGGTACAGCACGGGTTAGATACAGAGTAAAGCTCCTTCTACACTGTCCCATCAAACACTCCCAGGGCAGGTACAGCACGGGTCAGATACAGAGTAAAGCTCCCTCTACACTGTCCCATCAAACACTCCCAGGGCAGGTACAGCATGGGTTAGATACAGAGTAAAGCTCCCTCTACACTGTCCCATCAAACACTCCCAGGGCAGGTACAGCACGGGTTAGATACAGAGTAAAGCTCCCTCTACACTGTCCCATCAAACACTCCCGGGGCAGGTACAGCACGGGTTAGATACAGAGTAAAGCTCCCTCTACACTGTCCCATCAAACACTCCCAGGGCAGGTACAGCACGGTGTAGATACAGAGCAAAGCTCCCTCTACACTGTCCCATCAAACACTCCCAGGGCAGGTGCAGCACGGGTTAGATACACAATAAAGCTCCCTCTACACTGCCCCATCAAACACTCCCAGGACAGGTACAGCACGGGTTAGATACAGAGTAAAGCTCCCTCTACACTGCCCCATCAAACACTCCCAGGGCAGGTACAGCACGGGTTAGATACAGAGTAAAGCTCCCTCTACACTGTCCCATCAAACACTCCCAGGGCAGGTACAGCACGGGTTAGATACAGAATAAAGCTCCCTCTACACTGTCCCATCAAATACTCCCAGGGTAGGTACAGCACGGGTTAGATACAGAGTAAAGCTCCCTCTGCACTGTCCCATGAAACACTCCCAGGACAGGTGGAGCACGGGTTAGATACAGAGTAAAGCTCCCTCTACACTGTCCCATCACACACTCCCAGGGCAGGGACAGTACGGGTTAGATACAGAGTAAAGCTCCCTCAACACTGTCCCATCAAACACTCCCAGGACAGGTGGAGCACGGGTTAGATACAGAGTAAAGCACCCTCAACACTGTCCCATCAAACACTCCCAGGGCAGGTACAGCACGGGTTAGATACAGAGTAAATCTCCCTCTACACTGTCCGTCAAACACTCCCAGGGCAGGTACAGCACGGGTTAGATACAGAGTAAAGCTCCCTCTACACTGTCCCATCAAACACTCCCAGGGCAGGTACAGCACGGGTTAGATACAGAGTAAAGCTCCCTCTGCACTGTCCCATCAAACACTCCCAGGGCAGGTACAGCACGGGTTAGATACAGAGTAAAGCTCCCTCTACACTGTCCCATCAAACACTCCCAGGGCAGGTACAGCACGGGTTAGATACAGAGTAAAGCTCCCTCTACACTGTCCCATCAAACACTCCCAGGGCAGGTACAGCACGGGTTAGATACAGAGTAAAGCTCCCTCTACACTGTCCCATCAAACACTCCCAGGGCAGGTACAGCACGGGTTAGATACAGAGTAAAGCTCCCTCTACACTGTCCCATCAAACACTCCCAGGGCAGGTACAGCACGGGTTAGATACAGAGTAAATCTCCCTCTACAATGTCCCATCAAACACTCCCAGGGCAGGTACAGCACGGGTTAGATACAGAGTAACGCTCTCTCTACACTGTCCCATCAAACACTCCCAGGGCAGGTACAGCACGGGTTAGATACAGAGTAAAGCTCCCTCTAACGCTGTCCCATCAAACACTCCCAGGGCAGGTACAGCACGGGGTAGATACAGAGCAAAGCTCCCTCTACACTGTCCCATCAAACACTCCCAGGACAGGTGGAGCACGGGGTAGATACAGAGTAAAGCTCCCTCTATACTGCCCCATCAAACACTCCCAGGGCAGGTATAGCACGGGTTAGATACAGAGTAAAGCTCCCTCTACACTGCCCCATCAAACACTCCCGGGGCAGGTATAGCAGGGGTTAGATACAGAGTAAAGCTCCCTCTACACTGCCCCATCAAACACTCCCAGGGCAGGTACAGCACGGGTTAGATACAGAGTAAAGCTCCCTCTACACTGTCCCATCAAACACTCCCAGGGCAGGTACAGCACGGGTTAGATACAGAGTAAAGCTCCCTCTACACTGTCCCATCAAACACTCCCAGGGCAGGTACAGCATGGGTTAGATACAGAGTAAAGCTCCCTCTACACTGTCCCATCAAACACTCCCGGGGCAGGTACAGCACGGGTTAGATACAGAGTAAAGCTCCCTCTGCACTGTCCCATCAAACACTCCCAGGGCAGGTACAGCACGGTGTAGATACAGAGCAAAGCTACCTCTACACTGTCCCATCAAACACTCCCAGGGCAGGTGCAGCACGGGTTAGATACAGAATAAAGCTCCCTCTACACTGCCCCATCAAACACTCCCAGGACAGGTACAGCACGGGTTAGATACAGAGTAAAGCTCCCTCTACACTGCCCCATCAAACACTCCCAGGGCAGGTACAGCACGGGTTAGATACAGAGTAAAGCTCCCTCTACACTGTCCCATCAAACACTCCCAGGGCAGGTACAGCACGGGTTAGATACAGAATAAAGCTCCCTCTACACTGTCCCATCAAATACTCCCAGGGTAGGTACAGCACGGGTTAGATACAGAGTAAAGCTCCCTCTACACTGTCCCATGAAACACTCCCAGGACAGGTGGAGCACGGGTTAGATACAGAGTAAAGCACCCTCTACACTGTCCCATCAAACACTCCCAGGGCAGGTACAGCACAGGTTAGATACAGAGTAAAGCTCCCTCTACACTGTCCCATCAAACACTCCCAGGGCAGGTACAGCACAGGTTAGATACAGAGTAAAGCTCCCTCTACACTGTCCCATCAAACACTCCCAGGGCAGGTACAGCACGGGTTCGATACAGAGTAAATCTCCCTCTACACTGTCCCGTCAAACACTCCCAGGGCAGGTACAGCACGGGTTAGATACAGAGTAAAGCTCCCTCTACACTGTCCCATCAAACACTCCCAGGGCAGGTACAGCACGGGTTAGATACAGAGTAAAGCTCCCTCTACACTGTCCCATCAAACACTCCCAAAGCAGGTACAGCACGGGTTCGATACAGAGTAAAGCTCCCTCTACACTGTCCCATCAAACACTCCCAGGGCAGGTACAGCACAGGTTAGATGCAGAGTAAAGCTCCCTCTACTCTGCCCCATCAAACACTCCCAGGGCAGGTACAGCACTGGTTAGATACAGAGTAAAGCTCCCTCTACACTGTCCCATCAAACACTCCCAGGGCAGGTACAGCACGGGTTAGATACAGAGTAAAGCTCCCTCTACACTGTCCCATCAAACACTCCCAGGGCAGGTACAGCACGGGTTAGATACAGAGTACAGCTCCCTCTACACTGTCCCATCAAACACTCCCAGGGCAGGTACAGCACGGGTTAGATACAGAGTAAATCTCCCTCTACACTGTCCCATCAAACACTCCCAGGGCAGGTACAGCACGGGTTAGATACAGAGTAACGCTCTCTCTACACTGTCCCATCAAACACTCCCAGGGCAGGTACAGCACGGGTTAGATACAGAGTAAAGCTCCCTCTACACTGCCCCATCAAACACGCCCAGGGCAGGTACAGCACGGGTTAGATACAGAGTAAAGCTCCCTCTACACTGCCCCATCAAACACTCCCAGGGCAGGTACAGCACGGGTTAGATACAGAGTAAAGCTCCCTCTACACTGTCCCATCAAACACTCCCAGGACAGGTGGAGCACGGGTTAGATACAGAGTAAAGCTCCCTCTATACTGCCCCATCAAACACTCCCAGGGCAGGTATAGCACGGGTTAGATACAGAGTAAAGCTCCCTCTACACTGCCCCATCAAACACTCCCGGGGCAGGTATAGCAGGGGTTAGATACAGAGTAAAGCTCCCTCTACACTGCCCCATCAAACACTCCCAGGGCAGGTACAGCACGGGTTAGATACAGAGTAAAGCTCCCTCTACACTGCCCCATCAAACACTCCCAGGACAGGTACAGCACGGGTTAGATACAGAGTAAAGCTCCCTCTACACTGCCCCATCAAACACTCCCAGGACAGGTACAGCACGGGTTAGATGCAGAGTAAAGCTCCCTCTGCACTGTCCCATCAAACACTCCCAGGGCAGGTACAGCACGGGTTAGATACAGAGTAAAGCTCCCTCTGCACTGCCCCATCAAACACTCCCAGGACAGGTACAGCATGGGTTATATACAGAGTAAAGCTCCCTCTACACTGCCCCATCAAACACTCCCAGGGCAGGTACAGCACGGGTTAGATACAGAGTAAAGCTCCCTCTACACTGTCCCATCAAACACTCCCAGGGCAGGTACAGCACGGGTTAGATACAGAATAAAGCTCCCTCTACACTGTCCCATCAAATACTCCCAGGATAGGTACAGCACGGGTTAGATGCAGAGTAAAGCTCCCTCTACACTGTCCCATCAAACACTCCCAGGGCAGGTACAGCACGGTGTAGATACAGAGCAAAGCTCCCTCTACACTGTCCCATCAAACACTCCCAGGGCAGGTGCAGCACGGGTTAGATACAGAATAAAGCTCCCTCTACACTGCCCCATCAAATACTCCCAGGGTAGGTACAGCACGGGTTAGATACAGAGTAAAACTCCCTCTACACTGTCCCATCAAACACTCCCAGGGCAGGTACTGCATGGGTCAGATAGAGAGTAAAGCTCCCTCTACACTGTCCCATCAAACACTCCCAGGGCAGGTACAGTACGGGTTAGATACAGAGTAAAGCTCCCTCTACACTGTCCCATCAAACACTCCCAGGGCAGGTACAGCACGGGTTAGATACAGAGTAAAGCTCCCTCTACACTGTCCCATCAAACACTCCCGGGGCAGGTACAGCACAGGTTAGATACAGAGTAAAGCTCCTTCTACACTGTCCCATCAAACACTCCCAGGGCAGGTACAGTACGGGTCAGATACAGAGTAAAGCTCCCTCTACACTGTCCCATCAAACACTCCCAGGACAGGTGGAGCACGGGTTAGATACAGAGTAAAGCTCCCTCTGCACTGTCCCATCAAACACTCCCAGGGCAGGTACAGCACGGGTTAGATACAGAGTAAAGCTCCCTCTACACTGTCGCATCAAACACTCCCAGGGCAGGTACAGCATTGGTTAGATACAGAGTAAAGCTCCCTCTACACTGTCCCATCAAACACTCCCAGGGCAGGTACAGCACAGGTTAGATACAGAGTAAAGGTCCCTCTACACTGTCCCATCAAACACTCCCAGGGCAGGTACAGCACGGGTTAGATACAGAGTAAAGCTCCCTCTACACTGCCCCATCAAACACTCCCAGGGCAGGTGCAGCATAGATTAGATACAGTGTAAAGCTCCCTCTACACTGTCCCATCAAACACTCCCAGGGCAGGTACAGCATGGGTTAGATACAGAGTAAAGCTCCCTCTACACTGTCCCATCAAACACTCCCAGGGCAGGTACAGCACGGGTTAGATACAGAGTAAAGCTCCCTCTACACTGTCCCATCAAACACTCCCAGGGCAGGTACAGCACGGGTTAGATACAGAGTAAAGCTCCCTCTACACTGTCCCAACAAACACTCCCGGGGCAGGTACAGCATGGGTTAGATACAGAGTAAAGCTCCCTCTGCACTGTCCCATCAAACACTCCCAGGGCAGGTACAGCATGGGTTAGATACAGAGTAAAGCTCCCTCTACACTGTCCCATCAAACACTCCCAGGGCAGGTACAGCACGGGTTAGATACAGAGTAAAGCTCCCTCTACACTGTCCCATCAAACACTCCCAGGGCAGGTACAGCACGGGTTAGATACAGAGTAAAGCTCCCTCTACACTGTCCCATCAAACACTCCCAGGGCAGGTACAGCACGGGTTAGATACAGAGTAAAGCCTTGATAGCATTTGGCTCAAAATTTTCAAATCAGTAATTGAACCAATTGCACTCTATGGCAGTGAGGTCTGGGGACCACTAACACAACAAGATTTTGCAAAATGGGACAAACACCCAATTGAGATCCTACATGCGGAATTCTGTAAAAGTATCCTCCGGACTCAAAGGAAAACAGTAAACAACGCATGCAGGGCGGAACTAGGCCAATACCCATTAATAATCACTATCCAAAAAAGAGCCACCAAATTTTGGAATCACCTGCAAATGAGCAACCCCCAATGCTATCACTACGACGCCCTGAAATGCCAAGAGCTGACCATAAAGAAGAATACCCTCAGTCAACTAGTCCTGGGACTCAATAAAGTAACTAATAACAATACTAACAATAACCAGCCCCAGGACAGTGACAGGGTAACACAAAGAATTCGACCCAACACAATCGTCGCTAAGCAAAAGGAAAAATATCTGTCATATTGGGCAGAAACAACAAAAACCCAAAGCAAACTCAATTGCTACTTGGCCCTAAACAGACAATACAACATAGCTGATTACCTGACCATGGTAAAGGATAACAAACTGAGAAGAACCTTGACAAGGTACAGACTTAGCGAACATAGCCTAGCGATCGAAAAAGGCAGACACAGGCAGACCAGGCTGCCAAGAGAAGACAGGATATGCTCTCACTGCAGTCAGGGAGTAGTGGAGACAGAGATGCACTTCCTCACAGCCTGTGGAAAATATCAGGGCATCAGAGAGAATTTCTACCAAAAATTCTCACAAATATGCCCTGAATTCAGAAATCTGACTGACAACCAAAAACTCCCATTCCTACTGGGGGAGGAGAGAAGCTGTGTAACACTGGCGGCACACTATGTTACAGCTTGCCATGAACAGAGGGACAACCAGTAAACTAAGAAAAGAGTATATATAAACAAGGCGAATGTATATTTATAAACTCAGGGATATACCTGTTTATACACTGTATGAATGGAACCGCGTTTATGTGTTCAACCATAAATGTATTTTGATGCTTTGGCAACATAAGATGTACCTTATCATGCCAATAAAGCGATTTGTATTGTATTGTATTGTATTGATAGTCTGGTGTGTTAAGGAGCAGCCTGTTGTTGCTGGGCAGACCGGAAGTTACCCGGGTCGGATCGAGCTGTGTGTAGCTCAGTGCCACGGCAGGTGTTGTTTAGTCAACTGTCAGCTTGGCTCAGTTGGTAGTATTCTCGCCTCTGAGCCAGAAGGTCGTGTGTCCAAGCGCTTTTACCCACCCGGCCATCGGGGGGAGCTAGCGGGTTAGGCACCTTCGCCACTCCTTGTCAATGCAAGTTGTTGTTAGATTGATTGTACGCGGTCAGTTGGGGAAAGGCTCCCTTGACAGCTTCATCCTGTGGAACTTCTCAGTAAAGTAACGCTGATAGCCAACAGTTGCAAGCGGAGACATTTCTTGAAATATCTGAGCCTAACACGGCACCCACAGCTACACAGCAAAATCCACTTCCTACCGTGAACACAGCAGGAAGGAATGGATTTTGACCAGTCATGCCCCCCGCCGTCCAGGTGTCAGCCCTGCCACAGTGTGTGTCACTCTCAACTCTGAATCAGAAAGTTGTGGGTTCAAGTCCCACTCTGGAAAATCTAAGCAGAGACGGTAGTGCAGTGCTGAGGGAGTGCCGCACTGTCGGAGGCGCCGTCTTTCAGCCGAGACGTTAAACCGAGGCCCCGTCTGCCCCTCTCAAGTGGACGTAAAAGATCCCGCAGCCACTATTTTAAAGAAGAGCAGGAGGACTTCTCCCCGGTGTCCTGGGGCCAATATTTATCCCTCAACCAACATCACTAAAAAAAAAAAGGATTATCTGGTCATTTATCACATTGCTGCTTGTGGGATCTTGCTGTGTGCAAATTAGGTTCCGCATTTCCCACATTACAACAGTGACTGTACTTCATTGGCTGTAAAGCACTTTGCGACATCCTGAGGTTGTGAAAGGCATTATAGAAAGTCTTTCTTTCTCATTAACTAGCGTGTGGGTTTAAGCTCTCCAGAGTACATGGGGAGAGAAGTGGCGGGGGGGAGGAAGAGACAGCGACAGATTCACCTTCTGTTTATAAGAGGTCAGTTCCTCTGGTTGGAGCAAAAAGGGGGAGGGGGATGGGGAGAGAGTAAATAAGAGTCCGAAATTGCGGCTTTTTAGAACAGAAGAAACAGGAGCAGGAGGAGGCCATTCGGCCCCTCGAGCCTGCTCCACCATTCAATAAGATCATGGCTGATCATCTACCTTCACCTTCCCGCACTGGCCACATATCCCTCGATGAAAAAATCTATCGATCTCTGTCTTGAATATACTCAACGACTGAGCCTCCACAGCCCTCTGGGGCAGAGAATTCCAAAGATTCAACACCCTCTGAGTGAAGAGATTTCTCCTCATCTCAGTCCTAAATGGCCGACCCCTTATTCTGAGACTGTGACCCCTGGTTCTAGACTCCCCAGCCAGGGGAAACATCCTCCCTGCATCTACCCTGTCAAGCCCTGTGAGAATTTTGTATGTTTCAATGAGATCACCTCTCATTCTTCTAAACTCTAGAGAATATAGGCCTAGTCTGCTCAATCTCTCCTCATAGGACAATCCCCCATCCCAGGAACCAGTCTGGTGAACCTTCGTTGCACTCCCTCTATGGCAAGTATATCCTTCCTTAGGTAAGGAGACCAAAACTGTACACAATACTCCAGGTGTGGTCTCACCAGGGCTCTATATAATTGCAGTAAGATGTCTTTACTCTGATACTCAAATCCTCTTGTAATAAAGGCCAACATACCATTTGCTTTCCTAATCGCTTGCTGTACCTGCATGTTAACTTTCAGTGATTCGTGTACAAGGACACCCAGGTCCCTCTGAACACCAACATTTCCCAATCTCTCACCATTTAAAAAATACTCTGCTTTTCTATTTTTTCTACCAGTGGGTAACTTCACACTTCTCCACATTATATTCCATCTGCCCACTCACTTAACCTGTCGATATCCCTTTGTGTCCTCCTCACAACTTACTTTCCCACCTAGCTTTGTATCATCAGCAAACTTGGATACATTGCACGCGGTCCCTTCATCTAAGCCATGGATACAGATTGTGAATAGCTGAGGCCCAAGCACTGATCCTTGCGGTACTCCATTAGTTACAGCCTGCCAACCTGACAATGACCCGTTTATTCCTACTCTCTGTTTTCTGCCTGTTAACCAATCCTCACTAGTATATTACCCCCAATCCCATGAGCCCTAATTTTGTGTAATAACCTCTTGTGTGGCACCTTATCAAATGCCTTCTGAAAGTCCAAATACACCTCATCCACTGGTTCTCCCTCATCTATTCTGCTAGTTACAACCTCAAAAAACTCTTCGATTCGTCAAACACGATTCCCCTTTCATAAATCCATGTTGGCTCTGCCTAATCCTATTATTATTTTCTAAGTGCCCTGTTACCATGTCCCAAATAATAGATTCTAGCATTTTCCCTACTACTGATGTCAGGTTAACTGGTCTGTAATTTTCCGTTTTCTCTCTCCCTCCTTTCTTAAATAGTGGGGTTACATTTGTTACCTTCCAATCCGCGGGAACCGTTCTAGAATCTATGGAATTTTGGAAAATGACAACCAATGCATCCACTATCTCTATAACCACCTCTTTCAAAACCTTAGGATGTAGGCCATCAGGTCCAGGGGATTTGTCGGCTTTTAGTCCTATTAATTTCTCCAATACTATTTCTTCACTAATACTAATTTCTTTAAGTTCCTCATTCTCTCTAGACCCTTGGTTCCCCATTATTTCCACAATGTATTTTGTGTCTTCTTCTGAGAAGACAGATGCAAAGTATTTGTTAAATGTCTCAGCCATTTCCTTATTCCCCATTATAATTTCTCCTGTCTCTGCCTGCAAGGGACTCACATTTGCTTCCTTTTACATACCTATAGAAGCTTTTACAATCTCTTTCTGTGTCTCTGGCCAACAATTATCCCTCAATTAACATCACTAAAAACAGATGATCTGGTCGTTATCACATTGCTGTTAGTGGGATCTTGCTGTGCGCAAATTTGGCTGCCGCGTTTCCTACATTACAACAGTGACTATACTTCAAAAAGTACTTCATTGGCTGTAAAGAGCTTTGGGACGTCCGGCGGTCGTGAAAGGCGCTATAGAAATGCAAGTCTTTTTTTTCTTTTGCTAGTTTACTTTTTAGGAGAACAATCACCAATTTTGCAGATTCCTGGAAAGAAGTCGTGCCTCTGAGAAACTGAAGTGGGTCCAAACACTGGGCTGGCTTAGTAAGGTCATCAGTCTAACCACAGAGCAACTTGTGTGTGATCTGGTTCGCCACAGGCAGGGGACGGCTGTGTGTGAAGATGTCTTGTGTTCAGTGCAAATGAAAATCCCTTAAAAAGGGGCCCTGGCCGTCGCCGTCGGAAACCAACGGAGTAAAAACAAAAACTGATCATTTTCCACATGGGTCGCCAACTCAGGTTGGACGCGTTCCTGGAGGGTTCATCACATGACCTCCCATCACCCCACCCCCACTCTCCCACCATTGTTAATGTCAGCTGTGGCTCAGTGGGCCGCACTCTCACCTCGGAGTCAGAAGGTTGAGAGTTCAAGCTCCCACTCCAGAGACTTGAGCACAAAAATCTAGGCTGACGCTCCCAGTGCAGTGCTGAGGGAGCGCTGCACTGGCGGGGGTGCCGTCTTTCGGATGAGACGTTAAACCACGTCTGCTCTCTCAGGTGGACGTAAAAGATCCCATGGCACTATTTCGAAGAAGAGCAGGGGAGTTCTCCCCGGTGTCCTGGGGCCAATATTTATCCCTCAACCAACATCACTAAAACAGGTGATCTGGTCGTTATCACATTGTTGTTTGTGGGAGCTTGCTGTGCGCAAATTGGCTGCCGCGTTTCCCACATTACAACAGTGACTACACTTCAAAAAGTACTTCATTGGTTGTAAAGCGCTCTGAGACGTCCGGTGGTCGTGAAAGGCGCTATAAAAATGCAAGTCTTTCTTTCTTATTGGTTGCCCGCCAGGTCCATCCTCGCGGTGCCCCACCTCCCCCCGGCCAATCGGGAAGCGACTCTTCATTACCCATCAGTCCAACAAACTTTTTTCCCCCCCCAATGTCCGATATTTTTTACAACTTAATAAACAAAAATGTTCAAAAGAAAATAAATGTTTTTTTTAATGATTTTGTTTTTCTCTCCCGGAGTTTGCTGGCGGCAGTGACCTGGAGATTAGTTTTCCATTGCTGGAGACTCCAGGCCAACCTTTGGGAGGGCTGTCCCAGTGTGTCTGGTGGAATGGGGCGCTATGTGCAGGATCAAGCCCCCCATGGGGCCGGTTACCCCTCTCAGCTCTGCCGATGTCAAGGGGAAGCAGCTCGCCGTGAGGAGGCCGCGGGGCTTTCCGACAGAAGAGAAAGAACTTGACAATTTCCCCACTGCTGGGTCCCATAAACAGCCCCGGAGACAAATGTGCGCCGAGGGGAGAATTTTGTCCAGGACACTGGGAGGCTCCCCCGGCTCTTCTTCCAAGTGTGCCGTGGATGCTTCATGTCCGCTGAAAAAGGTAGACGAGGCCTCGGTTTGACACTTTGCCTGAAAGACAGCTTCTTCTTCTTAGGCAGTCCCTCGGAACCGAGGATGACTTGCTTCCACATTAAAAATGAGTTCTCAGGTGACTGATGAGTCCAATGCGGGACCTACAGTCTCTGTCACAGGTGGGGCAGACGGTGATTGAAGGGGCGGGTGGGGTGGGGTGTTTGGGTTGACGTGCGCTCCTTGCGCTTGGCTTCCGCTTGCTCCCAGCGAAGAGACTCGAGGTGTTCGGCGCCTTCCCGGATGCTTCTCCTCCACTTTGTGCGGTCTTGGGCCAGGGATTCCCAGGTGTCGCTGGGGATGTTACACTTTTTCAAGGAGGCTTTGAGGGTGTCCTTGAAACGTTTCCTCTGCCCACCTGGGGCTCTCTTGCCGTGCCGGAGCTCCGAGTAGAGCGCTTGTTTTGGGAGTCTCGTATCAGGCATGCGGACAATGTGACCCGTCCATCGGAGCTGATTGAGCGTGGTCAAAGCTTCGATGCTGGGGATGTTGGCCTGAGCGAGAACACTGACATTGGTGCGTGTTGTGTCTGTGTGTTGATAGAGACACTGAAGACAGGAGTGGGTTTCATAGATGTTTACTAAACAAAGTCTGGAGGGTAACTAACGGATACAACACAATATACAGGCTTATATAGCCCGAGTGGCCATTACCGGCATTACAGTACACATGGGGCTCTTAAAGGCACATACACTACAATTCCTCCCCTTCTAGCCAACCAGGACATAATATTTTAAGTAATTATTAATTACATGTTACAAGAAAAATAATCTACACATTGCTGCAGTTAATTAATTATAAGTCAGTCTCTCTGGAGGCTTCCTGACTCGGTCCGGATAACGCCTCGGTGGTGTAGTAGTTTCTGGTGGTGTAGTAGGTTCTTTTGGCAAGGCTGATTCGGCTTGAATGCCAGTGTCGGGTTCATCGGGTTCCAGTATCACTGGATCGGAGGTAGATATGGGTATCTCTACTTCATCGTTAGGCGTATAGAGTTGTGGTGTGGGTTGTCCCTTTTCGGATGACTCTATGATTTGGTCAGCATGGCGCCTTATTATGCTTTCTCCGATGTCCACGGTATACATCAGCGGTCCTAGTCGTGTGCAGATAGTTCCAGGCTGCCATTTCTTGGTACGGTAGTCCCGGGCCAAAACTTGTTGACCTATCTGGAAGGTTCTAGTTGGCCTTTCATTCATGCCTTGAAATTGCAGGTTCTCCACGTCCCTTCTAATGTTGGGTTTGATCAAATCCAGCCGGCATCTTAGGCTTCTATTGAAGAACATCATGGCGGGAGTTTGGTTTGTAACCATATGTGTTGCATTCCTGTATGCGAACAAGAAGTTATCCACCTTGTGCTGAAATTTTATGTCTTCATTACCCATGGCCTTCTTGAAGGTCTGGACAAACCTTTCAGCCAATCCATTGGTGGCGGGATGGTATGGGGCGGACGTGTAGTGCTTAACCCCATTGTTTTTTTAAGAACTTCCTGAATTCTTCGGACACAAATTGCGGTCCATTATCAGAACAGATCTGTTCCGGCAGCCCATTCCTGGCAAATATGGTCCTTAATACTGTGATGGTTTTTTCCGTGGTGGTGGAGGACATCTTTATTACCTCCGGCCACTTGGAGTGTGCATCTACCGCGATTAAGAACATTGAGTCCATAAATGGACCAGCAAAGTCGATGTGTACCCTTTGCCAGGGAGATGAGGGCCACTCCCATGGATGTAGAGGGGCTTGGGGTGGAGCGTTTTGGACCTTCTGGCATCCTAGGCAGCTCTTGGTCATTTCTTCAATGTCTCCATCGATACCTGGCCACCATACAAACGCTCTGGCTAGGTTCTTCATTTTCACTCCACCCAGATGCCACTCGTGAAGCTCCTTTAGCACTTTATCCTGGAGTTTGGGTGGAATCACCACTCTGGATCCACACATCAAGGTTCCTCGGCACACTGACAGCTGTTCTCTTCTTTGCGAAAATGCTGGCAACAGTGGTTCGCCATGTGCTGGCCATCCCTTCACCGTTAAATCGTAGACTCGAGAGAGAGAGAGAGTCGGGTCATTTCTCGTTTCCTTTTCAATGGCAGAATTTGTTACTGGTGGACATTCCACTATGGTTGAGTGGAACATCTCCACTGGGTCTACTGTAGGTGCCTCTTCTACCGTTGGCAACGGTAGGCGCGATAAACCGTCAGCATTCCCATGCTGTTTTGATCCTTTGTATTCTGTATTGTATTGGTGTGCCCCTAGAAAAAGGGACCACCTCTGTAGCCTTTGCGCTGTCATAATGGGAACACCCTTTTTAGGGTTGAATATGGAGATGAGGGGTTGATGGTCAGTCAACAAGGTAAATTTTTGTCCGTGTAGGTAATGGTTGAATTTCTTCACTCCCCATACCAGGCTGAGTGCTTCCCTGTTGATTTGGGCATAGTTATGCTCAGCTGAGTTCAATGAGCGTGACGCAAAAGCTATCGGCCGTTCCGAGCCATCAGGGAATTTATGCGATAATACTGCTCCTATGCCATAAGGGGATGCATCACACGCCAGTATGATTGGCAGTGATGGGTTGTAATGAGCCAAAACTTCTTTGGACGTGATTAAGTCTTTGCATTTATGGAAGGCACGTTTGCAGTCTTCGTTCCATTTCCAAATTACTCCTGTTTGTAGCTGTTCATTAAGAGGGTGTAGAAGAGTTGATAAGTTCGGTAAAAATTTATGATAGTAATTTATTAATCCCAGGAATGACCTTAATTGTGAAACATTTTCAGGTGCTGGGGCTTTTATGACCGCTTCAATTTTTTCAGGTGACTTATGCAACCCTTCCTTATTAATTATGTGGCCACAATATGATATTTGATTTTGGAAAAATTCGCACTTGGGGCGATTTGCTCGTAGGCCCCGTTCTCTCAGCCTAGTGAGCACCTGCTCCAAATTGGCAAGGTGCTCGTTGTCGTTTTCTCCTGTTACAAGGATGTCGTCTAGGTAGCATTGAGTCCCCGGAATCCCTTGGAGGACTTGCTCCATAGCTCTTTGCCAGATAGCTGGAGTGGATGCTACTCCGAAAACCAGTCGATTGTACTGGTACAGACCTTTGTGTGTATTTATCGTGAGATATTTTTTAGAGGCCTCTTCAACCTCCATTTGTAGATATGCCTGTGCCAAGTCAATTTTGGTGAAACGTTTCCCTCCGGATAGTGAGGCGAAAATATCTTCTATCCTCGGAAGAGGATACTGTACTGTGTGAAGGACCGGGTTTACAGTCACCTTGAAGTCTCCACAGATGCAAATTTTTCTCTGTTCTTCAGATTTATCATTATTCAATGCTTTCTTCATGACTGGAACGATGGGTGTTGCCCACTCGCTCCAATCTATTTTGGATAATACGCCTGCCTTTTCCAAATTCTCCAGCTCTGCCTCAACTGCTGGACGAATTGCGTATGGTACCGGTCTTGCCTTAAAAAACTTGGGAATTGCTGCATCTTCCACTTTTATTGAGGCGGTGATGCCTTTCAAGGTTCCTAGTTTCTCTTGAAACACTTCTTTGGCGTTGGCCAAGATGTCTTTTAATCGTTCAGGTATGACGTCATCATCGTCTTGTTTCTTACTGGTCACCGTCAGTGCCTGAATGGAGTGCCAGTCTAAACGTATTTTCCTGATCCATTCACGTCCCAACAGCGGTGGGCCACCATCTTGTAGAATGTATAAATACAACTTTTGTATTTCCTTGCCGTTGTATACAACAGGCACCCTTATTTTTCCTTTGGGGTATACTTTCTGCCCCGTATATGTTTTCAAGATAATGGATGTGTCTTTTAAAGGTATATGCGGAAATAGCCGCTCGTAATCCCGTCGATTTATGACGGTCAGAGCTGATCCTGTATCTAGCTCCATTTTAACTGGGGACCCTGCTATCGTGAGGGTAACCCAAATGGTCTGGTAATCATCTTTGGCAATTACATTATGTAATTTGAGACAGCTTAGTCTCTTGTTTTCGGAGTCGCTATCGCCCTTCTGGTCTTCGGAGCTACTGTCCGTCATCATTTGTACCTTTCTGTACTTTTCTTTATTGATTTTTTTTTGTCCAGATCGGCATACCCGTGCAATGTGTCCAATCTTTCCGCATTGCCTGCATGCTTTGTCCTTGAACCAGCAGTCCCTCTGGTCATGGGTAGATCTGCCGCAGCGATAACATCTCTCGAAACCCTGTGTCATTTCATGGGTGCCGAAGTCCTGTGTTTTTTGTTGTATCTCTGCAGCTCCTCTTGCGGCTGCTTCGTATGATACAGCCATACTGAAAGCCTTGTCCAGTGTTAAATCTTTTTCAGAAAGCAGCCTTTTCTGTGTTCCTTCACTTAAGAGACCGCAGACGAATTTGTCTCGAAGATAATCTGCTAGTCCTGCCCCGAATTGGCAGTGTTTTGATAGCTTTCTTAATTCGGTGAGGTAATCAGCGTTACTTTCATTCTTGTGTTGATTTCTCTTGAAGAATTTGAATCGTTCCGCTATCAGCAGCGGTGTTGGGTTTAAGTGCTCCTGTAGGGTATCAACAATTTCTTTAAAATTCTTGTCCTTTGGTTTGGCTGGAGTGATTAAATTTCGTAACAACCCGTATGTCTTTGCGCCCATTAGATTTAGCAGTACTGAAGCTTTTTTTTCATCTTCTATTCCATTTGTGGTGCAATATACCTCCACTCTTTCCACATATGTGGTCCAATCCTCTATCTCGTTATCAAAAGCATCAATATTGCCAGACTTAGGCATCCTAGAAAAAAAATGGCGCTTCCCGCGCTTTTCTTTCTTTTCTGCAGAAAAGATATGGTGCTTCCCGCGCTTCCCCGCCGCTGCTGCCGATGACAACGCTGTTTCCCGCAGTTTCCGTTCTTTTTTATTTATTTATTTAAAGTTGGAGACTCGTTCCCGCCGGACTCTCTCTCTAGGTCTGAACACCGACCTGCTTGCAGCGCTGGCCATCTCCCGAGTGCTCCCTCCCCGTCTGTTACTGCTTGCCTCCGCTTTCGCTGCTTGGCCCAGCTGTAGAGCCAGCCGCTGGAGCCCCAGCCTGATGCCCAGGAAGGATTACCGCAGTACCTGCCACCAGCTTGGCCAGCTGGTGAAACTACAGCTTCTTTCACTTTCTTGATTCTTCCTCAACTCTGGACGCCAGAGGAATCGATGTCCTTGAGGTGCTGCCGAATTGCAGGTAAGTCCGTTTCCACTTCGTCGCCACTGTTGTGTCTGTGTGTTGATAGAGACACTGAAGACAGGAGTTGGTTTCATAGATGTTTACTAAACAAAGTCTGGAGGGTAACTAACGGATACAACACAATATACAGGCTTATATAGCCCGAGTGGCCATTACCGGCATTACAGTACACATGGGGCTCTTAAAGGCACATACACTACAGTGCGCCTATCCTGCCAATGGATTTGCAGGATCTTGCAGCGGCAGCGTTGGTGGTACCTCTCCAGTGCTTTGAGGTGCCTGCTGTACATGGTCCATGTCTCTGAGGCATACAGCAGGGCGGGTATCACTGCTGCTCTGTAGACCATGAGCTTGGTGCTGGGTTTGAGGTCCTGGTCTTCAAACACTCTCTTCCTCAGGCGACCGAAGGCTGCACTGGCACACTGAAGGCAGTGTTGGACTTCCTGCATTGTCAGCATCCCTGATAACGCAGCAGACAGCTGAGGAACCTCGAACGGTCTAGTGACCCCGAGTGTGAGGAACAGCAAGGAAATGAAATGGGTGCATTAATTTCGCACCTTCTCGTGTCTCTCAGAAACTCCCCAAAAATACCTCGCACGCAATAACTTTGAAGGCCAGCGACTGTAGTTGCGAGGCAAATCCAGCACCCAGCCTCCACACAGCAAGATCCCACAAACACCAATTGGATGGACGATCTGTTTTGATGGTGTTGTATAACAGTTCAGAGAAGGTTCACGAGGTTGATTCCTGGGATGAAGGGGTTGTCTTATGAGGAAAGGTTGAGCAGGTTGGGCCTACAGTCATTGGAGTTTAGAAGAATGAGAGGGGATCTTATTGAAACATATAAGATTCTGAGGGGGCTTGACAGGGTAGATGCTGAGGGGATGCTTCCCCTCATGGGGGAATCTAGAACTAGGGGCATAGTTTCAGGATAAGGGGTCGCCCATTTAAATCGGAAATGAAGAGGAATTTCTTCTCTGAATCTTTGGAATTCTCTGCCTCAGAGAGCAGTGGAGTCGGAGTCATCGTTGTATATATTCAAAGCGGAGATAGACAGATATTTGAGCTACAGGGGAATCAAGGGTTATGGGGAGTGGGCAGGAAAGTGGAGTTGAGGTAGAAGATCAGCCATGATCTTATTGAATGGCGGAGCAGGCTCGAGGGGCCAAATGGCCGACTCCTGCTCCTATTTCTTATGGTCTTGTAACAGCAGTAGAGTAGCATGACTGGAAACGCCAGGATTTAAGAGACTGATTTAGAAATTTATATCTCTGACCGTGCTGTCTCGATACAGGTAGACAGGACGGTATCAGTGACCACCCTTTGATATAATGAGATGTCTCGAGTCTGATTTGTATGTGCAGCAGTGACATCTGGTGGCCACGTGCCAGTACTGCAACAACTTGTATTTATATAGCGCCTTTAACATAGCAAAACATCCCAATGCGCTTCACAGGAGCGTAATCAAACAAAATTTGACACTGAGCCACATAAGGAGATTATTAGGGCAGATGACCAAAAGCTTGGTCAAAGAGGTAGGTTTTAAGGAGCGTCTTAAAGGAGGAAAGAGAGGTAGAGAGGCGGAGAGGTTTAAGGAGGGAATTCCAGAGCTCAGGGCCCAGGCAACAGAAGGCACTGCCACCAATGGTGGAGCATTTAAAATCGGGGATGCTCAAGAGTCCTGAATTAGAGGAGCGCAGAGATCTCGGGGGGGGTTGTGGGGCTGGAGGAGGTTACAGAGATTGGGAGGGGCGAGGAGGCCACAGAGGGATTTGTAAACAAGGATGAGAATTTTAAAATCGAGACGTTGCTTAACCGGGAGCCAATGTAGGTCAGCGAGCACAGGGGGTGATGGGTGAACGGGCAGCAGAGTTTAGGATGAGCTCAAGTTTATGGAGGGTGTAAAAAATGGGAGGCTGACCAGGAGAGCGCTGGAACACATGATACAAAAGCAAAATACTGCGGATGCTGGAAATCTGAAATAAAAGCAGAAAATGCTGGAAATACTCAGCAGGTCAGGCAGCATCTGTGGAGAGAGAAACAGAGTTAACGTTTCAGGTCGAGGACCTTTTGTCCGTTACACATCTCTTAACTTTTTTCAGTTCTGATGAAAGGTCACCGACCTGAAACGTTAACTCTGTTTCTCTCTCTCCACAGATGCTGCCTGACCTGCTGAGTGTTTTCGGCATTTTCTGTTTTTATTGGAATGGTTGAGTCTGGCGGTAACAAGGTAACACCGGAGGGGTAGTCGGTCCTCCAGCGAGGAGCAACATTAGCCCCACGGTGTGAAATCAAGGAAGACAGTGAGTTATTGCACCATGGGGACCATCACGACTCTCTTCTCTTAAGCAGTCCCTCGGAACCGAGGATGACTTGCTTCCACATTAAAAGTGTGTTCGCAGGTGACTGATGAGTCCAATGCGGGACCGACAGTCTCTGTCACAGGTGGGGCAGACGGCGGTTGAAGGGGGCGGGTGGGTGGGGTGCTTGGGTTGACGTGCGCTCCTTGCGACTGAGCTCGATCCTGCTCTCACGCCACCTCCCCAAATTCACCGCTTCCAACAGCTGACTCTGGATAGGGATCAGGATCAGGAGCTCTGGCTAATTCTTCTCCCTTCCCAGCCCAGGGGCACTGAAGCCATGTGAGGCACTCTTTCCCCCCAGAGGGACACGTCTCAATTAACCTAAATCTAGAGGCCTGGGGCAGGGGGGTTGGATGGAGGGGTTGGACGGAGGTCTGGGGCAGGGGGGGTTGGATGGAGGGGTTGGACGGAGGTCTGGGGCAGGGGGGGTTAGATGGAGGGGTTGGACGGAGGTCTGGGGAAGGGGGGGTTGGATGGAGGGGTTGGACGGAGGGTTTGGACCGAGGTCTGGGGCAGGGGGTTTGGACGGAGATGTTGGACCGAGGGCTACGACAGCGGGGTTGGACAGGGGGGTTGGACCGAGGCCTGGGGCAGGGGGGTTGGACAGAGGGGTTGGACCGAGGCCTGGGGCAGAGGGGTTGGACGGAGGGGTTGGACGGAGGCCTGGGGCAGAGGGGTTGGACGGAGGGTTTGGACCGAGGCCTGGGGCAGGGGGGTTGGACGGAGGGTTTGGACCGAGGCCTGGGGCAGGGGGGTTGGACGGAGGGTTTGGACCGAGGCCTGGGGCAGGGGGGTTGGACGGAGATGTTGGACCGAGGGCTGCGACAGAGGGGTTGGACGGAGGGTTTGGACCGAGGCCTGGGGCAGAGGGGTTGGACGGAGATGTTGGACCGAGGGCTGCGACAGCGGGGTTGGACCGAGGCCTGGGGCAGGGGGGTTGGACGGAGGGTTTGGACCGAGGCCTGGGGCAGGGGGGTTGGACGGAGGGTTTGGACCGAGGCCTGGGGCAGGGGGGTTGGACGGAGGGTTTGGACCGAGGCCTGGGGCAGGGGGGTTGGACGGAGATGTTGGACCGAGGCCTGGGGCAGGGGGGTTGGACGGAGGGTTTGGACCGAGGCCTGGGGCAGGGGGGTTGGACAGAGGGGTTGGACCGAGGCCTGGGGCAGGGGGGTTGGACGGAGGGTTTGGACCGAGGCCTGGGGCAGGGGGGTTGGACGGAGATGTTGGACCGAGGGCTGCGACAGAGGGGTTGGGGACATCCAAGTGTACTGGAATTCAGCCAGCTAAAACCCTGCTGTCCACCGGCACAGAACGTAGCTCAGTTTAGACCAGCTATCAGTGCTGACCTCTCCCTCATTTTCTCAGCTCTATACTCCGTCGTGTACTTGCCCAACGAGCCCCAGTAGAAGCTCAAATCATAATTTGTTTCAATTGCTTGGTTTAGATAAAGGCGTCGCAATAATGAGACTTCCTCAGAGCAAGGGCCTGTTCATGGAGATTTCACAGGGTCAGGCCCAGTGGGGCTCCTGAGGGAGAGCCCTGTTTGTGCCTTAAAGCGGTTGTGAAACTGTGAGCTTCAGATGAAACTGGGCAAAATGAGTCCTCAAAACACAGACTTCAACCAAGGTACCAGAAGGCCCGAGTGGGATTTGGCCGGTCCTGAAGCCAGTTTATATCGTGTCACTCACACACCACAATCCCAGGCTACACTCTCTCACCATGACACAAATTGTTGAAGAACTGTATCGCACTTCATCAGGTCGCTAAGAAACATCCCAAAAGTACTTCAGCTGCAACCAATTCCTTTTGCAGTGCGCTCACCGCTCTCATGTCAGTGAATGTGGCCGCCATTAGTTCACAGCAAGGACCCGCAAACATCGAGGGGACGAATGACGTTAATCCAACTTTGTTGGTGCTGATTAAAAGAGGAATGTTGGCCCAGGACACGTCTTCAAATGGGGTCGTGCGATCTTTAACGTCCCTCCTGAACAGGCCGACGGGGCCTGGGTTTAAGGTCTCATCTTAAAGACGGCGCCTCCGACAGTGCAGCACTCCCTCAGCACTGCACTGGGCGTGCCGGACTAGATCATGAACTCAAATCCTGGAGTGAGGTTTGAACCCACGACCTTCTGGCTCCCAGCGAGAGTGCTACCACTGAACCAAGGTTGACACACAGAAAAAAAATGTGCATTTCTATCGCGAATTCACGACCGTAGAACGTCTGTAACACTTCACGGCCAATGAAGTACTTTTTTTTGAAGTGTAGTCGCTGTTGTAATGTGGGAAACGCGGCAGCCAATTTGCACACATCAAGATCCCACAAACAGCAATGTGATAATGACCAGATTGTAGGAGTCTACCTACTCCTAGCAAAAAATACTGAACTCGGAGAGGTTCAACAGAAAAGGTTTAATTGTTGAGGCTGCATGCTGAACACAAAATGGAGTCAGAGACTACACAAAGTGCGACTGCCTTTCATCAGTGCACAGCTTCGACTGCTCCTCCCCCTGCTCTGGGCTTAACTATGTTGCAGATCAAGTTTCTTAAAGGTGTGATCCTTCTTAAAGGCATGACGCCTGATTTATAGTCTACGGACCAGAAAGCGGATTCACAGAAACCCCACAGTGCAGATAGAGGCCATTTCGGCCCATCGAGCCTGCACCGACACATATCCCACCCGATCCCCGTAACCCCTACACCAACACATATCCCACCCTATCCTGTAACCCCACGTATTTAATCCCCCTAACACTAAGGGTCAATTTATCATAGCCAATCAACCTAACTTGCACATCTTTGGACTGTGGGAGGAAACCGGAGCACCCGGAGGAAACCCACGCAAACACGGGGAGAATGTGCAAACTCCACACAGACAGTCACCCGAGGCCGGATTTGAACCCGGGTCCCTGGCGCTGTGAGGCAACAGTGCTAACCACTATGTGTCCTTTCTGTGATCGGTACGCCACAAGATCATCTATTTTTTTAGTGCTATTGATTGAGGGATAAATATTGGCCCCAGGACACTGGGGATAACTCCCCTGCTCTTCTTCGAAATAGTGACCGTGGGATCTTTTACATCCACCTGAGAGAGCAGACGGGGTCTCGGTTTAACATCTCATCCGAAAGACGGCACCTCCCTCAGCACTGCACTGGGATTGTCAGCCTAGATTTTTGTGCTCAAGTCCCTGGAGTGGGACTCGAACCCACAACCTTCTGACTCAGAGTGCTACCAACTGAACTAGGGCTAGTAAATAACACAAGCTAAAAAGAAAAACTGTTAGAAGTCTGAAACGAGAAATAGAAAATGCTTTCAATGCGCAGCAGGAAGCGAATGAGAAAGGATCGTCGACGCCTTGTGCGGAGTGTCAGTCGACATTTCATGTCTCAAGGTCTGAGGTGGGACCTGAACCCACAGCCTCTTGACAGGGCGCTGCCAACAGGCGTCAATGAAACATTGTCAGCAACTTTACATCCTCTGACATATTGAAAGCTGGAAATCAGAACCCGATAGAGGTTCAGACCAAACCCATGCTTGCAGTCAGGATCCAGGTACGCCAGCACCTGTGGAGATGGGCGGGGGGTCGGGGGGATACTAAAGCAGGGGACAGCAACACTGGGCAGCCGGTCAGCGTCAGCGTATCCAACTTTTGGAGCGATCACAATAAGTTGTCAACTTTATTAGACTGAGATTGCACCAATCCGCACGCAGGCAGACGAGGTCAGAGCGTCCAGTTAAAGATAGAAGGAGGTGAAATTAATTTTGGGCCATTAGTGCCAAAGGGGTATGGGGAGAGAGCGGGAATATGGTATTGAGATAGAGGATCAGCCATGATCATATTGAATGGCGGAGCAGGCTCGAAGGGCCGAATGGCCGACTCCTGCTCCTATTTTTCTATGTTTCTAGGCAGTAGCGCATGGGCAGCCTGTGGGTCAGTCCGCCCGATCGTCTTTTCCACTGAAGCTCTCGATCGCTATATTGTGCACGAGTGTTTGTGTGGACACTGGGCGTGAAAAGGATTGACGCAACTGTGGCACTGCTCCTGGTTCGACAACGCCGCGATTTTTAAATTTGCAACCTTGTATTCAAATCCCTTCATGGCCTCGGCCCTCCCTATCACTGTAACCTGCTCCAGCCCCACAACCCTCAGAGATCTACTGCGCTCTTCCAATTCTGCCCTCTTGAGCATCCCCGATTTTAATCGCTCCACCATTGGCGGCCGTGCCTTCAGCTGCCTGGGCCCCGAGCTCTGGAATTCCCTCCCTAAACCTCTCCTCCTTTAAGACTCTCCTTAAAACCTGCCTCTTTGACCAAGCTTTTGGTCACCTGTCCTAATATCTCCTTATGTGGCTCGGTGTCAAATTTCGTTTAATAATCGCTCCTGTGAAGCGCCTTGGGACGATTTATTACATTACAGGCGCGTGCGGAGGGGAAGGAGCAACTTACGTAGGGGTCTGATGGAGGGAGAAAGGTCATTCAAAAGCAGCTGAGGCAACCATGGTGGAGGGGGGAATCACAGACAATTACACACACACAGAGTTCCAGCCAGCAGTGACTGGACAGTTATCAGGACCAGGAACCTAGACCCATGGGCACCGATTCAGAATTAGAAACATAGAAACATAGGAGCAGGAGTAGGCCATTCGGCCCTTCGAGCCTGCTCCGCCATTCAATATGATCATGGCTGATCCTCTATCTCAATACCATATTCCCGCTCTCTCCCCATACCCCTTGATGCATTTTGTGTCCAGAAATCTATCTATCTCCTTCTTAAATATATTCAGTGACTTGGCCTCCACAGCCTTCTGTGGTAGAGAATTCCACAGGTTCACCACCCTCCAAGTGAAGAAATTTCTCCTCATCTCAGTCCTAAATGTCCTGCCCCGTATCCTGAGACTGTGACCCCTCCTTCTAGACCCCCCAGCCAGGGGAAACATCCTCCCTGCATCCAGTCTGTCTAGCCCGGTCAGAATTTTATACGTTTCAATGAGATCCCCTCTCATTCTTCTAAACTCTAAAGCAAATTCTTGCACCATTTACCACCTTCCTCACCCCGCTCTCGGTGAGATCAGGTAACTTGGCGTGGACCGGGTGACCAGGCCCTGGGCCGGATCAGTCAGGCTGGTATCTCGAGGAATCAGGAGCAGCTCCAGCAAGTTGGGGTTTTTTTTCCTCCCCCATGTTCAATCCGATTTCTGGAGTATGGTGATGTGATTTCCCAGCACACTGTCTCTGCTGGAATTCACACTCCAGTGCAGGTACCCCGCCCCCCTGACCCCCCACCCCCATAACTCTTTCACTGTTACACATTATATCCAGTGGTGGTTATTCTCAATTCGACGCAGAACAGTCACCCAAAAGTTATCGACCAATCGTTTCCACGCAATTCCTATCTCCTAGAATCATCGAAAGTTACAGCACGGAAGGAGGCCATTTAGGCCCATCGTGTCCGTGCCAGCCAACAAAGAGCTATCCAGCCTAATCCCACTTCCCAGCTCTTGGTCCGTAGCCCTGCAGGTTACAGCATCCCAAGTGCACATCCGAGTACTGTTTAAATGTGGTTAGGGTTCCTGCCTCTACCACCCTTTCAGGCAGTGAGTTCCAGACCCCCACCACCCTCTGGGTGAAGAAATTTCCCCTCAAATCTCCTCTAAACCTTCCACCTTTAAATCTGTGCCCCCTGGTTTTTGACCCATCTGCTAAGGGAAATAGGTCCTTTCTATCCATTTTATCTATGCCCCATAATTTTATACACCTCAATAAGGTCTCCCCTCAGCCTCCTCTGTTCCAAGGAAAACAGACCCAGACTATCCAGTCTTTCCTCGTAACTAAGATTCTCTACTCCCAGCAACATCCTTGTAAATCTCCTCTGTACCCTCTCTAGTGCAATCACATCCTTTCCTGTAATGTGGTGACCAGAACTGTACACAGTACTCTAGCTGAGGCCTAACTAGTGTTTTATACAGTTGAAGCATAACCCCCCTGCTCTTGTATTCTATGCCACAGCTAATAAAGGCAAGCATTCTGTATGCCTTCTTAACCACCTTATCTACTTGGCCTGCTACCTTCAGGGATCTGTGGATATGCACTCCAAGGTCCCTTTGTTCCTCTACACTACTCAGTACCATTTAATGTGTATTCCCTTTCCTTATTAGCCCTCCCCAAATGCATTACCTCACACTTCTCCGGATTGAATTTGTTAAGTCTGTGTGTCCCAGTTATGCTTATTATAAATCACTGGACACAGACCACAAGAATAACTTTAACTGGTCTTTACTATTCGGAGGTCAGGGCTGAACTGCCCAGTAAATCACTACACAACGCTTATATACCGGTGTGGTCACCACCGGTACTACAGTATACAGCAGCCAAGAGAAAGTAGTACATCTCTTAAGGTAGTTCTCTTAAGGTGGAACAGGTTACATACACCACAATCCTCCCTTTTTAGCTTAACAGTTATATCCCCATTTAACATAACATAATAACATATAGCTATATATATATATACAACTTCATGCAAAACAGTTCAAAGATTCAGTCTCTGAGGAGGCCTCCTGATTCGAGTTGGATAACGCCTTTCAGGGGTCTCTGATTCTCGTTGCTGGGGTGACTCATCTAGTTGATCTCTTATGGATTGGACATCATCATCAGGTACATTCACTTCTGAGGTAGATGATTCAGGTTCACTAACTTCTTCCACGGTTGTCTCTGCCGTAACCCTGGGTTCGACCCTTGTTCTCGATTCTACCAGTTGATCAGCATGACGCCGTATTACATTTTCACCAATATCTGCCGTGTACATCAGGGGTCCTTGTCTGGCCCGAATTGTTCCAGATTACCATTTCTCGTTTTTATAGTCCCGGGCAACACTGGTTGTCCTATTTCGAAACTCTGAGTGGTCTTGTTATTTATATGCTGGAACTGTTTGTTTTCAACTTCCCTCCGCACATTTGGTTTTAACAAGTCCAACCTGGACCGCAACCTCCTGTTATAGAACATCATGGCAGGACTTTGGTTTGTCACTGCATGAGTGGCGTTTCGATATGCCAGTAGGAATTTGTCCACCTTGTGTTGTAGTGGAATCGGATCTTCGCTCATGGCCTTTATTGCTTTTTTGAACGTTTGTACAAATCTCTCGGCCAACCCGTTTGTAGCCGGATGATATGGGGCAGAGGTATAATGTTTCACCCCATTCTTCTTCATGAATTTCTGGAATTCTTCCGACACGAACTGCGGTCCGTTGTCTGAACATATTTGTTCTGGCAATCCATTTCTTGCAAATATCGTTCTTAGCACTGCGATCGTCTTTTCCGAGGTAGTGGTAGTCATCTTAATCACTTCTGGCCATTTAGAATGTGTGTCCACCGCAATTAAAAACATGAAGTCCATGAATGGACCAGCAAAGTCAATATGTACACGTTGCCATGGGGTTGAAGGCCATTCCCATGGATGCAGCGGTGCAATCGGAGGTGCATTTTGCACTTTTTGGCACCCTGAGCAGCTTTTCGTCAGATCCTCTATCTGTTGGTCGATACCCGGCCACCACACATAAGCCCTAGCAAGGCTTTTCATCTTGACTCCCCCCAGATGACCTTCATGCAGTTCCTTTAGAACTCTCTCTCTTAACTTAGGAGGAATAATCACCCCTGTTCCATACATCAATGTTCCTTGACAGACGGACAGCTGTTCTCGTCTTGCTGAGAATGCCGGTAACAGTGGATCACCATGTGCTGGCCATCCCTTCACTGTCACTTCGTAGACCCGGGACAGTATCGGGTCATTCCTGGTTTCTCTTTCAATACTTGCATTGGTGACTGGTAAACATTCGATGATGGTCGAGTGAAATAACTCAACAGGGTCAACCGTCGGTGCCTCCTCCTCTGTAGGTAGTGGCAGGCGCGACAGCCCATCAGCATTACCATGCTGCTTTGTACCTTTGAATTCGATCTGATATTGATGTGCCCCTAGGAAAAGGGACCATCTCTGGAGTCTCTGTGCTGTCATCACCGAAACACCCTTCTTAGGGTTAAAAATGGATACCAACGGCTGGTGGTCTGTCAGAAGCGTAAACTTTTGGCCCTGCAGGTAATGATTAAACTTCTTTACTCCCCACACAAGGCTGAGAGCCTCCCTATCTATCTGAGCATAGTTGCGCTCAGCGGAGGTCAATGATCTGGATGCGAACGCAACTGGCCTCTCCAGGCCATTTGGCAACTTGTGAGAGAGTACTGCCCCAATACCATATGGAGAAGCATCACAAGCCAAACGAATAGGCAGCGTTGGGTTGAAGTGAGCCAACACTTCCTCTGAGGTGATCAATGCCTTGCTTTTGCGAAAGGCCCTCTTACAGTCCTCGCTCCACTTCCATGGTACTCCCTTCTGCAAAAGAGCGTTCAGCGGGTGCAGCACCGTGGATAAATTTGGCAGAAACTTATGGTAATAGTTAATCAACCCTAGGAACGACCTCAACTGGGATACATTATCTGGAGCGGGAGCCTTCACAACAGCTTCGATCTTGTCAGGAGACTTATGAAGCCCCTCCTGGTCAATGACATGACCACAGTACGAGATCCGCTTCTGAAAGAACTCACATTTCTGGCGATTAACTCGAAGTCCATATTCTTTCAATCTGGTGAGCACCAGTTCCAAATTTGCAAGGTGTTCCTTGTCATCATCTCCTGTAATCAGAATATCGTCCAGGTAACATTGTGTGCCTGGAATTCCCTGTAATACCTGCTCCATGGCCCTCTGCCAAATTGCTGGAGCCGATGCCACTCCAAAAACCAGTCTATTATACCGGTACAAGCCTCTATGCGTGTTGATCGTGAGATACTGGCGTGACTCTTCCTCAACTTCCATCTGTAAGTACGCCTGCGCCAGGTCTATCTTGGTGAAGTGTTTCCCGCCAGACAACGAAGCGAAGATATCCTCAATCCGCGGAAGCGGATACTGCACCGTGTTAAGCACCGGATTAACAGTGATCTTGAAATCTCCACAGATGCGAACCTTCCCCGGTTCCCCCGGCTTGTTGCTCGATGAACGCTTCATGACGGGGACAATGGGCGTGGCCCACTCACTCCAGTCTACCTTAGACAGTACTCCTGAACGTTCTAGCCCTTCCAGCCCAGCTTCCACAGCAGGTCGTATCGCATAAGGTACCGGTCTGGCTTTGAAAAATTTCGGGTTTGCATGTTCTTCAACCTTGATGTTTGCCGTAATTCCTCTCAGTGTTCCCAGTCCCTGTTGGAACACCTTTAGCATCGTCCAATATTCTGGACAATCGTTTAGGTTTGACATCTTTTTTACCGGAATCTACCGTTAGTGCTTTTAAGGAATGCCAGTCCATATTTATTTTCCTAATCCACTCCCGTCCCAGTAGTGGTGGACCTCCCTCAGGTAGCACATATAAGTCCATTCCTCGGCTTTCTTTGCCCTTGTGGACCACCTTTACCTCTATCTTCCCGATGGGGTATACTCTTTGCCCCGTGTATGTTTTCAATACAATCTCCGTATCCCGTAGGGGAATATGTGGGAATAACCTTTTGTAATCTTGCTTATTCATGACCGTCAATGCCGATCCAGTGTCCAATTCCATCTTCACTTGGACTCCTGCTATCTGAAGTGTGACCCAGATTGTTTGGAGGTCTGCTTCATTACCAACATTGTGTACTCTTAGACTACCCAGTTCATTACTGCTGGAGTCTGAATTTGACTTCTGTTCGTTCGAACTGTTCTCTGTCACCTTGTGTACCTTTCTGTACTTTTTCTGCGGTGACTTTTTGTTGCTGGTCTTCTTTCCTGACCGGCATACTTTAGCTATGTGACCAAGCCTGCCACATTTTCTGCATTCCTGATTTTTGAACCAGCACTGGTTCTGATCGTGCATTGTCTTTCCACAACGATAACATTTTACTGTACCCAAGACCATTTGATTGGTGCCGAGTTCCGGTGACCGCAGCTGCATTTCCGCAGTGCCTCTCGCTGCGGCTTCGTGCGATGCTGCAATAGTGACAGCTTTATCAAGCGTAAGATCATTCTCCTCAAGCAGTCGCTTTTGTGTTCCTTCTTTTAACAATCCACACACAAATTTATCTCTCAGCGCATCTGCTAGTCCTGTTCCAAACTGACAGTACTTTGATAGCTTACGCAGTTCAATTAAAAATTCAGCGTTGCTTTCGTCTTTCAGCTGCGTTCTTCTGTAAAATTTAAATCGTTCCGCTATCAGCGGCGTGGGGTTTAAATGATTTTTCAGGACAGTAACAATATTCGCGAAAGTCTGACCCATCGGTTTATCTGGTGATAGAAGGTGCTTCAATAGCCCGTATGTCTTCGCACCCATTGAGCTTAATAAGGTTAGTGCTTTCTCATCATCTGGTACCTTATTTGCTTTACAATAAACTTCCATGCGTTCTACATACGTGGTCCAATCTTCGATATCGCTATCAAAGGTATTAATGTTCCCATGTTTAGGCATCCTTGCAAGTTTTTAAATTTTTCTTTTTCTCAAAATGGCGGCTTCCCGCGCTTGTCTTCTTCCCCCGCCTACTAAAATGGCGGCTTCCCGCGCTTGTCTTCTTCCCCCGCTGGCTGCAATGGCGATTGCCGTGCTGCTGCTGTTCTCGCCTCCCCAGCAGTTCTCAATTCCCCGACGCTGCTTTTACTCCCCGGCGGTTCCCGTGGGCATTCACGCTTCCCCTGCTGTTGCGCCTCTCAGCCCCGCATGCAGCCCGGTCCTTTACACCGGCTGCGTTTGAGTTCTCCGCGGCTCTCGTGCCTTAAGCTGCCCCAGTCGCTGCGCCTCTCGGCCTCGATTGCAGCCCGGCCCTTTTCACCGGCCGTGGTCGAGTTCTCCGCCTTTTTTCCTCCGTTTTCCCTCCCCCACTCCACAGTCAACGCGGCCGACTTTCTGCTCGTGTCGCTGATCGGCTTACCCACCACCGTGGTAGAAGGGATGATCACTGCCTGTCGCTGATGGAGGGCTTCGTGGTCAGAATTTTTCTTTTTAACCCGGGTTCTCGATGCCTCCTGTGCGATGGTGCTCAGCAGGATGATGAGGGCGGATGCCTCTTCTCGACGCCTGTTCTGAGGACGAAGCTGCCTTGGATGTAAAACTGCCGCAGGGTAAGATCTGACTCGTCGCCACTGTTAAGTCTGTGTGTCCCAGTTATGCTTATTATAAATCACTGGACACAGACCACAAGAATAACTTTAACAGGTCTTTACTATTCGGAGGTCAGGGCTGAACTGCCCAGTAAATCACTACACAACGCTTATATACCGGTGTGGTCACCACCGGTACTACAGTATACAGCAGCCAAGAGAAAGTAGTACATCTCTTAAGGTAGTTCTCTTAAGGTGGAACAGGTTACATACACCACAGAATTCCATTTGCCACTGTTTTTCCCACCTGACCAGTTTATTGATATCTTCCTGCAGTCTACAGCTTCCTTCTTCAGTATCAACCACACTGCCAATTTTAGTATCATCTGCAAACTTCTTAATCATACCCCCAATATTCAAGTCTAGATCATTGATATATACCACAAAAAGCAAGGGACCTAGTACCTAGTACCTCGCCCTGCGGAACCCCACTGGAAACAGCCTTCCAGTCACAAAAACACCCAGCAACCATTACCCTCTGCTTCCTGTCTCTGAGCCAATTTTTAATCCAACTTGCCACTTTGTCTTGGATCCCATGGACTTTTAACTTTGTGACCAGTCTGCCATGTGGAACCTTATCAAAAGCCTTGCTAAAGTCCATATACACATCAAACGCACTACCCTCATCCACCCTCCTTGTTACCTCCTCAAAAAATTCAATCAAGTTTGTCAGACATGACCTTCCCTTAACAAATCCGTGCTGACTATCCTTGATTAATCCGTGTCTTTCTAAATGAAGATTTATCCTGTCCTTCAGAATTCTTTCCAATAATTTTCCCACCACCGAGGTTAGGCTGACGGGCCTGTAATTACTCGGTCTATCCTTTTCTCCCTTTTTCCTCTCTGGCTACAGATCGACGCTTAATGCAGGCTCATGGCAGGACAACAATGCAACGGCCACGGAATCCATTTAAACCCAACGAGACAGCCCCGAGCCCACAAGGGTGTGAAGAAACTCGGTGAGCAAACCGATGTGACCTTTGTTGAAGTGGATGCAAAAGGTCCCAAAACCCCTTGAAACAGTCCTGCAAGAAACCTCGAGTTGAACCAAATCGACAGCACAAGGTATCCTTACTGTTCCCCCAACCCCCCTCCTTCCCCCATTTCCCTTCTCTAAAGATTACAGTTGTTAGAATGACTAAAATGCCCGTAAACTGCCATTACTAAAATGTACACAGCAAACCTGGCTGATACGAGTGCGTAACCACAGGACTGACTCATTTCACTAGTACAGCTGCCAGCTTAGCAAATGTTTTGTGGAGCTGCGACAGTTTGGGAACAGCATGTCACCGTGTTCATTTCTGCAGGGGTTGGGTGGCTCATTGCGTTGCTAATGGCTCTTGATTTAGAGATTAAAACTCAGCTCAAAGATAACCTGGCCTCCTCCTTCCTATCCCAGGGACTCTCGATAAAGTACTGCGTCCCAGGCTGCTAGGATGAACATTTCATCTATCTATTGGTTGTAAGAAAGAAAGACTTGCATTTCTACAGCGCCTTTCACGACCTCAGGACATCCCAAAGCGCTTTACAGCCAATGAAGTACTTTTTGAAGTGTAGTCACTGTTGTAATGTGGGAAAAGCGGCAGGCAACTTGAGCACAGCAAGCTCCCACAAGCAGCAATGTGATAATGACCAGTTAATCTGTTTTTAGTGATGTTGGTTGAGGGATTAATATTGGCCAGGACACCGGGGATAACTCCCCTGATCTTCTTCGAAATAGTGCCATGGGATCTTTTACATCCACCTGAGGGGGCAGACAGGGCCTCGGTTTAATGTCTCATCCGAAAGACGGCACCTCTGACAGTGCAGCACTCCCTCAACACTGCACTGGGAGTGTCGGCCTAGATTCTGTGCTCAGGTTTCTGGATCCTATGTTGTGCAGACTAGAGAGTCCCTAGTGGCAGTAATTGGTAATTGCCAAGAAGTGGCTAACAACAACAACAACTTGTATTTATAAAGCGCCTTTAACATAGTAAACCGTCCCAAGGAGCTTCACAGGAGTGTTATCAACTAAAATTTGCCCAGCCGTGCTGCATTGGCTGAAATGCACCTTTAAGACCATGTTGTACCACGCTTAGCCCCGCGCTAGTGGCATCGCCCCCCCCCCCGCCCCCACCCCCACCCTTTCCCATCGCCCGGGTCACGGGCAGCCGGTCCCAACCCAACAGTATGTTGTGACAGGTTGGGTGATTGGGCAAATGCATGGCAAATGCAGCATAATGTGGATAAATGCGAGGTTATCCACTTCAGTGGCAAAAACAGGAAGGCAGATAGATTGGGAAAAGAGGAAGTGCAACGAGACCTGGGTGTCCTTGTGCACCAGTCGCTGAAGGTAAGCATGCAGGTGCAGCAGGCGGTTAAGGTGGCAAATGGTATGTTGGCCTTCGTAGCGAGAGGGTTCGAGTACAGGAGCAAGGATGTCTTGCTGCGGTTGTACAGGGCCTTGGTGAGACCACACCTTGAGTATTGTGTGCAGTTTTGGTCGCCTTATCTGAGGAAGGATGTTCTTGCCATGGAGAAAGTGCAGCGAAGATTCACCAGGCTGATACCTGGGATGGCAAGAATGACATATGAGGAGAGATTGGGTCGATTAGGCTTATATTCGCTAGAGTTTAGAAGAATGAGAGGGGATCTCATTGAAACTTATAAAATTCTAACAAGACTAGACAGACTAGATGCAGGAAGGATGTTCCTGATGGCGGGGGAGTCCAGAACCAGGGGTCACAGTCTAAGGATAAGGGGTAAGCCATTTAGGACAGAGATGAGGAGGAATTTCTTCACCCAGAGAGTGGTGAACCTGTGGAATTCTCTACCACAGAAGGCAGTTGAGGCCAATTCATTAAATATGTTCAAGAAGGAGTTAGATATATTTCTTGAGGCTAAAGGGATCAAGGGATATGGGGAGAAAGCAGGGACAGGGTACTGAATTTGGATGATCAGCCATGATCTCATTAATGGCAGAACAGGCTCGAGGGGCCAAATGGCCGACTCCTGCTCCTATCTTCTATGTTTCTATGTTTCTATGTTTCGCAGTAAACCCGGCAGGCATTTGCCAGAACCCGTGGCTACGAAGGTGCACCGGCATCGAGGAGCGGCGACCGGATCAACTCTCGGGTTGCGGGGGAGTCGGCGCTCCGAGCCTGCACCGGCACACACGGTCTCAGCGCTGCATAAACACAGCAGGAGGGGGGCATGTCACAACGCGGTGCAAACATGATTCTGTTCCCTAGATTACAATCGCTAGAGTTCATCAAGTGGGTTCAACCTTTGGTGATAACTTCTCCAAAAAGGTTCCTAAATTCACACCAAACTGTCGGCCAAAAATAGTCTCACCAACAACTGCTTGAGGTCAGATGCAAACAGTTCCAGCGAGGGATGGGTTACACAACCAGACTTGTGCACTCAACAATACAGAATCATTCCAAACACTGGACCTCAGATAGGATCTCAATGATCAGTGGTGTCGTTTTCATTAATTAAGAAACCCAGGCAACATACGGTTTATCAATTAGATTCCAATCTATAACTCACTCCCGGGTATCCGTTAAATTCAACAGGACAATTTACAGAGAAGCTCAGGATCAAAGCCCCTCTTGAACACTGAATTCGCATTGCATGTGTTACTGTAACATCCTCTGGTCTGTTCCACTTTAATATTGTTCTTTAAACAGAGAGAACCAACAGTAGGAACAGATTGGGTGGGGGGGGGGGGCAATAACTGTGGAACGGAGGTGAACCAACACAGGCACTGAAATGGTATGACCACCGCAACCTTCTCATCGAGTGATACCATCGCTGCTGGGGCCCTCTCGGTCTTGGTGACTGCTCTGAGACACCGTGTCTCATCAACATCGAACATAATTGACACGAACCCCCAGGAAATGGATGCAAAAATTAATCAGAATTATTGATGGTTGGACCTTCGAAGGAATGCCAAGGATGACATTCAAGAACGTACCTGCGTATTTGTTAAAATTAAAGTCAACCCAACTGAGATGGATGAGAAAGCCCAGAGCCCCAAGGTGACTAATGTACAGGGCCATCTCGTCTTCATGTTGAAGCTCTGAGCTCTGCATGGTACTTCTCCTTCTTGGGCAGTCCCTCGGAACCGAGGGTGACTTGCTTCCACATTAAAAATGAGTTCTTAGGTGACTGATGAGTCCAATGCGAGCCATGAGGGTCCTGACGTTCCAGGTCCCGAACTTCATTTTAAAGGGGTGGAAGATGCCTGTGCGTGAATTCTTTTAATGTGGGGTGGCCGTTGCACACCAGCTACCACACGGGGCTTGACAGAGCAAGGTCTTGGTCCAATGGCAAGGGGAGCCAAGACGATTGGAGACCAGGCTCTGTTACAACGGCCTAGCACACACACAAACATACTGCTACTGTCCTCCTCCCCGCAGGTCCTCACTGCCTGGGTACGGTACAAACACACACACACACACGAGCCTCGAAATTGCTGAACGTTAAGACATAACCTACCTACGTTGTCGGAGGCCAGTCCGTCGGTCGGTTTTTTTCATCTATCGGATCTTAGTACCTCCGGTTGACTGAGGAGAGCTTTTTTTTGTTAAATGACAGGAAAGGGCTGATTCTCCACACGTGACCTCCGTGTGTCCGTTCTGATGAAATAAAGCGAGAGGAAGCTTGTGGTTCTTTGAGCTGGTTTTTTTTTTGCATCACACTCTTGAAGCTGGTGAGAAGCAGCGGCTTGGCTTGGCACTGGCGGCTTCCTGGACTCTCGAGCTGTCACCTTCAGCATTTCCGACAGCGCACTCGCTCCTGGAGCCGCTTCAGCCCGTGGACTGCCAGTGACCTGCAGCGCGAGGTCAGTCACCAGGGTCAACCGTCAACGGGCACCCGGGCCAAGTCTGCCCAATCCTTGCTCAGCTACATTTCCCACCCTCAGCTGGCTCGGTCTTTACGCCTCAATGTGTCTTTCTTTTAAGTTCACGTTCACTTTCGAAATGGCTTTTTTTTTTTATAAACGCAGGAGGCGTAATGGACTCTCCCTCCAAAGGTTGCATCTACCCGCGTCCTCACTCGGACGGACACATTCTAGCACCCTCATTGTCTCAGTGTGCGAAAAGAAAGAAAGAACTTGCATTTCTATAGCGCCTTTCACAACCTCAGGTCATCCCAAAGCACTTTACAGCCAATGAAGTACATTTTGAAGTGTAGTCACTGTTGTAATGTAGAAAACGCAGCAGCCAATTTGCGCACAGCAAGCTCCCACAAACAGCAATGTGATAATGACCCAGATAATCTGTTTTAGTGATGTTGGGTGAGGGATAAATATTGGCCCAGGACACCGGGGAGAACTTCCCTGTTCATCTTTGAAATACATTCACCCGAGAGAGCAGACGGGGCCTCGGTTTAATGTCTCATCTGAAAGACGGCACCTCCGACAGTGCAGCACTCCCTCAGCACTGCACCGGGAGTGTCAGGCCAGATTTTGTGCTCAATTCTCTGGAGTGGCACTCGAACCCACAACCTTCTGACTCAGGAGAAATAGTGCTCCCCACTGAGCCACACGTTAACATAGAAACATAGAAACATAGAGATAGGAACAGGAGTAGGCCATTCGGCCCTTCGAGCCTGCTCCGCCATTCAATGAGATCATGGCTGATCTTCGTCTGAGATCATAGCTGATCTTACCAGTTCAGTACCCCGTCCCCGCCTTTTCTCCGTAACCCTTAATCCGCTTAGCCTTCAGAAATATATCCAATTCTCTCTTGAAAATATTTATTGAATTAGCCTTCACAGCCCTCTGTGGCAGGGAATTCCACAGGCTCACCACTCTTTGAGTGAAGAAATTCTTCCTCATCTCTGTTTTAAATGATTTGCCCGCTATTTTTAGACTGTGGCCCCTGGTTCTGTGCTCCCCGGCCATTGGAAACATTCTCTCTGAATTCAGCCTGTCCAGGCCTGCCATAATTTTATATGTTTCGATGAGATCCCCTCTCAATCTTCTAAACTCCAGTGAGTACAAGCCCAAACTATTTAATCTCTCTTCGTAGGTCATTCCCGCCATTCCAGGTATCAGCCTGGTGAATCGCCGTTGCACTCTTTCCATGGCAAGAACATCCTTCCGCAGATGGGGCGACCAAAACTGTACACAATACTCCAGATGCGGTCTCACCAGCACCTTGTACAGCTGTAGTAAGGTATCCCTATTCCTATACTCGAACCCCCTTGATATGAAGGCCAACATACCATTTGCCCTCTTAATCGCCTGTTGCACCTGCATGCTCTCCTTCAGTGACTGGTGCACAAGAACACCCAGGTCCCTCTGCACTTCCCCATCTCCCAATCTATTGCCATTTAGATAATAATCTACCCTCCTGTTTTTACCCCCAAAGTGGATAACCTCGCATTTATCCACATTATAGTGCATCTGCCACGTATCCGCCCATTCCCCCAACCTGTCCAAATCGCACTGTAGCCTCCTGACATCCTCATCAGAGCCCACCCCTCCTCCTAGTTTAGTGTCGTCAGCGAATTTGGAAATATTGCATCCAATTCCCTGATCCAGATCATTTATATATATTGTGAACAGCTGGGGTCCCAGGACAGATCCTTGCGGCACCCCGCTGGTCACTGCCTGCCACTCCGAAAACGAGCCGTTTATTCCAACTCTCTGTTTTCTATCCGCCAGCCAGTTCTCTATCCACGTTAATACTTTGCCCCCAATTCCATGAGCCTTAATTTTGCATGATAATCTTTTGTGTGGAACCTTATCGAAGGCTTTCTGGAAGTCAAGGTACACCACATCCACTGGCTCTCCCCCATCTATTTTACCAGTTACTTCCTCAAAAAATTCCAGCAGATTAGTCAAACACGATTTACCCTTTGTAAATCCATGTTGACTCTGTCCGATCCTTTCCCCATTTGTCAAGTGCTCCGCTATTTTATCCTTAATAATGGACTCTAGCATTTTGCCCACAACCGATGTAAGGCTTACTGGTCTATAATTCCCTGCTTTCTCTCTACCCCCCTTTTTAAATATTGGGGTAACATTAGCTACCCTCCAATCCACGGGTACTGTTCCCGAGTCAATGGAGTTCCGGAAGATGATCCTTAGAGCATCTGCTATCTCCAGGGCCACCTCCTTAAGTACCCTAGGATGTAGTTTATCAGGCCCCGGGGATTTGTCGGCCTTCAGTCCCCTCAACTTACCCAACACCATATCCCTAGAGATACTAATTTCTGTCAGCTCCTCCCTCTCATTAGTCCCTATGTTTGCCGATATTCCTGGGAGGTTATTTGTGTCCTCCTTTGTGAATACAGAACCAAAGTATGAGTTTAATTGGTCTGCCATTTCCTTATTCTCCATTATATATTCTCCCGAATCGGACTGCAAGGGACCGACTTGGGATTTTACCAGTCTTTTCCTCCTGATATACCGATAAAAGCTTTTGCAGTCTGTCTTTATGTTTGCTGCAAGTTTACTTTCGTATTCTATTTTCCCCTTCCTGATTAATCCCTTTGTCCTCTTTTGCTGTATCCTGTACTGCCCCCAATCTTCCGGTCTGGTGCTTTTTTTTGCCAGTTGATATGCCCTTTTTTTTTATTTTATGCTGTCCCTAATTTCCCTCGTTATCCACGGTTGAGTCACCTTTTTAGGTTTATTTTTATGCCAAACCGGTATAAACATGTTCTGGAATTCTTCCATTCTATCTTTGAATGCTTGCCATTGTCTATCCACTGTCAATCCCCCCAGAAACACCACCCAATCAATCTTACCCAATTCCCGTCTCATACCCTCGTAATTCCCTTTATTTAAGTTCTGGACCTTAGTCTCTGATTCAATTTCCTCACTCTCCATCTCGACTGAGAGCTCGATCATATTATGATCGCTCTGACCCAAGGGGCCTCGTACAAGAAGATTGCTGATAAGTCCCTTCTCATTGCACAATACCCAGTCTAAAATGGCCTGATCTCGAGTCGGCTCCTCGACATATTGGTCCAGATAACCGTCCCGAAAACATTCCAGGAATTCCTCCTCCTCAGAATTTTTACTAATTTGGGTAGTCCAATCAATATGTAAATTAAAGTCACCCATGATGACAGCTGTGCTCTTATCGCACGCTTCTCTAATTTCCCTTTTTATGCCTTCCCTCACCTCCATATTACTATTTGGAGGCCTATATATCACACCCACTAACGTTTTCCTCCCCTTGCTATTTCTCATTTCTACCCATACAGATTCCGTTTCATCCGAGTTAATATCCTTCCTTTCCATTGCATTAATCCCCTCCTTTACCAGCAATGCTACCCCACCTCCCCTACCTTTTTGCCGATCCTTCCTAAATATTGTATATCCCTGGATGTTAAGTTCCCAGCCTTGCCCACCCTGCAGCCACGTTTCTGTAATTCCAATCAAATCATACTTGTTTACCTCTATTTCCACAACTAATTCATCCACCTTGTTCCTAATGCTTCTAGCATTAAGATACAAAGCCTTCAGGCTTGCTTTTTTCACACTCTCATTACGAATTAGTTTGGCCCTTTGTGTTTCTCTCCTTTGCTTATTGCTTCTCACCTTTCTACCATCTATTTCTGACTTCATATGACTTCCCTCTTTTCCACTACCTAGGTTCCCATCCCCCTGCCAAATTAGTTTAAATCCTCCCGAACCGCCCTAGAAAATATTACCCCGAGGACATCGGCTCCCTCACAGTTCAGGTGTAGACCGTCCCCTTGGTACAGGTCACTCCTCCCCAAGAACTGGTTCCAATGCCTCAAGAATTTAAATCCCTCTCCCTTGCACCACTGCTCAAGCCACGTATTTAGCTTATCTATCTTACTCTCTCTAAACTTATTAGCTCGTGGCACTGGTAGCAATCCAGAGATTACTACCTTTGAGGTCCTACTTTTCAATTTAGCTCCTAACTCCCTAAATTCAGCTTGTAGGACCTCCTCCCTCTTTTTACCTACATCGTTGGTACCTACATGTACCACGACAACTGGCTGATCCCCCTCCCCCTTCAGAATGCTCTGCACCCGCTCCGAGACATCCTTGACCCTTGCACCAGGGAGGCAACATACCATCTTGGAGTCTCGGTCTCGGCCACAGAAACTCCTATCTATCCCCCTTACAATTGAATCCCCTATCACTATAGCCCTATCCCTCTTTTTCCCGCCCTTCTGTGCAGCAGAGCCAGTCATGGTGCCCTGAACCTGGCTGCTGGTGCCTTCCCCTGATAAGTCATCTCCCCCAACAGTACCCAAAACGGTAAACCTGTTTTGGAGGGAGATGACCGCAGGTGACTCCTGCACTACCTTCCTGCCTTTACCCTGCCTTTTGGTCACCCATTTACTGTCTGAGCTAGCCTTTACCTGCGGTGTGACCAACTCACTGAATGTGCTATCCACAACATCCTCAGCATCGCATATGCTCCAGAGTGAGTCCATTCGCAGCTCCAGCGCCGCCATGCGGTCCGCTAGGAGCTGCAGCTGGACACACTTCCTGCACACATAGTTGTCAGGGACAGTGTCCCTGATTTCCCACATGGCACAGGAGGAGCATGACACGGGTCTGAGCTGCCCTTCCATGACTTAACCCTTACAATACCTTTTTATTTACTACGATTTAGCTTAATTATTGAATTCTACTTAGAATAAGTTTGTGAAAGTACTCACCAACCAGTCACCTACCTGTTTTCTGGTGTTGTATTTTCACTGCCGCCTCCTGTCCTGGAACCTTTTCCACCTAGGTTAGGCTCCTGAAATAAAATAAACAAGGCTGAACAGAGAGGTGGGAATCCTCCACAATAATTAACCACAATAATTAACCTTAACACACACACACCACACAGGTAACTTCACTCATCTGGAAGTGCCCATCTCCTGTGGGTTACCACAGGGGCTGCACATTTTTCGGCAGCCCCTTCTTGTCAGTGATTGGTCCAGTCGTGCCCGTGGCATGGTCACGTCAATAGTGAGACTTTTGATTGTAGGTTGCCGTTGGAACTGGCCTTTGCTGCCAATCGTACTGACAACTTCTCAACACCTAAATGGACAGCAAGAGCACAGAGGCACCGAGTTCAGTCAACGTGGCACAGCTTTCAGACTGAACCTGGGGCTTGCCTGGTCTGTAGAGCTCAGAGACAGAGACTTCAGGCCGAGTGGACGCCAGAGATTTTAAATATTGGAGGGGGCACGGGGCGGTGGGTTTCCTGGGGGGGGGGGCATGGGTGAAACGGTGGGTTTCTGTGGGGGGGGGGGGGGTGGGTTTCCGTTGGGGGGGGGTAGGGTTTCCGTTGGGGGGGGGTAGGGTTTCCGTTGGGTGGGGGTAGGGGTTCCGTGGGGGGTGGGTAGGGGTTCCGTGGGGGGGGGTAGGGGTTCCGTGGTGGGGGGTGGGTTTCCGTGGGGGTGGGGGGTAGGGTTTCCGTGGGGGGGGGTGGTAGGGTTCCGTGGGGGGGGGTGGTAGGGTTCCGTGGGGGGGGGGGGTTAGGGGTTCTGTGGGGGGGGGGTTGGGTTTCCGTGGGGGGGGGGTGTAGGGGTTCCGTGGGGTGGGGTGGGGTGGGGAGGGTTTCCGTGGGGGTGGGGGGTAGGGTTTCCGTGGGGGTGGGGGGTAGGGTTTCCGTGGGGGTGGGGGGTAGGGTTTCCGTGGGGGTGGGGGGTAGGGTTTCCGTGGGGGGGGGGGGGTTTCCGTTTGGGGGGGGGGTTCCAGATTGTCCTCTATAACTTCGAGTGACGATGGGTGATGACACGGGGGGTAGAGTTTCCACTTTGGGTGCAAATCGGGAAGTTGGGCCCAGAATGCGCTCGGAATTGCGCTGGCTGGATTACAGTCCCCGTTTCCACTAAAATTCGTTTGTATAATCACAAACTTAAAATCTTCCATGAACCGTCTCAATCGAGCAGCGTAATAGAACGTAATTGGGGCTTTATCTTTCCATTAAAGGGTATTCCTCGATGTATTTAAGACTGGTAACCTGGTGCAGTTTTATTAAAACAACTGAAAATGGGTTTATCACAAAATGTAAGCAATTTTAATAAGAGTGTCCAGTCCTCCACCTGTAAGTAATCTGATTCAAAATCACTGAAAATGTCTTTAAAAAATCTATACTGAACCATTCACTAGTTTCATTGGTGTACACTAGTTGGTTTCTTCGTAAATTAAATATTTTTTTGCTATGAAAGCATTTTGAAAACGTGCCGACTGGTGCCTGTGCGCCTAAGAGAATGAGCGCAATTTGAGGAGCCTTCCCGAACCAGCGCCATCGACGGAATCACAATTCACAATTCACAATTCAAATCGCTTTATTGGCATGATAAGTTACATCTTATGTTGCCAAAGCATCTCGTAATTTCTATCTGTGGGCGGGGCCTGATCCGGGCAAATTGAATCTTGACCCAGTGTAAAAGTTCACGGAAACTCAAGCACAAGTGTTTTTTGGGGCGTAACTGAGTGACGGTTAAAATTCCCCGATCTCTTACTCTGGTTCGGTCGGTTCCGCCTGTTTCTGCGTTGATATTATTGGCGTAAAGGAGCGGAAACTCGACCCCCAAAAAAGTGTTGAAATATGTTTTTTAAAATTTAGAATTCTGGTTTGAGTGTTGAAGTTAATCGGCTTTTGCTCCTCTTGCAGTAGGGGGGCTAAAAATCAACCTAAATTAGTCCGCACCGGGAGGTAGAAATTGCCCTGCACCGGTCAGCAATCTGGGGATATAAAAGAGGAAGGGAGCGTGCAATCTATCTGAAGGAACTAGCTCCTCGCCAGCAGAGCTTGGTTTAGTTTTAATGGCCCACACTGATTGTGCCTCGTACTCCCGCTTAACACAGAATGAGAAACAACAACAGCAAATGCTGGAAACACTCAGCAGCAGGTCAGGCAGCATCGAGGAGAGAAAAACAGTGTCAACGTTTCGGGTCGAGGACCCTTCGTCAGAACTGGAAAAGTTTTGGGAGGAGAGAGATTTTTAAGCAGGGAGGAGGGGAGGAAAGAACAAAGGGAAGGTCTGTGACAGGATGGAAGGCAGGAGAGACTGACGGACAAATGCTCTCCTGCCTTCCATCCTATCACAGACCTTCCCTTTTTTTCCTGTTGTTACTTCAGATTTGCAGCATCCGCAGTATTTTGCTGTTGTAACAGGATGAGTGTTTCTTCCCAATTCCGATCAGTCCAGGAATGTTTTGTGGTCCAATACATTTAAGAGGAACTGGTTAGACTGGTGTTTGGACAGTAATACAGAGAGGCAGCCCATGACTGTGCCTGGCTTTTAGAAGAAGCACCACTGCTGTTTCTCATCACTCCAACTTCTCCTCTGACAAGTCTTGGTGAGGAAAGCGAGTTAAGTTTCACAACCTTGGACTTGCCCTGGAGCACAGCGTGAGCAGCTCAGCAGGGTGTCGAGGAGTCTCCTGGACGCTGGGTGCATGGAGACCGACAGCTTCTGAAGCTGCTTTGACACTGCGCTGAGAACTGCGCTGGTTTCCTGGTGCCTGGGTTGCTAGTAACCCTGCTCGTTGGACAGCATCGGCTCCCGGTCCGGCAACGCCTCAATGTTAAAATTCTCATCCTCGTTTTCAAAACGTTCCGTGGCTTCCTCGTCCCTCTCCCCATCTCTGTAACCTCCTCCAGCCCCACAATCCCCGCCCCGAGATATTACGCTCCTCCAATTCACGGCTTCTTGCCCGCACTCTCTTCTCCCCTTCATTGGCGGCCGTGCCTTCAGCTGCCTGGGCCCCAAGTCCTGGAATTCCCTCCCTAAACCTCTCCGCCTCTCTCTCTCCTCCTTTAAGACGCTCCTTAAAACCTACCTCTCTGACCAAACTTTTGGTCACCTGTCCCAATAGCTCCTTATGTGGCTCGGTGTCAAATTTTGTTTGATAAAATTCCCGTGAAGCGCTTTGCGACGTTTTACTACGTAAAAGGTGCTATATAAATGCAAGTTGTTGTTGTAGGTTTAAGCTGCAGGTTGGAAGTCAGGATGCAGTGTCGCTTAGCACAGTGCAAAAGCAACTTTCCACTAACTATCTCGCGTACGTCTTGCTTTGATGCAATGGAATCTGCTCTGGCAGGTTGAACAGGATTAGATTTCTTGCAATCTAGTATACTGTATTCGCTGCTCACGATGCGGTCTCCTCTACATTGGGGAGACCAAACGCAGGTTGGGTGACCGCTTTGCGGAACACCTCCATTCAGTCCGTAAGGGTGACCCTGAGCTTCCGGTCGCCTGTCACTTTAATTCTCCGCTCCACTCCCACTCTGATCTCTCTGCCCTCGGCCTCTTACATTGTCCCAATGAAGCTCAACGTAAGCTCGAGGAACAGCACCTCATCTTTCGATTAGGCACTTTACAGCCTTCTGGACTCAACATCGAGTTCAACAATTTCAGACCATAACCTCTATCCCTATTTTTTCCGAACAGCAATGGTTAATGATTCTGCCATTCTCATTTACACCTCTTTTAGACCCATCTTTTGTTTCTTAACTTGTCCCATTACCATCTCCTTTTGCCTCGCACCATCATCCCTTTTGTCATTTAGTCTCTCCTGCCTTCCATCCCATCACAGACCTTCCTTTTTATTCTTCCCTACTCTCCCCCCTTTCCCTCCCCCTGCACTTGCTTAAAACCTGTTATATCTTGAACTTTTTCCAGTTCCGACAAAGGGTCATTGACCTGAAACGTTAACTCTGTTTCTCTCCCCCTCTCCCCACAGATGCTGCCCGGCCTGCTGAGTATTGACAGCATTTTCTGTTGTTATTTCAGATTTCACTGCGCCTGGTGCCTACACAAGGCCGGTGTGGCAATAGGGGGGTGTTACAACTGGCCAGACATGGGCTCGGGAGTGTGGCTGGGATGGTGGGTGGGGAGTATCAGCTCTTCATCGCCAACCAGTGGTCCTACTGGGATATGCATGTACGCGCAATTCAGACGAGAACAGGATGCAGCTCAGCTGTGAGGCTTCCTCACCATCACGTAGCTTGCTGACAATCAGAATCTTGACATGGACACAGAGGATAGCTAGCTGGGCCCATGGCCCATACCACGGGAAGCAGTGGCTGAGTGGGTGGCGCTCTCAACTCGGAGGCAGAAGGTTGTGAGCTCAAGTCCCACTCCAGAGACTCGAGCACAAAATCTAGGCTGCCACTCCCAGTGCAGTGCTGAGGGAGTGCTGCACTGTCAGAGGTACCGTCTGTGGATGACATGATAAACCAAGGCCCCGTCTGCTCTCTCAGGTTGATGGAAAAGATCCCACTGCCACTATTTCAAAGAAGAGCAGGGGGAGTTCTCCCCGGTGTCCTGGGGCCAATATTTATCCTTCAACCAATATCACTAAAACAGATTATCTGGCCATTAACACATTGCTGTTTGTGGGAGCTTGCTGTGCGCAAATTGGCTGCCGTGTTTCCAACATTACAACAGTACTTCATTGGCTGTAAAGCGCTTTGGGACGTCCTGAGGTTGTGAAAGGCGCTATAGAAATGCAAGTTCTTTCTTTAAGGAGGGGAAAGGGAGAAAACTGAAGGGGAAGAAAAAGAGGAAGCAAAGAAATGTCACCAAACAGAATATTGCACCAATGAGACTGAGGAAGATGTTTCAAGCTGATTTGACCTGGTGCAATGAATTATATAACAATAAACTGAGTGGTAACTGCAGTTGTACCAAGAATTTTGCACAGCAACGTCTGTGGTTCGTGGCACTGGGTACCTGCAAACCGTGCCACCTTCCCGGTGCCCCTGCACCCAAACGGTGCCTGTATGGTTCTGCTCATGGCCCGTCTCAGTGTTGCTGGGGCCAAGGCGATTGACGGGCGCAGTTTGAGGAAGTCTCGAGGAGCTGCAGATAAGTTTGGGCCTTCTCCGGGGCCAGTGTGATAGCAGAAAACACAAACACCACTTCCTGCCGAGCGTGTGCAGAGTGCAAGGCTCCGTCGGCTGAGCGACTTACACCCGATGAGTCCTGCTTCACAGTTTCAGCAAGTTATGTAGCCGTGATTTAAGAAATGTCTCTTTTCCATTCTTTTCCCCCCCTTCCCCAGTTTTCTCCTCTCATCTCCCGAAGTTGCTGACTCCCACTCAATAGTTCCATGGCCTGGTCCTCAGAAAGAAAGAAATAATTGCATTTCTATAGCGCCTTTCACGACCTCAGGATGTCCCAAAGCGCTTTACAGCCAATGAAGTACTTTTGAAGTGTAGTCACTGTTGTAATGTAAGAAATGCAGCTGCCAAATTGCGCACAGCAAGCTCCCACAAACAGCAATGTGATAATGACTAGATCATCTGTTTCAGGTGTTGGCTGTGGGATAAATATTGGCCCAGGACAACTCCCCTGCTCTTCTTCGGAATAGTGGCCGTGGGATCTTTTCCGTCCACCTGTGAGGGCAGACGGGGCCTCGGTTTAACGTCTCGTGCGACAGACGGCACCTCCGACAGTGCGGTACTCCCTCAGCACTGCACTGGGAGCGTCAGCCTAGATTTTGTGCTCAAGTCTCTGGAGTGGGACTTGAACCCACAACCTTCTGACTCAGAGATGAGAGAGTGCGGCCCACTGAGCCACAGCTGACACTTAGATACCGTGCCCAGGTGAAGTCAATGGAAATGAAAATGGGAAATAACAACAGAAGACGCTGGAAAAACTCAGCAGGCCAGGCAACATCCGTGGAGAGAGAAATAGAGTCAATGTTTCGGGTCGAAACCCTTCATCAGGACTTCGACCTGAAACGTTGACTCTATTTCTCTCTCCACGGATGTTGCCTGGCCTGCTGAGTTTTTCCAGGATTTTCTGTTGTTATTTCGGATTTCCAGCATCCGCAGTATTTTGCTATTGAAATGAAAATGGGGCAGGGTGTAAAGCGGTCGATTCGCTGTCGCCCATTTTTTGTGTAACTGCCCCGAGGCCAATTTCACCCCCAAACGTTCCTCATGCGGATTCACCAGTAGCTCGGCTTGGAAACCCCTAAACACGAATCATGAAGAAGAGGCAGCTCGCTGAAAAACAGACCTTCTCCTTTCTCTTTCCATTTCACTTTCATTTGTTGTATTTCAGATCTGAAAGCCACATCCTGAGAGAATCACTGAGCAGAAATCGGTGACCTCTTCCACCAGAATATCTCACCGCCGGATCAGAGTCTGGCCTTGCTGGAATTAGTGAAGTCTTCAAAAGGTTACAGAACATCAAAGTTAATCTCAGAAAATGCTGGAAATACTCAGCAGGCCAGGCAGCATCGGTGGAGAGAGAAACAGAGTTAACATTTCAGGTCTGGGACCTTTCATCAGAACAGTTCTGATGAAGGGGCCCAGACCTGAAACGTTAACTCTGTTTCTCTCTCCACCGATGCTGCCTGGCCTGCTGAGTATTTCCAGCATTTTCTGTTGTTATTTCAGATTTCCAGCATCCGCAGTATTTTGCTATTATATCAAAGTTAATCTTAGTTTTTACTTACAGCAGCCAGCGAGGTCATCCTGGGTCGGATGTTGGTCAGTGCTGAACGGTGATGTTCCTGGATCCATGTGAATCTGCGTTTATTTGAAAACCCCCACAAGTTCCTTTATGTCACCGAACCATGTGCTAATTAAAGAAAAAAAGGAACCCATTCACAGAGGCAGACAGCAGACACAGCAAAAAGTGCTCTTCCAGTTTCTTTATTATAGGCATTAACCCTCCATCTAGAATTTGTATTACTAAATACTTGTCCTATTTAATGTGAAGCTTTACTTAGTATTTCTTGCCATTTGTATATTATGCAGTGAAAGTTACATTAATGGGATCGCTATCTATTATATTATATAACAGCTCTGTGAGCATGTCACATTTCAGTCATCACATTTTAAAAGTATTAAAAAGGGAAAGAAAGCCAAACCTTTCTGTGCCTGCGCTGTGTTCCCTCGCTCCCTCGAACCTGCGCTGTGTTCCCTCGCTCCTTCGAACCTGCGCGGTGTTCCCTCGCTCCCTCGAATCTGCGCTGTGTTCCCTCGCTTTCCTTGAGTCCTTCCAATGCATTCCTGGTCGGCCTCCCATGTTCTACCCAATGTAAATTGCAGCTCATCCAAAACTCGGTTGCCCGTGTCCTAACTCGCACCAAGTCCCGTTCACCCATCACCCCGCTGAACTACATTGGCTCCTGGTTAATCAACGCCGCGATTTAAAAATTCTCATCCTTGTTTTCAAACCCCCTCATGGCCTCGCCCACTCCCTATCTCTGTAATCTCCTTCAGTCCCACAACGCCACCCCCCCCCAAGCTATCTGCGCTCCTCTAATTCTGACTTCTTGAGCATCCCCGATTGTCATCGCTCCACCATTGGCGGCCGTGCCTTCTGTTGCCTAGGCCCTGAGCTCTGGAATTCCCTGCCTAAACCTCTCCGCCTCTCTCTCCTCCTTTAAGACGCTCCTTAAAACCTACCTCTTTGACCAAGCTTTTGGCCACCTGCCCTAATATCTCCTTATGTGGCTCGGTGTCAAATTTTGTTCGATATCGCTCCTGTGAAGCTCTTCGGGACATTTTGCCACATTAAAGGCGCTATAGAAATCCAAGTAGTTGTCGAATCTGCGCTGTGCCGTCACTCACGGGCAGCTCTCGGCCGGACTGTAACGGGCAGCACATCATTACAAACCCCACCGCATACAGCGGTCGCATTACTGCAAACGCGATTTGCCCGCTATACACGGTATTTAATGACCCGTAATACGAGGCGAACAGCTGATTGCTGATTCCAGGCAAAGTCAGATCTTCAGAGCTTTTAAGTCAGTAAGTACCTGCACGGAACTGTATAAAATAGCCAGCGTGCTGAATACGGTGTGTGCGGCACCTTTGTCATTGACACCAATGGCTAGTGCCATTTGCCTGATATAAGTGGCTGGCCATGTTAAGAACATAAGAAATAGGAGCAGGAATAGGCCACTTGGCCCCTCGAGCCTGCTCCGCCATTCAAGGAGATCATGGCTGATCTTGGGCTCAAAGCCACTTCCCCGCCCGCTCCCCATAACCCTTCACTCCCTTATCTTGCAAAAATCTGTCTATCTCCTCAAATGTATTTAATGACCCAGCCTCCACGGCTCTCTGGGGCAGAGAATTCCACAGATTTATGACCCTCAGAAGAAATTCCTCCTCATCTCAGTTCTAAAAGGGCGACCCTTTATTCTAAAACTGTGCCCCCGAGTTCTAGATTTCCCCACGAGGGGAAACATCCTCTCTGCATCTACCTTGTCGAGCCCCCTCAGTATCTTATATGTTTCAATAAGATCACCTCTCATTCTCCTAAATTCCAATGAGTACAGACCCAGCCTGCTCAACCTTTCCTCATAAGTCAACCCCTCATCTCAGGAAACGACCGTGTGAATTGTCTCTGAACTGCCTCCTATGCAAGTATATCCTTCAAAGCACGGATGGTGTAAATAGTGGGTGTCATGACTCTTACCATGACTCATGAAGTAACACTGGGCGGCCAGCTGGTGGCGCCGTCCAAGGAGTATAAATACTTGGGCGTGGGCCCAGCTTGCTCAGGATGTTTCTGTAACCAGGAACTAGTGATGTAACTAGAATCTCATGGTTGTGAAACAGTTGATTAAAGCCTTGTTTTACACTCAAACCAAGGGCTCTGTAGTCTTTTTACATCAGTGGGGACTGCATTTCCATTTATTGTTGATCCTGTCTGGGATTTTTTTAATGTTTGTAAAGCTTTTGCAAGTTGCAGCTTTCAATATCTCCAAGGTCATGTGTAACTTCACACTGCTGAACCCAGGAACAGAAAACAATCAATCAGTTGTGTTTTTTAAAATCATAAAAAGGGGACCAGAAAAAGTACAAAAGGAATCTAGATATAACTAAACATATGTAGAAAGAGCTTCCGCAAGCCTGCTACTCCCTTACACACGCTACTAAACATAAGAACATAAGAAATAGGAGCAGGAGTCGGCCACTCGAGCCTGCTCCGCCATTCAATGAGATCATGGCTGATCTTCTGCCTCAACTCCATTCACCGGCCCTATCGCCATATCCCTTGATGCCCTTACTAGTCAGAAATCTATCGACTTCTGTTTTGAATATACCCAACGACTGAGCCTCCACAGCCCTCTGGGGTACAGAATTCCAAAGATTCACCACCCTCTGTGAAGAAATGTCTTCTCATCTCAGTCCTGAATAGCCTACCCTTTATCCTGAGGTTGTGGCCCCTGGTTCTAGACTCCCCAGCCAAGGGAAACATTCTCCCAGTATCCACCCTATCAAGCCCTGTAATAATTTTGTATGCTTCAATGAGATCCCCTCTCATTCTTCTGAATTCAAGAGAATACAGGCCTAGTTTACTCAATCTCTTCTCATATGACAGTCCTGCCATCCCAGGAATCAATCTCGTGAACCTTTGTTGCACTCCCCCTAAGGCAAGTATATCCTTCCTTAGGTAAGGAGACCAAAATTGTACACAGTACTCTAGGTGTGGTCTCACCAAGGCCCTATATAATTGGAGTAAGACTTCTTTACTCCTGTATTCAAATCCTCTTGTAATGAAGGCCAGCATACCATTTGCCTTCCTAATGGCTTGCTGCACCTGCACATTCACTTTCAGTGACTCATGTACAAGGACACCCAGGTCCCTTTGAGCATCTGCATTCCCCAATCTTTCATCATTTAGGAAATACTCTGCCTTTCTGTTTTTTCTACCAAAGTGGATAACTTCACATTTATCCACATTATATTCCATCTACCATGTTCTCACCCACTCACTGAGCCTGTCGAGATCCCCTTGAAGCCTCTTCACATCCTCTTCATAACTGACACCTAGCTTTATATCATCAGCAAATTTGGAAATGTTACATTTAGCCCCTTCATCCAAATCATTGATATAGATTGTGAATAGCTGGGGCCCAAGCACCGATCCTTGCGGTACCCCACTAGTCACAGCCTGCCATCCTGAATAAGACCCGTTTATCCCTACTCTTTGTTTTCTGTCTGTTAACCAATTCTCAATCCATGCTAGTGTATTACCCCCAATTCCATGTGCCTTAACTTTGTTCACCAACCTCTTGTGTGGGACCTTATCAAAGGCCTTCTGAAAATCCAAATACACCACATCTACCGGTTCCCCTTTGTCTACTCCACTAGTTATATCCTTAAAGAACTCCAATAGGTTTGTTAAACAGGATTTCCCTTTCATAAATCCATGTTGAATCTGCCCAATCTTACTATTAGTTTCTACGTGCCCAGTTATTGCATCCTTTATAATAGATTCCAGCATTTGCCCAACTACTGATGTGAGGCTAACAGATCTGTAGTTCCCCGTTTTCTCTCTCCCTCCTTTCTTAAATAACGGGCTTGCATTTGTTATCCTCCAATCTGCAGGAACCGTTCCAGAATCTATAGAATTTTGGAAGATGACAACCAATACGTCCACTATCCCAATGGCCACCTCTTTCAAAACCCTAGGATGTAGGTCATCCGGTCCTAGGGATTTATCGACTTTTAGTCCCATTAATTTTGCTAGTACTGTTTTTTTTAACTAATAATAATTTCTTTAAGTTCCTCATTCTCGTCACACCCTTGGTTTTCTTGTATTTCTGGGAGGTTATTTGTCTTCCTCCGTGAAGACAGAAACAAAGTATTTATTTAATTTCTCTGCCATTTCCTCATTTCCATTGTAAATTCTCCCGTCTCTGACTGTAAAGGACCTACATTTACTTTTGCCAGTCTTTTCCTTTTCACTTACCTATAGAAGCTTTTACAATTCATTTTTATATTTTTCGCTAGTCTGTGCTCATATTCCATTTTCCCTTTCTTTATCAATTTCTTGGTCCTCCTTTGCCGATTTCTAAAAAGATCCCAATCCTCAGGCTGACCGCTTTTTCTGGTAACTTTATAAGCTTCCTCCTTTGACTTAATACAAGCTTTCATTTCTTTTGTTAGCCATGGATGAATCACTTTTCCTTTTGGGTTTTTATGCCCTAGAGGAATATATGTTTGTTGCAAATTATGCATTATTTCCTTGAATGTTACCCATTGTACGTCCACCTTCATACCTTTTAGTGTAGTCTCCCAATCTACCATGGCCAACTTGTCCCTCATACCCTTGTAGTTTCCTCTGTTTAGATTGAAGACTTTAGTTTCAGATTGGACTACATCACTCTCAAACTTAATGTAAAATTCAATCACATTATAAAAGAGCATATCTGTCTGCCGCTGACTCTCGCCCCTTAAAGTACAGTGTCGAGCCTTTTCTGTGTATGTAAGAACGTGAGCAAAGCATCTCCCAAACCCGCATTCTCCACCGCCTAGAAGGATGAGGGCAGTAGAAGCATGGGAACACCACCACTTCCAAGGCCCCCTGCAAGCCACACAGCATCCCGACTTGGAAATAGATCACCTGTTCCTTCATGGTCGCTGGGTCAGAATCCTGGAACTCTTGACCTAACGGGGGAAACCCAGGAAAAGGGGGTTCCAGTCAAAGTCATTCTCGCGTGTCACTTGGCTACAGCGAGCCTCTGGTGGAGACACAACCATGAATCTTGTCCTCGCTTGACCTCCCACTGGTTTCCTGCCCAGCAGTGCCCCCACTTGAAAATCTTCTGACCCCATGACGGCTTTGTCCCACCTTAACTGGGCAACCTCCTCTCCAGCCCTGCCCCCAACTCATACCAATGCTCTTCCGGACGGTCTACTCCGCATTCGCCCCCTCTCCCTCCGCAGCGCCATCGATGGTAGAACCTTCAGCCCCTGCTTTCTGGATTTCACTTCCCGTAATCGATTTGTCTCGCTACCTTTCTCCCCACTTTCAAAAGCCTTCACCAAATCTTACCTCTTTCACCGTTGCCTTTGGTCTTCTCTCCCATCTTAGAGAACGTTAGCACAGGAACAGGCCATTCGGCCCATTAAATCCGTGCCGGTGCATTTCTGCACGAGCCACCTATCTCACTCCCCATAATCTTTCTCAACCAGCTGCCTGATTTCCTTCAGATGGCGCTCCAACAATCTAACCACCTCCGCGCAAATGCAAGCTACAAGTTTCTTAAATTCTTTTATGATGTTCTTAAAATTTACGCCATCTCGTTATCACCTTGCCCTTCAATGGAAGCAATCCGTCACAATCGCGGACAATCTTCTCCCAATTCCTTCTTGATGGCCATCACTGACCACTAGAGAGCACCTTGGCCCATTTCGGTAGATGAAGCGATGCTACAGAAACGTAGTGTGTTTTGCTTTTAACGGAGGCCGAGATATATGTTAACATTTTTTTTTTTAAAAAGCGAAACTAAACCCAGTGGTTGAGTTGCCAAGTTTTCATCTCGTCATCTAGTCAGATCCCCTTTTCACTGTCTTCTGCTGCCACGAGGCTTCATTTCCTTTGGTAGTTGCGTAAATTTCCTCTCTGCGCTATCTTAATGCAGTCGGATACGCGGTTAAAATAGCACACAAAAGGGACTTTACATTGCCATATCAGCCAGGGCGTTACCGGGGAGATCAAAACCCAATACTGGCTGTTGCCACAATGGCTGAATAAGATCATAAAAACCCAATCTCAATGAAGATACTGGTTGATGGCGTTGCTCATGAATATTTATCTGCCTAAAGCATGACTGTAATGTTTAGCTGCTAGGCCCAGCCTTTCTCTTTAGACTACTTCCCCGCAGGGACCATCATAAAGAAGTCCTGAGGTCAATTAGAGGCTAGTTCTTAACATAAGAATTAGGAGGAGTAGGGCGTTCGGCCCCTCGCGCCTGCTCCGCCATTCAATAAGATCATGGCTGACCTTCGACCTCAACACCACCTTCACAGAATCCCCACAGTGCAGATAGAGGCCATTTAGGCCCATCGACCCTGCACCGACACATATCCCACCCGATCCCCGTAACCCCTACATCAACACATATCCCACCCTATCCCCACGTATTTAATCCCCCTAGCCAATCAACCTAACCCGCACATCTTTGGACTGTGGGAGGAAACCGGAGCACCCGGAGGAAACCCACGCAAACACGGGGAGAATGTGCAAACTCCACACAGACAGTCACCCGAGGCAGGATTCGAACCCAGGTCTCTGGCGCTGTGAGGCAACAGTGCTAACCACTATGCCACCGTGCTGCCCTATCCCCATATCCCTTGATTCCCCTAGAGTCCAAAAATCTATCGATCTCAGCCTTGAATATACTCAATGACTGAGCCTCCACAGCCCTCTGGGGCAGAGAATTCCAAAGATTCACAATCCGCCGAGTGAAGAAATTCCTCATCTGTCTTAAAAGGCCGACCCCTTATCCTGAGACTATGCCCCCAAGTTTTAGACTGCAGCCAGGGGAAACAATGTCTCAGCATCTATCATGTCTTGTTGATGTTGGAAGTTACTCTAGATTGGCAGCTGCTTGACTTCTCACTTTTAAAATATTTTTCAGATCTGCCATGATCTAATTGAATGGCGGAACAGACTCGAGGGGGCTGAATGGCCTTCTGTTCCTATGTTAATGTTGCCTAGGTTATCTCAAGGTCAGAAAAAACCAGCAGGAAACGACTGTGAGGTCCGGAGTTACATACACACTCAGTTTTATATCAACTACCAAATCACCTGCAGCACTGATCACGGTGAGGTAAAGGATATGCTAATGTGTGACAGCTAAAATGTGACAGGAAGTGACACACTTGCAGGAACGGCTCATTATAGGCAAGACTTTTGAAACATTGGCTTCATCACAGACTGTGAAAGGTCCTTTAAGACACTCCTTAAAACCTTTCTTTGACCAAGCTTTTGGTCATCAGTCCTAATATCTCCTTATGTGGCCTGGTGTCAAATTTTGTTTGATAATGTTCCTATGAAGTGCCTTGGGACCTTTTTTTGGTTAAAGATGCTATATAACTGCAAGTTGTTGCTGTTAAATGTGGTTTATTAAAAATTGCGACTTTTTAATAAGAAATGATCCTTGGTGGGATCTGGGATGGTGTCTGACAGGAGCATGTGCAAACCTCCAGGAGTTGAGCACAGGTGATCTTGGAGACTACATGACCTGGGGAGAAGGGGGAAAAGGGAGGATATGCACTTATATCATGGCTTATTATCTCAGCAGGACATCCCAAAGGGGTTTACAATCCATGAATTACTTTTGTTACAGAGGCAAACACTACAGCCACTGTGCAAAGAGCAAGGTCCCACAAATGAAAGACCAGATAATGGTACCGGTGATGTTGGTTGAGGGAGGTATTTTCACCCTGATACTGGGAGCACTCCTCACAATAGGATCTTCTACATCGACCCCAAACGACACGCAGGACCTCAGTTTAACGACTCATCCGACAGACGGCACCTGTGACAGTGCAGCACTCCCTCAGTGAAGGGACAGCCTAGATTATATGCTCAAATCTACAGTGGGGATGAACCTACAACCTTCTGATTCAGAGACAAAAGTGGTACTCACCGAGCCACTTTTCCTCTTATTCATGACTGTCACAAAGCCTACTAAATACATTGAGTCTTTTTTGGGACAAAGACGGCAAGTTACTTTATTTAAATTTCTAAAGTCAATTAAAAAAAAAATCAGTGGTTATTGGACTCAAATCAGTTTGGAAGTGAGTTAGAATAGAGGCAAGGATAATGTAGTGGGTACACCACTGAACTTGTAATCTAGACAACATGGGCTCAAATCCCACCATGACGGTTTAAAAGAATTAGAATTCAGTTTTAAAAATATGGAAATAAAAAGCAAGCATCAGTAAAAGTGACTGTGAAGCTGTCGGATTGTCGTAAAAAAAAAACCCATCCAGTTCACTGATGTCCCTTATGGGAGGAAAGCTGCCGTCCTTACCCGATCTGACCTATATATGCCTCCAGTCCCACTAAGCTGCCCTCTGAAGTGGACGAATGAGCCACGTATCAAACTCAGGGCAACTAGGTGTGGCCAATAAATGCTGGTATTGCCATTGACGTCCATAGTCCGAGAATGCATTTTCTCAGTTGGTGGCCAATGTTGCCTTTGGCACCAACTGTGCATTCCGGTAACATTCCAGTCCGTGTCATCCAAAAACCTTGTCTTTTTATATTTATTACCCTGGCATTGCGATGTACAAGGGTGCGCAGTTACTGATGCAAGGCTAAACAGCATCAATGCATGTAAGTTGGCCTCACTGGTCTCGTTTACCACTTCCCACCTGCCAGCAAGAATCAAGTACTGCAGGGCATAATTCATAATGATTCTTACACTCATCACTTCTTCAGGATCAAATCATTCAGGACTGGGTTTTATTTTCTAATCTCCAGAATTTCTTACCTGGACATTTACCTTAAAAGACATTTAAAATAAAAAGGGGGGGGGGGGGGGGAAGATAATTGATAAGCTAATCAAACTTAAGAGGATAAAACACCTGATCTGGATAGATTGTATCCACACACATTTAAAGCTAGGATAGAGATAGCAGATGGAATGCAATACTGGAAAGTGTGAGGTTATGCACTTTGGCAGGAAAAATCATAGAGCAAGTTATTATCTTAATGGCAAGAAACTGGAAAGTACTGTAGTACAAAGGGATCTGGGGGTCCTGGTGCACGAAACTCAAAAAGTTAGTATGCAGGTGCAGCAAGTGATTAAGAAGGCCAATGGAATGTTGGCTTTTATTGCTAGGGGGATGGAATATAAAAACAGGGAGGTATTGCTGCAGTTGTACAAGGTATTGGTGAGACTGCACCTGGAATACTGCATACAGTTTTGGTGTCCATACTTAAGAAAAGACATACTTGTTCTCGAGTCAGTACAAAGAAGGTTCACTCGGTTAATCCCGGGGATGAGGGGGTGGTCATATGAGGAGAGGTTGAGTAGATTGGGACTCTACTCATTGGAGTTCAGAAGAATGAGAGGCGATCTTATTGAAACATATAAGATTGTGAAGGGGCTTGATCGGGTGGATGCGGTGAGGATGTTCCCAATGATGGGTGAAACTAGAACTAGGGGGCATAATCTTAAAATAAGGGGCTGCTCATTCAAAACTGAGATGAGGAGAAACTTCTTCACTCAGAGGGTGGTAGGTTTGTGGAATTTGCTGCCCCAGAAAGCTGTGGAAGCTACATCATTAAATAAATTTAAAACAGAAATAGATAGTTTCCTAGAAGTAAAGGGAATTAAGGGTTACGGGGAGCGGGCAGGAAATTGGACATGAGTCTAGGTTCGGAATGGTCATGGCCCTGTGGGTAGTGGAGTGGGCCCAGGGGCCGTGTAGCCTTGTTCTGCTCCTACTGTGTTCTAATTCTGTGTTAGATTTCAGGAGATGGTTTTATTCCTGTTCCTGGCTGGGGCGGAGATCGCCTTTACAGAAGGTAAGTACTGTAGAAAATATAGGGACAGAGTGATCTCCTGGAAGAATTTCGATCGCCTAGATGGGTCGGAGAGGAATTTCCCAGATTTTTTTCTCCCAAATTGGCCATTGGGTCTTTATCTGGTTTTTCGCCTCTCCCGGGAGATCACATGGGTTCGGGTGGATGCAGAGTGATAGAAGATTTGAGGTTAGGATCAGATCAGCCATGATCTTATTGAATGGTGGAGCAGGCTCGAGGGGCCGATTGGCCTACTCCTGCTCCTATTTCTTATGTTCTTAAGCATTATTAGACATATATATATATATATATAAATTCATTAGAAAAATGAAATGAATAGTGCCAGAGGACTGTGATGTGATTCATATATTTAAAAAAGGGAGATAGAACAAGTCCAGGGAACTATAGACCAGTTAGCTGAACATCGGTGGTAGGAAAGATAATGGAATCTTTACTCAAAGATGTAACTGAGAAACATCTAGAAACCAAAAATATAATAAAAGAGCAGTCAGCATGGATTTCAAAAGCGAAGGTCATGCTTGACCAACCTTATTGAATTCTTTGAAGGAACAGAAAGTGTAGACAAGGGTAATGCAGATGATGTAATGCATTTGGATTTTCAAAAGGCCTTTGATAAGTTACTGCATAGTAGACGCATGAAGGTCAGAGCATGTGGAGTCTGGGGACAAGTAGCAGAATGGATAGCAAGCTGGCTACAAAACAAAAAAGAGTAGGGGTTAAGGGGAGCTACTCAGACTGGCAAAAGGTGGGAAGTGGTGCTCAAGGATCAGTGCTGGGACCACTGTTGTTCACCATTTACATAAATGATTTGGACTCAGGAATCCGAAGTACAATTTCAAAATTTGCAGACGACACCAAATTGGAGGGTGTAGGTAATACAAAGGAAGAATGCGACAAAATACAGGACATTAACAAACTTGCAGAGTTGGCAAACGAACTTCAGTATATAGGTGGGAGGAAGTGCTTTTTGGTAGGAAAAATAAAGAGGCCACATACTTCTTGGCTAAGTCTAAATGGGGTAGAGGAGCAAAGGGATCTAGGGGCACATATTCACAAATCATCAAAAGTAGCGATGCAGATTAATAAGGCCATAACAAAAGCAAACCTACCACTAGGGTTCATTTCTAGAGAGACATAATTGAAAAGCAGAGAAGTGATGTTAACCTTGGTTAGACCACACTTGCAGTACTCTGCACCTTTCTGCTCTCCATATTATAAAAAGGATATAGAGGCATTGGTGAAGATGCAAAAAAAGATTCACAAGGACGATACCAGAACTGAGAGGATATACTTATCAGGAAAGGCTGAAGAGATTGGGTCTCTCTTCTCGAAGAGAGAAGACTGAGGGGTGATCTGATAGGTCTTTAAAATTATGAAAGGGTTTGATAGGGTAGACATAGAGAAGATGTTTCCACTTGTGGGGGAGACCAGAACGAGGGGTCACAAATATAAGAGAATCACTAATAAATCCAATAGGCAATTCAGGAAACACCAGAGTGTGATTAGAATGTGGAACGCGCTACCACAAGGAGTATTTGAGGCAAATAGCATAGATGCGTTTAAGGGGAAGCTACATAAGCACGAGGGAGAAAGGAATGGGAGGATATGGTGATAGAGTTAGATGAAGAGGGGTGGAAGGAGGCTCGTATGGAGCAGAAACGCTGGCATGGACCTGTTGGGCCGAATGGCCTGTTTCTGTGCTACAGACTCGATGTAACTCGATGGTTGACCAGTGTTGCTCGCTAAATCTCTGTTGAGGGCCACATCCTAAATTGTGGAATGCTCAAAATGGTCACTCTCGGGAACGCACATCGATGTTCTGAGACTCAGACCTGCACTAAAGATTGCTCGCAGGAGGAACGACTGATTGAAAATCTGTCAAGTGGCCCTGGCACTCTGTGCTAAGACACCGATGTCTATTGATAGCATCCCCTTGCCCTTCTCACAGTGGAGAACAGGGTGTTGGGGAGCGGAATCCATACTGAACTCCAGCAAACTCCGACAGCCATCAGGATACAAGTCGCAGGCGCACAGAGCAGCAACTCTGCAGCAAGCCTCAGGGAGGTTTTCACCAACATTTGATACATGTTTAAGTGCCACATTGTGAGACAATAAAAGACTTGCATTTATGCAGCACCTTTCACAACCTCAGTATGTCCCAAAGCGCTTTACAACCAATGAAGTACTTTTGAAGTGTAGTCACTGTTGTAATGTAGGAAACGCGGCAGCCAATTTGTGCACAGCAAGCTCCCACAATCAGCAATGTGATAATGACCAGTTAATCTGCTTTAGTGATGTTGAGGGATAAATATTGGCCCTGGGAATAACTTCCGCTGCTCTTCTTCGAAATAGTGACCATGGGATCTTTTACGCCCACCTGAGAGGGGGCACTGGGGACCTCGGTTTAATGCTTCCCCCCCCCCCCCCCCCGGAAAGATGACATCTGACAGTGCAGCACTCCCTCAGCACTGCACTGGGAGTGTCAGCCTAGATTTTTGTGCTCAAGTTTCTAAGAGTGGGACTTGAACCCACAACCTTCTCATTCAGATGCCAGAGTGCTACATCTGACAATGGATAACGTGTTGCCTTCTCCAGGCATGTGCATACAACACGCATCAACATGATGGTGCAAATGAGTGGAGGGGTGGTTTTTAAATCGTCCTACCATGATCAAGGGTCACCTAGTAGCAACACATCTTGTTTTGGGGGGAAAATGAAGGTGTTGTAATTCAGACAATGCATGCATCATTCTTTCTGCCACAAAACCACCAGGCATCAGCCAGTTTGAGACATTTCCCTTCAAGAATCAGTTTTGCATTTTTACTACAGTAACAACAAGCCAAGCACAGTATTAACAACCGACTTAAAATTTCGCTTTTTTCGAAAAATACACAAAAAAAGATTAAATCATCATCTCCCGTTTACTTAAAATGTCAAGAAGTGATCCTCCAAAAAAGGAGCCAGCTTTCAGTCCGCAAAAGCTGTTCAGAAGTTCGGGTGCAGCAGCCTAATCGTTGCTTCTTTCCCTCGCCCACCCTCGTGTGTGTTGAACTGAGGCGAGAGGAATGGGTGAGGTCATCAGTTACAATGCCCAGGGCAGTGCGCTTTCGGAGCCCACAAGTCTGTCCCCATCGTCATTTCCCTCTCTTCCAAATGATCCTTTTGGCGATGGGGGGAAAAAAAACATTCGGTGTCCAGGCATCAAGAGTTAAGAGCTACGAGTTAGCTAGCCGAGGAACCAGACAACTGGAAAAATAGTTCGAAGCTTAGGGTAATTCCATTTAAAAAGTCTTTTAAGTTTCCATGTTTCACTTCGCTTCATAACTCGCTGTCTGCTCCTCTAGTTGCATTCAGCTACCACGACACGCAGGGATTGCCTGTTTCAGTTTAATATAGACAATCTTGGTATAAACATAGTTCCAGTTTTCCAAAAAAAATGAACACAAAATATTGCCGGAGATGCAGAAATACGTTTGAGTGTCACTGGGCACTTGTAACACTGTAACTCACACAGTTAGAAGACTCTGCAATTGTAACCTGTATCAGAGTGACACACAGTTGTCCTGCCAATACCCCATTTGCTAATGAAACAACACTTCCTTTCTCCATTTTACACCAGTCGTATATATTTACATACTGTAAGCCAACACATTTTTTGTTTTCTTCCAATATATCTTGTTTGTGCTAACTGCCATCATTTCAGATCAGGACAGAAATAAACATTTTTTTTTTAGAAGCAACTGCTTTGAACAGCAGCAATTTATATGTACACTCCCTCCCGTCTGTTTCAAAATGCAAAAAATAAAACTGTGCACAAAATCTGTACGCTTACCCATACTTTGTTTTTTTTCTTCTTCTTGCAACGAGAAATAAAAGTAGTTTGCAAAAAGACAAGTTACATCTGCACAAAGACTTGCTGCACCCCGCCCCCCCCTTCAGTTCTGAATCACATATATTAAATCACTTCATTTAAATTCTTGCCAAAAACAAAAAGTCCGACTTGTTTAATAATTAAAAAAAAAATCTGTTTTCATGGCCCTGTTTGATTTGCATATAAACACCCCTGATAACTTGAGTCCACCTGTGCTCCAGAGAATAACGAAAGGACTTGTTCAGATTTTAGAGTGGGGGGGGGGGGGGGGGGGGTTATTTGGGGGAAAAAAAACTTCTCCAAAATGTGGTAGAAAGATTTGTGTACAGTTAGCACAATTTGTTTTAACTAAACGGTTATTATTTTTGATGAACAGAGTGGTCAAAACACTCGGTGCGGTTATGATTGATTTTCCTCTATTTTACTGGAATTCCCAACAGGCGCAGACTCCCAACACAGACAAATGTTGTGCGAAAACAAGTCTGGCCACGATTTTATCACCAACGATAATTTCTATTGTCGAAAAAAAAAGGATGAGAAGGGGCAGTTGGAGCCACTGAAGCCAGTCTCTCTCTCTCGTGTTTAATATCCCCCAGCCTCAGCATTCAACGGAGTTTCAAACACTCTTATAGTCTGCATCTTTGTCTAGCAAATTAACCCAGACTTTTATCACCTCATTAGAAGCTCCTTCTGGTATCTGATCAAAGTTTATTATTATTATTATTTTTTTAAAGTTTATATTTCTAACCCCTGGTCCTGCTATCCTTGACTTAAATGCACCAATGACTATTTTAGTAAACTTTACATGTATAGGAATATTATAAACCCACTATTCCTTCACATAAACTGGCGAGAGGACTAGCTTATTTGGATGGGCTAGGTCTGAAGTAAGGAGTCCAGTTTAGATCTGCATAATGTTCACCCGTGAAGGGATCGTTTTATTGCAACCGGCAGGTGTTCCTGGTGCAATTATACATCTCGCCTGCACCAACCAAATTGAACGGCGAGAACTAAAATGCCACAATATTGGGGATATTCCCAGTAATTAAATCCAATTTAACTGGGGCAGACCCATCGACGCTCGTCTTTCTCCCACATACTCACTCGCCAGTGAATAGCTGGTTTCCTGGGTCATGTTCTAGTCCTGTCTGCTGCTTTCTGAAAGGACGCAAAACCCCTTTTTAAGTGGAAATGTAAATACAGATTTTTATATTACATTAGCCTTCCCAGATCCAAATGCTTACAGTATTTCAAAAAATGTAAAAAAAAACTGACTGAGTAATTGAATCTTCAGATACTTAATGGTGGCTACTTAAAAAAATAATTTAAAAAAGCAGTGTTTTTCTACTTTGAACAATATGAATGGGCTCTGTTCAGAAGGGACAGCTGGAGCAGCCCCTGTTCACTGACATCTCCCACCTACTAAACCCAACAAAGGGGCAAGAATCCACAATAAAAATGGTATAAGGTTTGGGGAATTTGCAATATTCCTGCACCAACAACGACCATGATGACGTGGGTATTCCTCTCTGCTTTAGTGTCTGTTAAATGAATGGAGATATTGTAGTGACTATCTGACTTAGCGTCCTGATTATATGGCACAATGTAACTTCAATGGCACACGATTTAAAAAAAATATATAGTTGAGGGCTCTCTCACCAACTCTCTCGCTCGTAAGCAGGGGAGGTTGGAGCAAAAATCTGAACAAGTCCCGTTAGTGGGGTCGTACAACTGGAGCAAGGGTGCGTAGCAGCAACGAAAAAAAAAGAAAAGGATTTTTGGAGCAAGTCTTAACATACACTTCAGAGTATAAATTTCTTTGCAAAGGAACACTGCCGCATCAGCTGGTCTTGTTCAATCGTGGGCGCGTGTTGCCAATATTGACACGGGCGCACACGCTGTGTATAGACTGCCTGGTTCACAGAGTTTTATAGAACGCTTTCACCCTCTCCTTTACTAAGCTGTTGGCGATCACAGCACAGACTGAAGTATAGCGGGCTGACTGATCCCCCGCATGGCTACATCGTCAGCAAGACGAGTTCCTTTTTTTTTGCTAACTGATAAATTTACCTGCATCACTCATTTGGGGGGGAACCCTTTGGCAGACAAGCATCTGAAAATTCCCCCCTCCCAATCCCTCTCCAACCGGGCCATGACACAGGGTTGCCTCCCCTCCAGTTTTTGAAAATTTATAAAATGTAACCCATACCCTGATTTTTTTTTTTTTTTTAACGTCTGTATCCTCTCCCTCTTGACAAATATATATTTTTTTATTAAGAGCAAAGCAAGCCTCCAGACTGAAGCTCGAAACCCCACTTTGCCTGGTTTTTTGATTAACAAATCTTGGCAACCCTAACCTAACACGACCTTCTGCGGCAGAAGTTTCTGCCAATTAAAAATGATGCATATATTTCTTAAAATATAAAAACAAGGGTTTGCTAACAACCCGGGGGGCGGGGGTGAAGATTTTTTCTTTGATTTAAGTTACTGTTCAGCCCCTTATACTATCCCCTCTGCACGCCTGGCCAGGATTCCATTGTCCCCTCGCCCCCCCCCCCCCCCACCACTCATCCCTCAGAGTTTGCAGTTCGAGCTTGCAGATGGAATTATTATTTATTTTAAACCCCCCCCCCCCCCCCAAAACGTTGTACGCACATTCGAATTAAAACTGGTGATCAGTCAGCCCTGTACACCCAGGGGGAAAAAAAAACAAGCAAACTGAAAATGTACTTAGATCCAGAACAGAGTACTGTGAAATATCGAGAGTTGCACATATCATATTAATATCTGAAAGAAGCACTGAGGTAGATTGTCCCAGAAAATTACATCGCACCACATCCTTCTCCTCATTTTCTCATCAGCAACATTTTCATACTCTAAACCTTTTTTTTGTTTTTGTTTTGTGTAGACTGTAAGTTGGGATTCTGTACAGTGATCTCTATAACATTAATAAAAATAAATAAAATATTAATTTGTTTTCGAATATAAGAAAATCTTCAGAATTACAAAAGTGTGAATTTTTATCTCTGGTTATCGTAGTGTGAAACAGCCACTAAGAGTATATTAGAGTGAGGGGCTGTTACTCGGTTTCTGCTAAGTTTTTTTTAAGTTACATAAAAGGAAATCTAGGCACCTTAGAGCTAACAACTTCACACTATGTACAACAAAGCAGTTAATAAGCTCATTATTCCCCACCCCCCTTAGTAACCGTAGACTTCCCCAGACCCACCCAAAAGGCAGTACAATTATACATTTGAAAGATCCCTCCCCCACCCCCCTGCCATGCTTCACTTGCCCTCCCTCCTCTCCCACCATTAACTCCCCTCCCAAGATTTGGGTTCTAAATCCAACCCAGAATAGAATCACAGAATAGTACAGCACAGGAAGAGGCCAGTCGGCCCATCGAGTCCGCGCAGGTGAAAAGCCTCGCCTCCTCTCACCAGCCTCTGTTCAGTTGATTTAACAGCTCTCAACTGGTTACGGGCAGCTACCACCTTTCTTTCGCCTATTTGAGGGCACGTGGTTTGTTGGGGAGTAACTTCCATCTGACGGCATATCTCCTCCGCGCACCCCCCCCTTGCTGGGTCAAAATCCTGGCAGTCCCTACCCAACAGCACTATGGGAGTACCTTCACCACACGGACTGCAGCGGTTCAAGAAGGCAGCTCACCGCCACTTTCTCAAGGGGGCAACTAGGGGTGGCAACAAATGCCGGCCTCGCCGGTGACACCCACATTCCCTGCCATTTTAGTCAACATCCCTGTTTTAAAGTGCCAGTTTTCGGCCTCCCCACCCCACCCCACCCAACGTGGAAGGAAGTTTCCCAGCTGGTCACTGGTGAGCAAAGCAGAGCTGACCCGCTTGCCGCCTGCGAGGCCAGCTGGCAACTTTTAACAGGAGTTAGGCAGGCAGAGAGAAGCAGCACACCCAAGCACTTCAAAACAAACTGCAGAGATGGAGGAAAATGACTGGAGACTGACCCACACTAGGAAGGAAATTAAACATCCCCTTGCAACTGGCCACAATTTTGCCATTTTCCCTACAATTTTTACAGCACCAAATCACTTGCCTTAAGCTACACTCAGACCCTGCTACCCACCCCTTCCCATCCCAAATCCCTGCAATTCCCACCTGGTTGACTACATCTGTGGATTGCATTTATATATATATATATATTGACGGATGCAATGCAAGATATTATTCCAAAGGTTACGGATGTGGTCAATTTTTTGTCTAAAATCACTACTGCAGATCAATAAGGAAGGTGATTAAATCCTGCCGGATCACTGATTAAGACAACAGGACAGGCAGCAGTGTGCCGAGTACAAGCCTGTTGTCGGACAACCAGCTCTACTGCTGTAGGACAGATCGGAGCAGTCTGGTAGCACAGTGGTTGCTTCACGCACCCCCAAACTTAGGTTGGAGCCTGGTCACAGCTGTACACGGGAGCTGTTATGAAGTGGATGGCTAACTATCAAAAAACTAAACCTCGGCTAGGGGGTGGGGGTGCGGGAGCGGGATAAAGAGCGTGGAGATCTGAGCATCTCGAGCCTTTGGCATTCTCTATGCCAGAGGGCTGTGGGTGCTCAGCCACTGAGTATAATCAAGGCTGAGATTGATAAGATTTTTGGGCTTGAAGGGAATCAAGGGATACGGGGATAGGGCGGGGAGAGTGGAATTGAGGTCGAAGATCAGCCATGAATGGCGGAGCAGGCTCGAGGGGCTGTAGGCAATGTTCCCTGTAATTTTTTTTTGGTGCGCGGGCCCTTTAACTGGCTGCGTGGCCCATTCAGTTTTTCACGCATACGCAGTTATTTCCATTGTAAAGCCAGTGAGCGGCCTGCGCGGGACCTCCAGACCACTGCGCGACCGTGCAGCTCAGCGGGGACGTTGACCGGATGGCCGACCCCTGCTCCTATTTCTTAAGCCTGCATCAATCACAGCTCCAGGTGGGAACGGCAGGCAACTGGCAGCTGATGAGGCGACTGCTGCACTTGTAAACTAAGGAAGGCTATTCCACTACGGAATGATGCTACTGAAGCTTAAACGTTCAAAAGCCCACGGTGAAATAAAAGCCACTTCAAATCTAGAGAATCCGGAGCTCTGGGAAATGTAACCCTGCGCTTGGCAAAAACAGCTGTACCTGACCACGTATCAGGAATTTATGGCACAGAAGGAAGCCATTTGGATTGGAATTATCCAGTCAGATTTTCCAATCTCTACACAGGCCAGTCAACCTGGCGCAGGGCATAGTGTACACCGCGAATTGATACTTGCTCTCTCACAAGACTACCTTCCCTCCCTTTATCCTATCCCCGCGTTCGGACATTAATCGCACAATCCCTGGTTGTGAAGGATTCCTGGGACAAATGCTGTGCCAAGTAGTAGCAGCAGAAAAAGTTATTTTAAAGGATACAGGCATAGTTGTAACGCGACACGGGAGCCATTCACATCGCTACCAGTGGAGCTTACAGACATCAGGTAAAGCACAATACTGACATGAGAAGCATATGGCACTTCATCAGTCTTTTTACATTAAAAGCTTTCACCTTGCCCTCTTCTCCCCTCCCCCCCACCCCCCGTCCTGCCCTCGTGGTTGCGATGGCTTGTTTCAGGTCTTTGCATCCACTGCATGCACGTGCTACAGCGGCTTTGCTGAGCATCGGCTAGCTACCTGCATTGTTGATGTTATTTCTACTCCCCCCCCCACCCCCAAAACTCTACTAGCCTAAACCCGCAAGGGAGCCAGTGTTCACGGTCAGCTCACACAGCAGCATCCCTCTCAACCTGTGGATTAGCTCAGGCCCATCACTGGGTTAAGGAACGGCACGAGTTCCTCCTTCATCTCCCACAGGACACACAGGCCAGCAGGTTTTCTACTTTGGTTTTCCTCAGCCCCCCTTAACTTAATGGGGCAGGGGGGAAGGGGGAGAAAGAGATCTCTGGTTGGTGAGTACAGAAGAGGAACCCACCCTCTCCCATGGCCACAGTGTTCAGGCAAAAGAAGTAAATTTTAACGTGAGGACTTTGGATAAGAGTGAGGCAAGTCACTCCTTGTGCCTAATGGCTTAGGAGCCACAGAGTTTATAATGTACTTGACACAGGCCCACGCTTTTTTCCTCTGCTGATGTCTGTAGGGATGGTAGATTATTGAGCGCAACAAAAAAGCTTTACAAGCCATGAGGTGGTGTGAAAGAGGATGGTCTGATATGAAACACTGCACCCTCACCAAAGGTGAGGCAGAGCCAATTACTCATTAATTCTCTGGGTTTCAGATTTTAGTCTGGCACATCTGGAACTATGATCATCCCTTCTCCATTTATGAAGAGACTGGACTGCCAACCTCTCGCACATTCGCACACGCAGGACTATAGTTCTTCCTCCCTCTTCGCCCCTGCCCTCCGCACTTCCAATCAAACACAGGCCTGGAATAAACGGCAAGCAAAGAGCTACCCGTGAGCGTGCAAGAATTGTCTTCCCGGTCCGTTTTTAAAACACGAGCTGGCATCAAAATATTAATTGCCAGTTACCTTCACACGAACCCAACCCAACCCCCTACTACCTCTCCACCTCCTACTCCAGCTTGGGTCGCCAGTTCATAGTACTAGAACGAGTGACTAAAGGTAGCTTAAAAAGCAACCAAGTCGAGTTTACATTGCCACAGGGATGTGCCAACTGTTATGTTTTGATTGAAGTTGTGGCACATCAGCCGCTCCCTTAGCTCTCGTTTTCAATCCTCGGAGAACCACAGTCTGCAGTGTGGACCCTTGAAGGCATCTGAAACAACGTCCCAATAGCTGCTAATTTAAACTTCTCTTCCAGTTTTTCTGCACCTCCCTGTCCTCGCTATCAGACACGCTGACTCCAACATCGCTTAGCAACCCAAATCGAGGCATCGGGAATTCAATTCTGGAACGCTCGCCCGTTCCTCCTGCTCAGCTATGCCGCCATCCCACCCCCACCCCCACCCCCACCCTTGAACTTGGCAATGGACAAAGACGATCTGAAGACCACCAGACCATTTGTTCTTTGCCTTCCTGCCAAGGTCACCCACTGTCTCAAAAGTCACAACAGCAAAGCTTCAACGGTGCACCCGTGACAGAGCAAAAAGCAGAATCTGAAACCCAGAGATTCGCTTTTGTAAATATTTCGCTCCCTGACACAATAACCCTTCGAAAGCCAGGGGAAAAAAAATCACTTATGCTAGCCCAAATTCTACAAAAATAAATCGTGCCTCTAGGACTATTGGTCCTTAGAAACACACTTTTGATTATTGCAAAGTTTTTCTTGGTGAGGAGCGAATACAACAAACATCAATTATGTACAAAAAACATTAAAAGTACAGGATTTGTTTTTTAAAACCCACAAAAATAAGAGAGAAAGCAGCAGCTATTGGTCTGAGGAACTGTTAGCCAACCATTGCGTCTAAAATGACTTCCAGCCATGAGTATTTTTTTTTTTTTTAAAGAAGTTATACATCAGTGTTAGGGTGTTGGAATTTGGCAGAAGATTTAGATTTACTTTCTCTTTACTGTTCCGCAAGATTCCCACTGTTTAAAAAAAAAGTTCACATATCAGGAAAATGAAATTGGACTTTTGCCATTTTAAACTGTAGATGCTTTTTTTTTTGTGTTTCTAACGTTTAAAAAAAAAACGTTTTCCCCCCCAAAATCGGGCCTAAACTCTGTCTCAGCCTCAAGCGCTCCACAGATGAAAGTTCAAAAGGTCACTTCCCGGCTAGGAACCACAGCTATGTTGATAGCAGCCTTGGAAATGCATTACGGGTATGATTCTGGGTGCATGTGTGTGTCTGCGTACACACGCATCGTATGTGCATACGTGCCGGTGTATCAGAATATACATAACTGTGCATTTTGTATTGTACAAGTGTGCATGTATGTTTACATGTATGTGTGCATGTCTGCATGATGCAGTATATGTACGTATGCACAGTATTTATGTGTACGTATTTCTACTGTTATAGAATGCGTGTGTGTGTCCTTTGTTTCTTCACAGTTTGATTCATTTATAACCAGCCACTTGGCAGAATTTTTTTTTTTTTTTTTTAACAAATACAAGGTCCGTTTCCTTGTGAGACAAACTGTGGCAGCCATAATCGAGTCCTGAGATTCTAAAGGCCCAACAAATGAAAGTCAGAAAGAAATGGGAGGTAGAGGAAAACGTTATGAAGGGCTTGACCTTGGTAAGGACAATATTCGCCCGTTCTTCTTCCCTCCGTTCATGTGCGTGTACGGGATATGTTCGTCATAGTTGCCCCTTAGGCCCAAGGTGGGCCCGTTATCCCGGCTGTGACTAAGGGGGGTTTCTGTCTGTGAGTAAGAAGAGGGGTCAAGCGGAATGCTTTCCATGTTCTCGAAATCCATGTCGTATTCCTCCGTGTCGGGGGGCTTGTTATCCTCGCTGTAGTAGAAGGAGACATCCTGAAAGCTTGGGTGGAGATCGTCCTTGAGCATCTCGATGATCTCCACGAAAGCGGGTCTTGCTTTCGGATTGTACTGCCAACACATCTGCATCAGGGTGTGTCTGGAACAACAAAAGGAACGCACAAGAAACAGTTACCGGAGCGCTGGAGATAACACAAAAAATAGACTAAAAGCAAAACGCTGCGATATAGAAATTAAAGTCTGTAATAATGGCAGTAATAAATAGAACCATGGAGGTTTACAGTGCAGGAGAAAACTCATTCGGCCCATTATGTCTATGCTAGCTTCTTTGTTACAGCAACCCGAAAATAACCACAATTCACTGCTCTCTTCCCAGTGGATGGTTTAAGATGAAATTCTTCACTTTCAGCCCCGCCAGCTGTGGCTCAGTGGGCAGCACTCTCGCCTCCGAGTCATAAGGTTGTGGGTTCGAGTCCCACTCCAGAGACTTGAGCACAAAAATCTAGGCTGACACACCCAGTGCAGTACTGAGGGAGTGCTGCACTGTCAGAGGAGACGTTAAACCGAGGCCCCTTCTGCCCTCTCAGGTGGACGTAAAAGATCCCCGTGGCACTATTTAGAAGAGGAGCAGGGAAGTTATCCCCGGTGTCCTGGCCAATATTTATCCCTCAACCAACACCATAAAAAAGCCCCCAGACGATCTGCTCATTATCACATTGCTGTTTGTGGGAGCTTGCTGTGCACAAATTGGCTGCTGCATTTCCTACATTACAACAGTGACTGCACTTCAAAAGTACTTCACTGGCTGTAAAGCACTTAGAGATGTCCTGAGGTCGTGAAAGGTGCTGTATAAAAGCAAGTCTTTCAATTTCCTCCATGGTGTCAGTCCACCCGACCTCAGTGACCTTCTCCAGCATTATGTCGCAGCCCACAACCTCCGCTCCTCCAATTGACTCCCTGCTCCATCATTGCAAATGAATCTTTCCACTTTGCTCCCTGGAACCCTTGCCCCAAACCACTTGGCTTTGTTGCATCGCTCCAATCCTTTCAAGACCTCCTTAATACTTATCTCTTTCACACCTGGAGTACTGTGAGCAGTTCTGGGCACCACACCTTAGGAAGGATGTATTGGCCTTGGAGGGAGTGCAGTGTAGGTTTACTAGAATGATTACACAAGTTAGGGTTGTATTCCCTAGGATTTAGAAGGTTAAGGGGTGATCTGATCGAAGTTTTCAGGATATTAAGGGGAACAGATAGGCTAGACAGAGAGAAACTATTTCTGCTGGTTGGGGATTCTAGGACTAGGGGGCATAGTCTAAAAATTAGAGCCACACCTTTCAGGAGTGAAATTAGGAAACACTTCAACACACAAAGGGTGGTAGAAGTTTGGAACTCTCTTCCGCCAACGGCAATTGATGCTGGATCAATTGTTAATTTTAAATCGGAGATTGATAGCTTTTTGTTAACCAAAGGTATTAAGGGATATGGACCAAAGGCATGTAGATGGGGTTAGATCGCAGATCAGCCCATGATCTCACTGAATGGCGGAACAGGCTCGAAGGGCTGAATGGCCTACTCCTGTTCCTATGTTTGAACTTGTCTTGAACCCAGGCTCCCAAAGTGCCCTCCTCGCCCTCTTGCAAAGTGTTTCGACATGTTTTTGGAAAGAGATGTAGAGCGGTTTAGGGAGGAAATTCCAGAGCTTAGGGCCTCGGCAGCTGAAGGCACGGTCACCGATGGTGGAGCAATTAAAATCAGGGATGCTCAAGAGGCCAGAATTAGAGGAACGCAGAGATCGCGGAGGCTTGCGGGCCTGGAGGAGATCACAGAGATAGGGCGGGGGGGGGGGGGGGCGAGGCCATGGAGACATTTAGAATCCAAGATGTGAATTTTAACATCGAGGCGTTGCTTAACTGAGAGCCAATGTAGGTCAGCGAGCACAGGGGTGATGGGTGAACGGGACCTGGTGCGAGTTAGGACACGGGCAGCCGAGTTTTGGATGACCTCAAGTTTACGGAGGGTAGAACGTGGTAGGCCGGCCAGGAGTACGTTGGAATAGTCAAGTCTAGGTTACATGGAAAGCACAATCTTGGATGAGTGAATAGCAGAGACATCCTAATCAAAAAGGTACCAGGTTCGACCCACGCCGAGACACAAGCCAGGGCAATGGCAAGGGTGCCATCATTGACATTACTGGTGCAGTAAGCCAGAAGTCAATACCTGCAGGAGAAGATGGGGAAGAGAAGAAAGTTGGTGAGGGAAAAAAAAAAAAAATCATACTCACAATCTATCTGCACAGTTATCTGGCCGATCCAAAAAGCCTCCGTCCATAACGAATTTAAGAACCTGTTCGTTTGACAGTCCCTGGTACGGCTGTTCTGCTAGAGTGCTGACCTCCCAAAGTACAACTCCAAAAGACCTGACAATAGAGCACAAGTGCACACACACTTTAAAAAAAAAAGTCAAAATGGACTTTAAAAAAAGTCATCCAACCTCCATTAGAATCGTGGAATCGTACAGCGCGCAGGAGGCCACCATGCGGCACATCGTGACTGTTCTTTGAAAGCCGTCCAATTTAGTCCCGCACCCCAGCTTTCCCGCCACCACCCCCCCCCCCCGCATATCCCTGCAAATTAGTCCTCTTCACACACTTGTCCAATTTGCCTTTTGAAAGTTCCTTTGGAAGCCTATTCCGCAATCCTTTCAGGTAGTGCGTTCCAGATCTCGACAAGCCTCCATGTGAAAACATTGCTCCTCATTTCCCCGCTAGTTCTTTTGCCAATTACAGGTATTTGATACCCGTGACCTCTGGTTACCAAACCACTTGCCAGAGGAAACATTTTCTCCCTACTTGTTCCATCAAATACCTCTGTTAGGTCTCCCCTGAACCTTCTCTGGTCTAAGGAGAATAATCCCAGTTTCTCCAATCTCTCCACATAACTGAAGTCCCTCATCCCTGGTATCGCCCTGGTGAACCTCCTTTGTACCCTCTCCAAGGCCTTGCCATCCTTCCTAAAGTGCGGTGCCCAGAACTGTACACAATACTCCAGCTGAGGCCTCACCAGTGGTTTGCAAAGGTTTAGCACAACCTCCCTTGCTTTTGTACTCTATGTCTCTATTAATAAAGCCAAGGATCCCATATGCTTTTTTAAAAGCAGCCTTTTCAACTTGCCCTGTCATCTTCAAAGATTTGTGCACATATCACCCCCCACCCAGAGTCTCTCTGTTCCTGCACCCCCTTTAATATTGTACCATTTAGTTGACATTGATTCTCCAGCTGTGGCCTATCCAGTGATTTGTAAAGGTTTGGCATGACTTCCTTGTTTATGCATTCAATGCCCCGATTTACAAAGTCAAGTATCCACAAGCCTTATCAACTTGCCCTGCCACCTTCAAAGATTTGTAAATATGCACCCCCTCCCCCAGTGTCTCTGCTCTTGCACCCCCCCTCAGAATAGTACCGACCAAGTAAGTTGCAACAGCCTGGATTGCAGGCCTCTCCGCTGCAGAGAGAACCTTTAACAGGAAGGGGAGAGTTCTCCACAACCATTAGTGACGCTCTTAGAAAGAACTCGCTTTTATATATGGAGCCAAGGTGGGTGGATGGAGTTAGGATACAGATCAGCCATGATCTCACAGAATGGCGGAATGGGCTCGAGGGGCTGAATGGCCTCCTCCTGTTCCTTTATAGCACCTTTCAGCGGCTCAAAAACTGATCTTTCATGTCACTACAGTTTGAGAGACCTTTCTGTGTGCAAATTGACAGCCATGTTTGCCCAGTCACTACACTTCAACACAATACATTGTGCATGGAGGCCAGACATGGTAAGACACTGTATAAACGTAGGTGGTTCTTTATACACTGCCTCGCAAGAGGCGGGGCACAGTTCATTTCGAATTTAACACTTTGTCAAAGATAAACATCCTGTAAAGATCCTGGGAAAATCAAAAGTTATTACGCCGCACTACACAGGATATACGGCACAGAAACAGGCCATTTGGCTCAACCAGTCCATGTCGGCGCTAATGCTCCACTCGAGCCTCCTCCCATCTTTCCTCATCTAACTATCAGCATAACCCTCTATTCCCTTCTCCCTCATATGTTTATCTAGCATCCCATTAAATGCATTTATACTATTCGCTTCAACCACTCCCTGTGGCAGCGAGTTCCACATTCTCACCACTCTCTGGATAAAGAAGTTTCTTCTGAATACTCCACTTGATTCCTTGGTGACTATCTTATATTGATGGCCTCTAGTTTTGCTCTTCACAAGTGGAAACATTCTCTCTCTATCCACTCTATCAAAACCTTTCATAGTTTTAAAGACCTCTATTAGGTCACCCCTCAGTCTTCTCTTTTCAAGAGAAGAGACCCAGCCTGTTCATCCTTTCCTGATGGGTAGAACTTCGCATTCCTGGTATCATCCTTGTAAATCTTCTCCGCACCCTCTCTAGTGCCTCTATATCCTTTTTATAATATGGCGACCAGAAATGCACTCAGTACAGACATGTTCACAACAGTAAGACTGACTCACCAAACGTCGGAGTATGTAGTAAACACTCCGTCCTTCAGGGACTCTGGAGCCATCCATCGCACAGGCAGCAACCCTTTCCCACCTTTACGGTAGTAGTCCGTCTCATATATGTCTCTGGTCATTCCAAAGTCTTTAAAAAAAAACCATAGTAAAATAATTCTAACCTCTAAGCTAGTAAGTTTACGCAATATATGCAGGGGAGGAAGTTTCCATAAAATGCGATAGCATCAAATTAAATGGTATGACATTTTCAATATAATACAACCACTTCCACTTCTGTAAGTTAAGAAGAAGTTTAGAGTACATTTAAGGACATAAGAAATAGGAGCAGGAGTCGGCCATTTGGCCCCTCGAGCCTGCTCTGCCATTCAATAAGATCAGGGCTGATCATCGACCTCAACTCCACATTCCAGCCCGATCCCCATATCCCTCAATGTCCAAAAATCTATCTCTCTCCGTCTTGAATATACTCAACGACTCAGCATCCACAGCTCTCTGGGATAGAGAATTCCAAAGATTCACCACCCTCTGAGTTAAGAGATTTCTCCTCATCTCAGTCCTAAATAGCCGATCCCTTATCCTGAGAATGCCAGCGCTTTTCACACCTAATCTAGAGCCGTCTTTTGTCTCCACTAGTCCTATCACCATCTCGTCTCGTTTTGAATACCTCTTAATGTCTCTTCTCTTTTGTTCTCTCCCAGCCTGGCCTCTTAATCCATTTCATTTCCTGTGCTTCTTTAGTCTTGACAAAGGGGTTTTCACCAAAAACGTTGACTCTAATTTCTCTCCACGGATGTTGCCTGGCCTGCTGAGTTTTTCCAGCATTTTCTGTTCAATATTCTATGGTCGCTTGCCATTTTAATTCTCCATCCCACTCCCTACACTGTTCCAACGAAGCTCAATGGAAGCTCGAGGAACAGCATCTTTCGATTCAGCACTTTACAACCATCCAGAATCAACATCGAGTTCAACAATTTCAGATCATAACCACTGCTCCCATTTTTCTTCCGGGCAGCAGCTGTTGATGATTCTGCTGTTGCCGTTTATAGATCCTCTCGACCCATTTTGTTTCTTTACTTGTCCCATTACCACCACCTTTTGCCCTGCAGCATCATCCGTTTTGCCATTTAATCACCACTTACCCCCCACTTTCCCTGCCTCTGTACTTGCTTATAAACTGTTAAAGCTCTAACTTCTTCCAGTTCTGGCGAAAGATCATCGACCTGAAACTTCAACTCTGTTTCTCGCTCCACAGATCTACTGAGTGCTTCCAGCAATTTTCTGTTTTGATGTCCTATATTTCACACAGGTAAATCTGGGTTAAAGAATGCAAGTGGAAACTCTGTCCCAGAAAATGAAATTGCGAGCTTGTGGAGACTGGCGAACACAGAATCAGGTTCCAATGTGATGCTCCACATACCAAAATAGCCTGCTGACACTCACCTTCTAGACTCTCAAATGAGAATTGGCCATTTAGGCCAAGAACACAAGAACATAACAATTAGGAGCAGGAGTCGGCCATTCGGCCCCTCGAGCCTGCTCCGCCATTCAATAGGATCATGGCTGATCTTCCACCTCATCTCCACTTTCCTGCACTATCCCCATATCCCTTGATTCCCCTAGAATCCAAAAGTCTATCGATCTCAGCCTTGAATATACTCATCGGCATCCACAGCCCTTTGGGGCAGAGAATTCCAAAGATTCACAACCCTCCGAGTGAAGAAATTCCTCATCTCAGTTTTAAAAGGCCGACCCCTTATCCTGAGACTGTGCCCCCTAGTTCTAGACTCTCCAGCCAGGGGAAACAACCTCTCGGCATCTACCCTGTCAGTCCCATTCACATTTGCCCAATCGCAGATTTTATCTAACTCCTGTCCACCTGCCTTGACCGCACCCTTAAGTTTAGTCCCTCCCGTGAATTTAAATAAATAAAACACTCAATTTTTTTTCAACCCACGTTTTGCTTCTCTCATTGGGTAACCTGTGACAGTAAAGTAAAGCTTTGTTCCCTTCACTTCCTCCCCCGCTCCCTAAATTTGCACCGTGCGATCCGTCTCCCACCGATCCCTACCTCCAATTTTCACGGTGTAATCCTCTCCCACCATGCAATTACGAGCGGCCAAGTCTCGGTGAACAAATTTCTTTGCATTCAGGTAGGCCATTCCATCTGAAATCTCCGCTGCCACCTGAATCATCTCCTTCAGGGTGGGCGGCGGACGGCCTGGGTTATTCTGGCAGGGTGAGAAAAATAAAGCGACAATGTTTTCACAACCGTTTATTCGGCGCATGGACGCGACTGCTGCCCACCAAATGAAAGCAGCTGCGCACGCGCAGTTCGTGCCAGCGCCTTTTTTGGTTGCGCGGGGGAAAAGAGCTCGCTGCTGTCGAGCTGAGCCGCATCAGGAAAAGAAAAATTAAAATTAAAAGTTGAATTCGCGTTTCTATCGGCTAATGAAAGGTAACATTAAAAAAAATTTAAAAATCCGAGTTAAATAAAAAGGGAAGAATTCAATGTTTTTCTTTTTTAAAAATGGCCACAGCTTTGCGGCTATTTCCGAGCCTCACTGCATTCCTGAGGTGAGGGAGGGAGGGAGGGAGGGAGGGAGGGAGAGAGAGAGAGAGAGAGAGAGAGAGAGAGAGAGAGAGAGAGAGAGAGACAGGGAGGGAGAGAGAGCGAGAGAGACAGGGAGGGAGAGAGACGGGGAGGGAGAGAGAGAGACAGGGAGGGAGAGAGACAGGGAGGGGGAGAGAGAGAGCGAGAGAGACAGGGAGGGAGAGAGACAGGGAGGGGGAGGGAGAGAGCGAGAGAGACAGGGAGGGAGAGAGAGAGACGGGGAGGGAGGGAGAGAGAGAGACGGGGAGGGAGAGAGAGAGAGACAGGGAGGGAGGGAGAGAGAGAGACAGGGAGGGGGAGAGAGAGAGAGAGAGACAGGGAGGGGGAGAGAGCGCGAGAGAGACAGGGAGGGAGAGAGAGAGAGAGACAGGGAGGGAGGGAGAGAGAGAGACAGGGAGAGAGAGAGAGAGAGAGAGAGAGAGAGAGAGAGAGAGGTGTAAAAGTTTAAATTCCCAGAACTTTATTTAAATGGTGAAGTCCCAACATCACTGGGCAGTGACGTGTAACACGGGTCTGTCACCCCGATGTCTGAGACCAGCCTCCGACGTAGAAATATAATGCCGCTGAACATTACACAGACGGGAAAGCCCCAGCAGCCCCCTCCGTTAATACATTTTTAAATATTTTCCCAGAACGCTTTTGACATTTTTACAAAGGCCGCGAGGACATTATTTGTGATGTTACCTCAGCATCCGGCCGCAACGATCGCAAGTAGCTCTTCAGATCCCCGTGGGTCATCAGCTCCATGACAACCAGGGTTGGCTGTCCCTTTGACACAACGCCGAGCAAACGCACCTACAACGGCAGACGCAAGTTTCAGCACAACTCCTACTCAACACGAAACACGTTCAGGAGCTGCTCCGTGCAGCCTGAGCTCTGACAGACAACAACAGGCTCATCTTTAATCGAGAGATTCCGCATGAAAAGCTGTCGTGAGGGCCGACTCTGGGGAGGAAGGCAATCCAGTGCCGTGTGTGGTGGTGAATAACGCTGGGCGACAGGTTCAAGTATCAGATTAAAATCTGCTGGGCGTATCTCCAGTCAGTCATTTACGATGTTGGTTGGCTTACTTCACCCAACCACTTACTCCACCAATGGCGGCCCTGCCTTCAGCCATCTAGGCCCCATGTTCTGGAATTGCCCGCCTAAGCTCCTCCGCCTCACCACCTTAAAGACCCTCTGTAAAACCCACCGCTTTGACCAACCTTCTGGCCACCCCTCCTAATATCTTTTTCTTGCCGTCCATTTTTTGTCTGATTATGCTTCTGTGAAGTGCCTCAGGACGTAGAAGCTGGAAATCTGGAACAAAAACCTCCCGCAGACTGGCTGACTTATTCACTGTTTTCACTGCCACACGAGTATCCGGCCATCCCTTCACAATATCCCTTGCGTTCCCTTCATAGACCATACCGAAGGAACCTTGCCTGTGCGCTCCTGTCTCTGTCTGTGTGTGTGTGTGTGTGTGTGTGTGTGTGTGTGTGTGTCTGTGTGTGTGTGTACGCGTCTGTGTATGCCTGCATCTGTGTGCGTGCGTCTGCGTGTGTGCGTGTGCCTGCGCCTGTGTGCACGGGCCTGTGTGTGTGTGTGTGTGTGTGTGTGTGTATATGCCTGTCTGTGTGTATGCACGTGTCTGTCTGTGTATGTGTATGCCTGCGCCTGTGTGCGCGCGTCTGTATATGCCTGCGCCTGTGTATGCCTGCACCTGTGTGCGCACGCCTGCCTGCGTGTGCGTGTATGCCTGCGCCTGTCTGTGTATGTGCGTGTCTGTGCGTCAGAGTGAGTCAGATCAAGCAAATGAGTGCGTGCGTGCATTCTATTTCCCCCCCTCTGTCCGTTTAGGTGCTGTTCATCGGTATTTTTCCCCCAATTCTGATGGAGGGTCTACACCTGAAACACTGACTTCTCTGCGCTGCTCTCATCACACAAGCTGATTTGACCTGATGAGTGTTTCCACCATTTTCTGTCTTTGCCTCCAACACCAGTAGTCCATTACTCATCGCCTCCAAGACTTCAATGATTGCCTTGTGCCTTTTTGACCAGAACTGAAGACATGGCCCGGACGGGGCAGGGTGGTTTTTTTTGTCAGTGGAGGGAGGGCAGGAGTAATAACCACAAGGATATATTAAAAGAAAAGGGAGAGAGAGTGTAAAGATCATACCACATGGTGACAGCTGAACGCCTTCATCACTGACGCCTCATTCAAGAACTCTATGCGCTCCCGCAGACTGGCCGACTCATTCACTGTTTTCACTGCCACACGAGTATCCGGGTATCCCTTCACAATATCCTTTGCGTTCCCTTCATAGACCATACCGAAGGAACCTTGCCCCAGTTCTCTCAGCAGCTCTATCCTATCGCGTGCAACCTCCCATTCGTCTGGAACGTAGACTAGGAGAAATAATGTCAGAAACATTTAGTGGCGCTGCAATAAACCAACGTTCACCATAAACACAGCCCATGAGAACCACTGGCAACCTCTATTTACCTTCTCTAGTCTTTGAAGAAAAGAAAACGTGGAATGACAATCGACCGAACTGAAGCTAAGTTTAACTCAGAAATAAGCTCTTCATACTTAGGTCATTGATTTACAGAGCAGACTGATACCTAGTGCTGCACTGAATCAACAACAACAACTTGCATTTATATAGTGCCTTTAACATAGTAAAACATCCCAAGGTGCTTCATAGGAGTGTTATCGAACAAAACTTGACACCGAGCCACATCGGGAAACATTAGAACCAGCAGCTTGGCTAAAGAGGTATGTTTTAAGGAGTGTCTTAAAAAGAGGTGAGGTATAGAGGCGGAGAGGCTTAGGGAGGGAATTCCAGAGCTTAGGGCCTAGGGAGGTTAAGGCTCGGCCGCCAATGGTGGAGTGATTAAAATCGAGGATACGCAAGAGGCCAGAATTGGAGGAGCGCAACATAACATAAGAAATAGGAGCAGGAGTCGGCCATCTGGCCCCTCGAGCCTGCTCCGCCTTCAATAAGATCATGGCTGATCTTCTACCTCATCTCCATTTTCCCGCACTATCCCCATATCCCTTGATTCCCCTCGAGTCCAAAAATCTATATCTCAGCCTTGAATATACTCAACGACTGAGCCTCCACAGCCGTCTGGGGTAGAGAATTCCAAAGATTCACAACCCTCTGAGTGAAGAAATTTCTCCTCATCTCAGTCCTAAATGACCGACCCCTTATTCTGAGACTGCGACCCTTGGTTCTAGACTCTCCAGCCAGGGGGAACATCCTCCCTGCATCTACCCTGTCAAGCCCTGTAAGAATTTTGTATCACCTCTCATTCTTCTAAACTCTAGAGAATATAGGCCTAGTCTCCTCAATCTCTCCACAGGGGACAATCACATTCCCCACCCCCCCCCATCCCAGGAATCAGTCTGGGAGAACGCAGAGATCTCATTAGATTGCAGGGCTGGAGGAGGTTACAGAGAATCAAGAATGGATTTGGATCAATTGCTGGTTCAGCAAGCAAAAGACCAGGGATGTGCATCTAGAATCAGATCTTTGATGGTAGAGTGAGTTGGATGGGAAGAGTGGCCTTTTCTCCTTCCTACTTCCTTCTAGCCGTCAACCTGTGTTGTCCAGCTTTTCAAACAACAACCCCGAACTTAGGTAGTACCTTTAAAGTGCAAAATTAATTGCAAAGGCAGCTCACAGTGGGCGAAAGGAGGGGAAGTTGGACGCCAAGCACGAGTTTACCCAAATTACCAAAGGTATTTTAAGCAGGCTTTTGAAGGGGAGGAAGAAATGTAGCAAGGCAGAAGGGGTGCGAGAAGAGAAAAATCATTTTTGGCACTTAACAAAAGGGGCCAGTTCCAAAAGACATTCAGCACTCTAAAGGGTTAATCTGTGCCGTTTCATTTCAGTGACGTGTGCCAGTGGCAAAGCACTTGCTTACGGTGCTTTTATTTTTAATTGCGGCTCACTGCTGTTACGACTAGTTTACTTTGAACCATCTACCTCTTTGTGAATCTGATTGTAAGGGCACAATAGTCGCAGCCTCTGTCCCCCCCAGTGGTAACAAGTGGAAAGGAGGAGGTTGGGCCTCGGATGAGCGGAAGGCGCATGCAGGATGCGGGGCTGGAGCAGCCTGCAGGGAGAAAGAGCAGACCGAGACCACGGAGGGAAGTGAAGATGAGGATTTTGAAAGTGTTGCGCTAGATTGGGGGGAACCAGCACAGGTTGGCTAGGGCAGATGAGCCGTACACAGTGCAACACGAGACGTGGGTTGGCGGCATTCAGACGAGTTGGGAGCTCGTATAGGAGAGAGGTCAGGATAGCGGAGAGGAGAGCACTGAAGAAAGTGAATCATTGAAGGAATGAGAGTGAGAGAGAGAAAAACAGATTTCTTTGAGCTCAGACACTTACCATCGCTGGCACTGATGTACTCTGGATTCGAAGAAGTGTAAAAAATTCCTGTGGGTACTTCAGTTCGTCTGAAATCAAGAAAAACTCAATAAAATATCTGCCGTGATCACTTAAAGCAAAAGAATTTCCCAATGAAAAAATGCACACTTACATTTTATGATTGATGACTGTCCTGTTCTATTTTCTCGTAACTATACTGTTGACTTACTTTATCACTTCAGCTGTTTAGTAAAAAAAGTATGTTCCATTTCGAAAAAAAAATCAAGAGAGAAGCAAGTTTCACTCGGGCATCAATCTTTTTTAAAAATAGGGCGATCGTAGTCAATGAATGGTACCTAGCAGCGTAAGATCATATAGGATCAAAAAAAAGCCCTTGCAATTCAATAGCCATACTGTACTCTCTCTTCTACTTCTCAATCGGTTTTTATTTGCCTAAATGAAAAACTAACCAGCCGTCTCCTGAGGTTTTTCCCAACGCTACCCAGCTCCCGCTATCTTTCCTGGGTCGTCTGTTCGACACCTTCACCACCCTCTGTGGGAAATAGTTAGAAGCTCACAAGAGGCGCGGCCAGAGCAGGGTCGTGGCAAAAAAAAAATGCTCCATGTAAATCGTAGCTGTGGCTTTTACACCCACTGATGGTGAAAGCTGACTACGCCATTCTGATGATGGGCTCGCACTCCCAGGTCATAATAACCTGCATGCAGATGCAGCTTGCAAACTGGACCTGATATATGAAATATATAACAAAGCTTCTGAAAGATAGAGTGTTCAGCAGAAACCAAGCACATTTTTAGCATGTTAGAAACATAGAAAACATGGAAAAATAGGAGGAGTAGGCCATTCGGCCCTTCGAGCCTGCTCCGCCATTCAATATGATCATGAATGATCCTCTATCTCAATACCATATTCCCGCTCTCTCCCCATACCCCTTGATGTAAAATGTTACTATTACAAAAAAAATCATCTAAATCCTGTAACACTAAAATTTTATTCAAGAAAGTGTTATTAATGCATTTTTTTGGCAAGTGCTGAATTGTTATGGTCAGTCTCATAAATGTAAGGGTACAGTAGCCTAGTGGCTATGTTACTGGACGAGTAATCCAGAAGCCTGGACTAATGATCCGGAGACGTCATCACGACAGCTGGGGGAATTTAAATTCAGTTAATTAAATAAATCTGGAATAAAAAGCTAGTATCAGTAATGGTGACCATGAAACTACCGGATTGTTGTAAAAACCCATCTGGTTCACGAATGTCCTTTAGTGAAGGAAATCTGCCACCCTTACCTGGTCTGGCCTATATGTGACTCCAGACCCACAGCAATGTGGTTGACTCATAACGGCCCTCTGAAATGGCCCAGCGAGACACTCAGTTTTACCAAACTGCTACAAAGAACTGTGGGAGCACCTTCACCACACGGACTGCAGCAGTTCACGAAGGCGGCTCACCGCCACCTTCTCATGGGCAATAAATGCTGGCCTTGCCAGCGACGCCCACATCCCGTGAACAAATTTTTAAAAAATGAAAATGAAATAGGGACTTCTCCAGCCTGACTCTGCCAGTCTGGTGAAGAGGTACACCTGATACATGACTCTTTATTCCAAATCGGTCTGCTGTGCTTTTCCTCCATTTTCTTTGCTCTGGGGCAAAGTCTGTATTCAAGGTGATGCAGTGCAACAGCAGACTGCTGCTTCAAAGCATCATGCTAAGTTGGGGCCCCCCCTGCAATGTTCCCGCTAAAGCTTGCGCAGGCTGTTCACCGGCTTTTACGCTGTAGGTACCGCGCACGCACAAAAGTTTGAATGGGCCGAGCAGGAGGCAGTGCGGCTTACGGGGGGGGGGGGGGGGGGAGCGGGGGGGACATCGGATCCCTGCTGTACTGGCACATCTCAGAGCAGCCAGCGACAGACCTTGAGGACCCAGTCACACAGCTGATCATTTCGGCTGGAGGTGCGGTGCATAGTGACGCGAGACCTGGAGAGAAGGAACGAGGGAGGGAGGGAGATATTAAGTGTTCTGATAAGCCAGTCGATTGTTCTTACCTCTTCTTCACCACAACATAGACGGTTGTAACCAGGATGATGAGCAGAGCGGCAAAGATTAATGGCCCAATTATCTTGTAAATGTCAGTGTCACGATCTGTTTGCAAGCACAAGAAGAAAAAAAGTGTTCAGTTCAAAGAGGTCAGAACTTGATTTGGCAAAACATATTGGCCCAAAATTTGCAGACAATGGCGAAGCAAAGGCCTTCAGCCTCTGACCCCGAAGAAAGCTGCCCACAGAGGTCTCGCAATCTCTGTGGCGAGAATTTTGCCTTTTTCAACGCGCAACTGATTTCAGTGCAGGATAGTGGGGGTTCCCCAACCCGCTCTGCTGCGACGTCAACAAGCTGTCCAAGCAGCCGATCAACACTGCAGAATTCTCACAGACAGGGAAGCAGGAAATGAGAACCTGCTTTTATCCCGACTTTTTCAAAATGTTACGGAGAGCGAAATAAAGATTGGGGCTCTCACATGGGGATAAGGTAAAGAACCTGAAAGATCAGGAACAAACTTTTTTTTAATATATAAAAGTTTCTTAAATATTGTAATTTTTATCATAATGGAGAAATTTGACACTCCACAAAATTAAAATTAGTTTTTCAGGGCCATAGCATTTGTTCAGTCAATACGCTGCTAAAACCCCAGTTACACCTATTCCAGCAAGGCCTATCTTTTAATGGGGTATTTAACACCGTGGAAAGGCCCAAGTTTTTGTCAGTTTCCCTGATTTGACAGATTAATGATTGCTGGCTGTGAGGGCGAGGGTGGGGCCCACAGCGCAGCCGGTGTCGGAGCAGGGAATGACTGCCTGCAACTTCAGGATTTTCGTGTTTAGATGCGCGTGCGTTACATCCTGAAGTTGTGGCCAGTTTCAAAGGGGTAATAACGGCGAGATATCTGCACTCCTCTAATTCTGCCCTCTTGGTGGCTGTGCCTTCAGCTGCCTGGGCCCTAAGCTCTGGAATTCCCTGCCTAAACTTGTCCGCCTCTCTACCTCTCTTTCCTCCTTTAAGACGCTCCTTAAAACCTACCTCTTTGACCAAGCTTTTGGTCACCTGCCCTAATTTCTGCTTATGTGGCTCAGTGTCAAATTTTTTGTCTTATAATACTCCTGTGGAGCACCTTGGGACGTTTTACTACGTTCAAGGTGCTGTACAAATACAAGTTGTTGTTGTTGGAAGTACTTCAGCAGTGGTCTAAAAAGAAGCAAGGTTATCAGCTATACATTATTATAACCCTGCCCCAGACTAACCAGGAGCAACACCCCAAGATATCTCTAATTGTTACTTGTAGAAGTTTTGAAGTGCATCTGTTGTAAATGCAAAATCCCCATCACGTTAAAAACCATGATTGGTTCCGAAGAAATATGAACCAATCACAAAACACTAAACCACTGCCTCGGGGTACACTTTGGTTCTTAGCAAATTTCAGCCAATCAAGAAGTGCTAAGTGACAATGAACCAATTGGTATTTTGACCTACTTCAGGGAAATTTCAACCTATCAGCTTAATTGAATGGTTACGCTAGAACTGTATAAAACACTACAGGAAACTTTCGTTTAACCGGAGGTTAAATGTCCGGAAAGCTCTATCTACCGGCAAAATTCAGGAGCCGTTTCCTATAAGTTTTTTTACTTCTCGTTGCTTTTTTTTCCCCAGTCAGGCTCTGCAAGGTCTAGCTGACGCTTTTAAGTTGCGGCCGACTGTTTTGAAGCTGTTGCTAAGCAACAGGGTTTGTTGATTCACATGGAGCTCAAAAGCTCCGTATGTTTTAACATTAGCGCTGGTTTCTACGGCAGTTTTGATGGTACGGCACCAGCTCGGTCCAGTCAGTGCCGGATACCAGAAAGTTTCCTGTAGTTAGGTCACGGCTAGAGTACTGCGTACAGTTCTGGTCGCCACATTACAGGAAAGATCTGATCGCACTAGAGAGGTTACAGAGGAGATTTAAGAGGATGTTGCCAGGACTTTAGCCATGAGGAAAGATTGGATAGGCTGGGGTTGTTTTCTTTGGAATAGAGGAGGCTGAGGGGAGACTTGATTGAGGTGTATAAAATTATTAGACAGGGTAGATAGGAAGGACCTATTTCCCTTAGCAGAGAGGTCAATAACCAGGGGACATGTATTTAAAGTAATTAGTCGAAGGATTAGAGGGGAGTGGAGGAGAAACTTTTTCACCCCGAGGGTGGTGAGGGGTCTGGAACTCACTGCCTGAAAGGGTGGGAGAGGCAGAAACCCTCAGCGCATTTAAAAAGTACTTGGATATGTGTCAGGAATCTTATCATGACTCATGAAGTAACACTGGGCGGCCAGCTGGTGGCGCCGTCCAAGGAGTATAAATACTCGGGCGTGGGCCCAGCTTGCTCAGGATGTTTCTGTAACCAGGAACTAGTGATGTGACTAGAATCTCATGGTTGTGAAACAGTTGATTAAAGCCTTGTTTTATACTCAAACCAAGCACTCAGTAGTCTCTTTACATCAATATGCGCTTGAAGTGCCGTAACCTACAGGGCTACAGACCAAGAGCTGGAAAGTAGGATTAGGCTGGATAGTTCTTTTTCGGCCGGTGCGGACACGATGGGCCGAATGGCCTCCTTCTGTGCCGTAAACGCCTATGATTTTATGAGAAAGTATTTTACCACTTACTGCACTGTATTCCAAGCACATCTCTTAGTGAATTTCCACTTGCCACTTTTAAACGCGATGGGAAAGAGCATCTGAGTCCCAATGATCAGTGCCACAGAAGAACCACTAATAGGGCTCACTCCAGCTTCTGGTCATGTCAGTAGGAATATAGTTCACAGACTGAGATAGATAGTGTTGTACAAACCATCAGGCGCATCAATCCTCACCCTATCCAACAGGCGGCTCAACCTCATGCACGGTCTCCGCAACCCAATTAGGGGCACACAAAAAAATCGCCTAGAAGGAAATGCGTGCACAATTCCCAGGAAAAAATCCTGGGAAATTCCTCTGGATTCTATAAAGCAATCATCAATGGACCCTGGTTACCTGTCATGCATCATTAATCACAAGTTCCCTTTACGTGACCTCTGTTGATAACCAAACACGATGTACAACACTAATTTGGTTGTTCCATGACTCCAATCTGCCTGCGTGGCGTAAGATAGACAATTCTAAGCTGAATAGCGAGCGGGTTCAGGGTCTTGGGACTTGCTGCCCACTGGATTTCACGGAGATCCCTCAAGAGCTGTTAGGAAGTTGTGGAGGCTCATTTCCGCACCACTCCAAAGTGGAGCTCGGGCCAGGATTAAATGCAGACCCTCTCACCTTTCCTGAGAAAACTTACTGGTGTTTGAATCTTGAATGCAGAAGGAGATCGCCTCTGTCCAGGAACCATTCCCAGCCAGCGACGTGGCTCGTACTTTCACAGTGTAGTTCCCGGGATGGTGCACCTTCAGTTTGCAGCCTTGCTCGTTGAGGTACCTTTTACGAGACACACACTGTTGCATCTCCTGCAGCAAAGACCAAAAACAAAGCATATCGAGTGTCAATTCGCAAGGATATTGGAAAAAAGACTTGCATTTATATAGCGCCTTTCACGACCACTGGACGTCCCAAAGCACTTTACAGCCAATTAAGTACTTTTAAAGTGTAGTCACTGTTGTAATGTAGGAAACGCGGCAGTCAATTTGCGCACAGCAAGTTCCCACAAACAGCAATGTGATAATGACCAGATAATCTGTTTTCTAGTGATGTTGATTGAGGTGTAAATACTGGCCATGATACCGGGGATAACTCCCCTGCTCTTCTTTGAAATAGTGCCATGGGTTCTTTTACGAGAGAGAGCAGACGGGGCCTCGGTTTAATGTCTCATCCAAAAGACGGAACCTCTGACAGTGCAGATCTCCCACAGTACTGCACTGAAGTGTCAGCCTAGATTTTTATGCCCATCAAGTGTTTCTGTTAGGAAGCAAGTGTTTTTACTTTATTCTTAATTAAATTAGGTTCAGTAACCAGGACCAACACACCACCTGCAGTTAATGGCAAGTAAAAATATAAAACAGCACCAATTGGTTCAGAAAGTAGGAAATCTCAGTGACCATAATCTACACATCATTAAAAATCATACATGCACGCAGTTCCTGTTCAATTTCCTATTGTCATAATTTTTGGTCACACTTTTATGTCAATGTTTGACACTGAAACAGCCCGTGTAAAGATTTAGAATCCAGTATGTAAACAATTGTCTGTAACCATGCAGTTGCAGGCTCTGGCCAGTAGGCGGTGCTATGGAGCAGAGTTTCTAAGTGTCTCTCCCAACTCCATTGGCATCTTATATAGAAAAAAAACTGACCACAGGCACAATTTACTAGTCATTAGACAATAATTATGTTCAAAATGCTTTTCACTCACCTCAGAGTCCACAAGGCGTTTGTAATGCACTTCATACAACACAATGAGACCGTTCGGACTCTTCGGCTCCTCCCACTTGACATGAACCACTTTGTCGATTACCTCGTGTGTGACTGGACCCACAATGTCATCAGCCTTTGCTGTAAAGCAAAACAAAACAAAAAAATCTTAATTCAATTGTACAAACCCCATACCACGTTTCGTGTAGAGTAAGTAAGGCGACACTTCCACTCTCGTTGGTCTCAAGGTGCCGATTCAGAGTTTTATTATTGAGCAATCTAGAGGGGGGACCAAGTCGCACCGCACAGGGCGCCACGAGTGGGAGAGAAGGCTAGGTAAGTCAGGAAGTAGTGGACAGCTTGAGTTTTTTTAAAGCGTGCAGAAGTAAAGGAAGACTGAGGGAGGTGAGGGACTCCACCCTTTTGTGGTTCGAGAAAAGAATTAATGAATTAAGAAAAAGACTTGCATTTATATAGCGCCTTTCACGACCACCAGGCCTCCCAAAGCGCTTTACAGCCAATTACATTTCTTTTTAAAGTGTAGTAGCTGTTGTAATGTAGAAAACGCGGCAGCCAAATTGCGCACAGCAAGCTCCCACAAACAGCAATGTGATAATGAGCAGATAAGCTGTTTCAAGTGGTGTTGATTGAGGGATAAATATTGGCCAGCACACTGGGGAGAACTCCCCTGCTCTTCTTCGAAAAATGCCATGGGATCTTTTACAACCACCTGAGGGGGCAGACGGGGCCTCGGGTTAACGTCTCATCCGAAAGACGGCACCTCCGACAGCGCGGCGCTCCCTCAGCACTGCACTGGAGTGTCAGCCTAGCTTTGTGTGCTCTGGAGTGGGACTTGAACCCACAGCCTTCTGACTCAGAGGCGAGGGTGCTGCCCACTGAGCCACAGCCTGACACAGGCAGGAGGGGTCAGTGTGATGAGTTTAAAACATATCATTCAGTAAACTTAAGAGTCATTTCATCACCATTCAGGGAACATGTTTGCACACAGCATATCACACCTCACAGAGATCAGACTGCGCTGTTCACAGGGTCTATTCTGTAACAGGTCACTTGGAACGTGTATAAGGGTGGCCCCAGGAGGACGGTCCCTGTGAGGAGGCCTGCTCGACCCTTCTGTGTGGCTGTTTTAACTGGGAACAGAACTTGCTGTGCGGGTAACATAACCATGAACTCTCACCTCAGGGAGAACGGTTTAGAGAGTGTGGCCTACCACCTTTGGGACCTGGTTCAAACACAGCCTGGACTGATGAGTTGCAAGCCTCCTCTCTCGACTAGCTGTCAGGTGGCTGTAAGCCTTGGCTCAGTGGGTAGCACTCTCACCTCAAGAGTCAGAAGGTCATGGGTTCAAGCCCCACTCCAGAGACTTGAGCACATAATCTAGGCCGACGCTCCCAGTGCAGTACTGCGAGAATGCTGCACTGCCGAAGGCGCCGTCTTTCAGTTGAGACTTTAAACCAAGGCTCCATCTGCTCTCTCAGGTGGGCATAAAAGATCCCATGGCACTATTGGAAGAGAAGCAGGGGAACTGTCTCGGTGTCCTGGTTAATATCTATCCTTCACTAAAAACAGATTATTTGGTCATTTAGCTCATTACTGTTTGTGGAACCTTGCAATGCGCAAAGTGGCTGCCACATTTGCCTACATTTCAAAAGTATTTGATTGGCTGCGAGAACGTGAATGGCTCTCTATAAATACAAGTTCATTCATTCTTTCTGGAGAGGGCAAAACCAGCTTGTGTAGTGACAATTCAATTTTCAGTGGGCTGAACTAAACAAAATTTATATCAGAATTAGATAAAAATGCCACTAAGACATTCAATAAAATGGAACATTTTCCAACATTTCATATTGCTAAAATTCTGGATGCGTGGAGGTAACCCCAGGTTGTGCTGGATTAATCCTGTGGAATTTAAATAACAAGTGACCCAAGTCGGTGTGACGTCATCAACTTGTCTTATAATTACAGTGCAATTTGACTTATTGAACCATCACAAACCTTTGGTCGTCCTACAGTTTGACACACACACTCTAAATTGCTATTTCTACAATCCCCATTCAATTCTGCCACGTCAACACTCAACATAGTTGCAGTCTCTCCCCACTAGGTTGCTCTGTGGCGTGAATTCATAGAAAAAAATTAGAAAAATAGGAGGAGTAGGCCATTCGGCCCTTCGAGCCTGCTCCGCCATTCAATATGATCATGGCTGATCCTCTATCTCAATACCAAATTCCCGCTCTCTCCCCATACCCCTTGATGCCTTTTGTGTCTAGAAATCTATCTATCTCCTTCTTAAATATATTCAGTGACTTGACCTCCACTGTGGTAGAGAATTCCACAGGTTCACCACCCTCTGATTTGAGTACAGGAGCAGTTTTGGTCTCCTTACCTAAGGAAGGATATACTTGCCATAGAGGGAGTGCAGCAAAGGTTCACCAGACTGATTCCTGGGATGGCAGGACTGTCATGAGGAGAGATTGGGTCGACTAGGCCTGTATTCACTAGAGTTTAGAAGAATGAGAGGGGATCTCATTGAAACGCATAAAATTCTGACAGGGCTTGGCAGACTGGATGCAGGGAGAATGTTTCCCCTGGCTTTGGGGGGGGGGGGGGGGGGGGGGCAGGGGAGAGTCTAGAACGAGGGGTCAGTCTCAGGATACAGGATAGGATTGAGATGAGGAGAAATTTCTTCACTCAGAGGGTGGTGAACCTGTGGAATTCTCTACCACAGAAGGCTGTGAAAGCCAAGTCACTAAATATATTTAAGAAGGAGATAGATAAATTTCTAGACACAAAAGACATCAAGGGGTATGGGGAGAGAGCGGGAATATGGTATTGAGATAGAGGATCAGCCATGATCATATTGAATGGCGGAGCAGGCTCGAAGGGCCGAATGGCCTACTCCTGCTCCTATTTTTCTATGTTCTATGTTTCTATCTCTCTCCCAACTCCATCGTCGCCTTGTATATATAAAAAAAATCTTGTATGTCAATTGACTGTTGGCAACTCCACGGCCTTTTCCTAGCAATTGAATAGAAATGACAGGAAATTGAACATTTTTCTCTCCTACCTTCAGGCATGGTCCTTGCACTGACATAGGCTGCAACACTGCAACCCACAGTTTCCGCATCGTGGTTGCACGCGTGGATTTCAATGCGATAGCCCGAGAAATGACGCAGGTTGGAGATCACCAGAGACTCCTTGATCCACGCCTTCTCTGACAATTTGGGAAACTCCTCCTCTGGCGATTTCGTCGCCGACCCGTTGTTAGCCATGGAGGTCGGCGTGGTCACTTCCAGGAAGCTGCTGTTCGAAAAGATTCCCAGTTCCCTACGTTTCCGCGAAGGTCTAAAATCAACGGCGACAAGGGGGCAGTTTTAAAAACAGTGCGTTAATGTTTAACAGTGACGGCTGCGGAGAGGAAGGGGAACATGATTTCTGGAATATTACGTTTTTAAAATTCATTCTTGGGACGTGGGCGTGGCTGGAAAGGCCGGCATTTATTGCCCATCTCCAGTTGCCCTGGAGTTTGATACAACTGAGTGGCTTGCTAAGTCACTTTAGAGGGCAGTTAATAGCCAACCACATTGGTGAGGGACTGGAGTCACAATAGGCCAAGTCGGGTAAGGACGGCAGATTTCCTTCCCTAAAGGACATTAGTGAACCAGTTGTGTTCTTCATGACAGCTCCATGGTCACTTTTATGGATGCCATCTTTTCATTTCCAGTTTTTTTTAAACCGAATTCCAATTTCTCAAATTGCTGTGATGGGATTTGAACTCATGTTCTCTGGATTACTAGTCCAGGCCCCTGGATTACTAGTCCAGTCACTTTACCACTACACTACCGTACCCAGGAAAAGGTAGGAAAGCGTACAAGTTTTTGGGAAGGGAGGCGGATAGTTGTGGATATTGGCACGGTAGTTTCGACCGTAGCAGTTTGACATCAGTGGCATCCACGGTGATGCCTTGCGGTCGGCACCAGACAACGTAAGGAATGGGAACTCCTGCCTCCAACAGAACCCACCAGGGCCCCAAAATGTTTTAGGGTCTGGTGAGCAGAGGCAGTGCAAAAATGCAGGCCTCCGAGTCACTGTCGAGTCTCCCACAAGCCCAGAAAGGAATGGCAGTGCATCGCACACAGAAAACAGGGAGCACGGGAATCTTGGGTTGCAGCTCCTCGCCCTCCCCCGACGCCCTAACCCGCAATGTTTTTCGGGATTAAACTATTTTTTACCGGTGAACCGGCTTGCATGAATTCATTCCAGACCAACAAGCCACTCTGGTTCATTCTCAGTGCAGTTAACTTGCCCCTTTCAGGATGCCAGGCAGCGCGCCATTACTGCAGCTGTGCCGAGTGAAGGAAGGGCTTCCAGCAAGTGAAAACACAACAGCAAGGGGTGCAAGTGCATGAGTGGAAAAAGCGGCACATTAAAGCCTTTATACCCTGCAACAACTTAACCTGGCAAGAGTGGTAATAATCCGGCAGTCCAATTGGATAAACTAGATACACAAATCAAGGAACTTGGAACCAAAAACCCAGCCGACTGGATATTTAAAATGTTAAAGGACAGTTTTTAAACTCCCATGTTAAAGTGCTATAGGGTATAGATAAAACCAGGTCATGACATTGCGTTGCAAAGTTACTTTCACTGATGCAGTGTGTCCTTTAGAAACTATCTGGATGTCCAAACTTTACTGGAAATTTGAACTGAGAAAAGCAGATACACTAGTACATGTTACTGACTCACAGGTTACTGAGGTGTATGCGCTGAACGATGTGGCATGTAACCTTTACTTAACGGATAGCGGGTTCTGCCAATGGCCCGATGGCCAAATATATAAGCTTGGTGTGGAATTGGGCAGCCTACGCCAGGAGGTGGCATGTTCAATCACCTGGATTCACGGGTCTCAGCTGAGGAAGTTTCAGTGCTTCTAATGGCTTCAGTGACCTGGGTTTTTTTTTTGGGGTGGTGGGGGGGGGGGGGGGGGTGGGGAAACAAATTTGCCAGGATCCCTGCTCCCAACTGCTAACCAGTGACCCCCTTCTGAAAAGTGCACAAGTGTGTACATCGGGCCAAGGAAAAGATCGGGGTCGCTGTGGCCCTTCATTATGGCGGGGATGGAGATTTCCACTGTAATTGACTCATCTCTCTGAAATGCACACTTAAACTGCAGCACTCACAGCAACCGTCATCAAATCCACTGATGTCAATTAGACAAGCTACAGCGAAAACTGTTCCCTTGCGCGACACCTCTTTATTTAACACTTAGCGTTGCAGGTGAAGGGTCTAAACCCCAATGGCATTCCCTGTGGTACTTTTGGTACGGTGAGGTATCCCAAGAGACTGTCCTGGATGTACTTATTTCAATCCCATGGTGAAGACCGATCGCAACACCTGCCTCTAATGAGCAAGGTTACCTGAAGGTGTAACAAGCAATGTTACCTGTAATTTTATTTTTTGCACGGGTCTTTTAACTGGCTGCACGCAGCCCATTCAATTTTTTGCATGCGCGTGGTTGCTTCTATTGTAAAGCCGGTGAGCGGCCTGAGTGGGACCTCCAGGCTGCTGTGCGGCCGCGTGGCTTAGCGGGAACGTTGGTCACAAGTGCATTGCTGGCCGACATCAACAGCAACCAGAGTCGTTTAGAAGCAACTTTAAGAGTAGCAACAATGGCGAATAAAAATTTAGGTCCAGCTTTTTCCAATGGTTCAGGCAGCAATTGCCCGCAGTGCGGTACAGGCCGGGAAGCTCTTTGCTTTCATCACTGGTCTGTGCTGAGTTGGGTGACTTCAGCAGCAGTTACGAGCACTACCTCAACGCGCCGTGGCGAGGGAGGAACGTGGGGAAGAGAATAAAATGAGCTGGGTTCCTGATCGCTATCCAGCAGCTCCTGCTGGAAAGTGCTTGAGCGGACCCGAGACGAGAACACGATCGGAGCTGGCTGGGCCGAAAGGTCATCGACCTGAAACGTTAACTCTGTTTCTCTCTTCACAGATGCTGCCTGACCTGCTGAGTTTCTCCAGCATTTTCTGTTTTTATTTCAGACCTGGCTGGGTTATCCTCCCAGTGACTGAACAGCCATTGAACAGCACTAGAGAGAGGGAGGGTACAGAGGAGATTTACGAGGATGTTGCCTGGGCTGGGGAATTTTAGCTATGAGGAAAGATTGGATAGGCTGGGGTTGTAGTATTCTTTGGAACAGAGGAGGCTATGGGGAAGATTTAATTGAGGTGCATAAAATTATGAGCAACCTAGATAGAGTGGATAGGAAGGACCTATTTGCCTTAGCAGAGAGGTCACTAACCAGGGGGAACAGATTTAAAGTAATTGGTAGAAGGATTACAGGGGAGTTGAGGAAAACATTTTTCACCCAGATGGTGGTGGGGGTCTGGAACTCACTGCCTGAAAGGGTGGTAGAGGCAGAAACCCTCAGCGTATTTAAAAAGTACTTGGATATGCACTTGAAGTTCCGTAACCTACAGGGCTACGGACCAAGAGCTGAAAAGTGGGATTAGGCTGGAGAGCTCTTTATCGGCCGGCCCAGACACGATGGGCCAAATGGCCTCCTTCTGTGCCGTAAATTTTTTTGATTCTACGATTGAAATGCACGTGAAGAATGGTTACTTGGGTGAGGCACTAGAGGACTGCTTGCACCTGCGATTAGTTGCAGCAACAGCAGCCATCACATAACTTCATTAAAAAAGAAAACTGTAAGCTTGGAGTTTTGCAAACAGCAACCAACGCAAACTTAATTTAAAAAAATAATTACTCATCAAGGTCCAAGACCATGAATTTAAATAGCGTCTCGTCATATCTCGAGGACGTCCCAAAACGCTTCACAACTAATGAATCGCTATTGAAGTGGTCACTGTTATGCAGGTAAATGTGGTAGCCAATTTGCACATAGCAAGATCCCACAAATATAATGAATGAACGAACGGCCAGTTCAGCCGTTCTTGGTGTTAGTTGAGGAAATGATGTTGTCCAAGATATCGAGAGAACTTGCTGGTCTTCTTTGGATAGGGACTTTGAATCCTTTGCATCCACCTCAGCAGGCAGACAGGGCCCTCAGTTTAATGTCGCATCTGAAAAGGCAGCACCTCCGACAATATAGCACTCCTCCAGTACTGTACTGGAACGTGAACCTAGATTATGTGCTCTCAAGGGGCTGGAACGGGATTCAAATCCACGACCCTCTGGCTCTGGAGTGCTACCAACTGAGCCCAAGCCCAATACTAAATGAGGGAACAGGAAATATCAATCTCAAATTTTGTTGTAATTGAAGGGGAAATAACAAAACTGGGTTTGCGTTTTTTAAGGTGAGGTGAGAGTGACTGCCCTCGACATCAAGGCAGCATTTGACCGAGTGTGGCATCAAGGAGCCCTAGTAAAACTGAAGTCAATGGGAATCGGGGGGGGGGGGGGGGGGGGGGGGGAAACTCTCCACTGGCTGGAGTCATACCCAGCACAAAGGAAGATGTAAGAAGTCACACAACACCAGGTTATAGTCCAACAGCTTTATTTGAAATCACAAGCTTTCGGAGCGCTGCTCCTTCGTCAGGTGAAGTGGAGAGATGCATATAGGCACAGCATATATAGTCAGAGAATACTGCCAGATGATTACAGGTAATCTTTCTAGCTGCCCTGTATCACACCTCAGCAGAGAGATAATCACAGCAATCAAAGGTGTGAATGGTGTCCAAACAGGTCAGTCAGGAAAACATTACATCAAAGAACAATGAGGTGGGGTCACAAGGGGTCAAATGTTGCAGATGCTGGGGTCTGTATGAAAAACAAAAAACTATTTTTTTGCTGGAAATCACAGCAGGTCCGGACGCATCTGTGTAGAGAGAACAAACCAACGACGACTCGAGTCTGGATGACTCTACGTCAGGTGGGGTTACATGTAGCGTGACATGAACCCAAGATCCCGGTTGAGGCCGTCCTCATGAGTGCGGAACCGTTGCCGGAGCATGGTACATCGGCGAAACCATGCAGACACTGCGACAACGGATGAACGGACACCGCACAACAATCGCCAGGCAGGAGTGTTCCCTCCCAGTCGGGGAACACTTCAGCAGTCAAGGACATTCAGCCTCCGATCTTCGGGTAAGCATTCTCCAAGGCGGCCTTCGAGACACACAACGCAAAATCGTCGAGCAGAAACTGATAGCCAAGTTCCGCACTCATTTTTCATACAGACCCCAGCATCTGCAACATTTGACCCCTTGTGACCCCACCTCATTGTTCTTTGATGTAATGTTTTCCTGACTGACCTGGACACCATTCACACCTTTGATTGCTGTGATTATCTCTCTGCCAAGGTGTGATAAAGGGCAGTTAGAAAAATTACCTGCAATCATCTAGCAGTATTCTCTGACTATATATGCATCTCTCCACTTCACCTGATGAAGGAGCAGCGCTCCGAAAGCTTGTGATTTCAAATAAAGCTGTTGGACTATAACCTGGTGTTGTGTGACTTCTTACATTTGTCCACCCCAGTCCAACACTGGCATCTCCACATCAAAGGAAGATGGCTGTGGTGGTTGAAGGACAATCATCACAGCCCCAGGACATCGCTGCAGGAGTTCCTCAGGGCAGTGTCCTAGGCCCAACCATCTTCAGCTGCTTCATCAATGACCTTCCCTCCATCATAAGGTCAGAAGTGGGGATGTTCATTGATGACTGCAGTGTTCAGTGCCATTTGCAACTCCTCAGATAATGAAGCAGTCCATGCCCGCATGCAACAAGACCTGGACGACATTCAGGCTTGGGCTGATAAGTGGCAGGTAACATTCGCACCACCCAAGTGCCGGGCAATGACTATCTCCAACAAGCGAGCATCTAACCACCGCCCCATGACATTCAACGGCATTACCATCGCCGAATCCCCCACCATCAATATCCTGGGGGGGTCACTATTGACCAGAAACTTAACTGGATCAGCCACATAAATACTATGGCAACAAGAGCAGGTCAGAGGCTGGGTATTCTGCAGTGAGTGTCTCACCTCCTGACTCCCCAAAGCTTTTCCACCATCCATAAGGCACAAGTCAGTGATCCACTTGCCTGGATGAGTGCAGCTCCAACAACACTCAAGAAGCTCAACACCATCTAAGACAAAGCAGCCCGCTTGATTGGCACCCCATCCACCACCTTAAACATTCACTCCCTCCACCACCGGCACACCGTGGCTGCAGTGTGTACCATCTACAAGATGCACTGCAGCATCTCCCAAACCCGCGACCTCTTCCACCTAGAAGGACAAGGGCAGCAGGTGCATGGGAACACCACCACCACCAAGTTCCCCTCCAAGTCACACACCATCCTGACTTGGAAACATATTGGCCGATCCTTCATCGTCACTGGGTCAAAATCCTGGAACTCCCTCCCTAACAGCACTGTGGGACTACCTTCACCACACGGACTGCAGCGGTTCAAGGCAGCAGCCCACCACCACCACCTTCTCAAAGGCAACTAGGGATGGGCAATAAATGCTGGCCTTGCCAGTGACGACCACATCCCATGAACGAATAAAAAAACAGTATCAAATTTTAATACAATAGCAAAATATTGTGGATGTTGGAAATCTGAAATAACAGAAAATGCTGGAAACACTTAGGCCAGGCAGCATCCGTGGAGAGAGAAACAGAGTTAACGTTTCAGGTCAGGGGCCCTTCATCAGAACTGGAAAAAGCTGGAGATGCAACAGATATTAAGCAGGTGCAGATACAGGGAAGGGGCGTGGGGGTGAGAGGGAGGGGAGGAAGGAATTGAAGCAACATACTGTGCTGAGGTAAGAGGCAGGAAAGATAAAATGTTGCAAAGGAGGTGGCAAAATCATACAACATGAAAAATGGAAGCAGGGGTTATAGTCTGAAATTGTTGAACTCAATGTTGAGTTCGGAAGGCTATAAAGTGCCTAAATAGAAAGATGAGGTGCTGTTCCTCAAGCTTACATTGAGCTTCATTGGAACAGTGCAAGAGGCCGAGGACGGAGAGGTCAGAGTGGGCGTGGAACGGAGAATTAAAGTGACAGGCGACCGGAAGCTCGGGGTCACCCTTACGGACTGAACGGAGGTGTTCCGCAAAGCGGTCGCCCAATCTTATTTGATGCAGGTGCAATGTACCCAGCTTGGTTTTCTCCCCCAGGCTGAATGGCTGCGAAGCAGCTCCCACACTGGTTGCAGGTGTTAAATACGCCCCCTCCCGCATCACAATCAATAATACTGCTCTGGGACTGTTCATCGGTCACGTCACTGGGGCAGCTCCGGAGCCGAGGAGACCGACTGCAGCTTGAAGTGATGCCTTGAAATATGAAATTACGCATTTTAAAAACCCAGTTTACTGGCCTAAGCCCAACTAGGCACCCAGGCGGCCTGTTGCGAAGGAAGGACAAGCGTACAGAGTAGCTGTGTCTACTTCAGCGACGAGTCGGAACACACCGTCAATATTCACAAGGTAGGCCAGGTTTGGCCCAAGCTAGCTCATCCCATCCAGAATAAAAACTAGTCTGCTCACCACAGCATCCAAGTGTTCTTTAAATAATCCCCAGGGTTTTCACCTCCAAAACCCTACCCACGTGTCCATTCCAAATGTTAAAACAAAGAACCTGATAGACAGCGCCTTTTGCGACCTTGCGATGTCCCAAAGCGCTTCACGGCCAGCTGTAATGTAGGAAACGTGGCAGCCAATTTGCACACAGCAAGCTCCCACAAACAGCAATGTGATAATGGCCAGATAATCTGTTTTTAGTGATGTTGATTGAGGGATAAAGATTGGCCAGGACACCGGGGATAACTTCCCTGCTCTTCTTCGAAATAGTGCCATGGGATCTTTTACGTCCCCTTGAGAGGGCAGACGGGGAAATCACTCTTTGTACGACTATGGTCATGGTTAACATGAAGCAGTATTTTTGATTTACTTTTTCCATACCATTGATATAAATCTTATGTCTGTATGCACATCCTGTACACAAAATCTTAGTTCCCGCTGCCACATTTTGTATCAACTTTTTTTGCTATTATAAATTCCTGTGTCTACATCTAGACTGGAAACTGCCTATGTAAACCTGTCACACTGCAATTACACCCTCCCACCAGTGGTGGCGTTGTAACACCTCAGTTTTGCCTCTCCCAGCTCAGTTTGCAGAAAAACATCTATCCAACGAACTCAACTTCCCAAATAAGTTCTACTATTTCACTGTAAATCAATCATATTAAAAAAATCTAAGTACTGTAAGAATAAGGATAGAATATATGACTTTAAAGTGGTGTCTGAATTAAGTCCAATTTTCCCCTGCTGTCTAGCCATGCTTCGCCGGAGGCCTACAAATGTGCAACGCCACAGGGGATCAACTAGTTTTATTGGTCACCACTATGACGTTCCTTTCAGTGACCTCCTTCCAAAGAGCCTGTTTCTCTTCACGACGTTGGGTTTAGCTTCATCTCCAAGCTCGTTTCTTCGACTGGGAGTCACCCCCTGATGATTCCGACTGCATCTCCTGTTTGAGCCTTACTGCTGCTGCTGTTGGACCCCTCTGTCTTGTCATTTGCCTTTGATGAAGTGTCCTGCCCGCAACATTAACCTGCTTTTGACTCAGACAGTGAGTGGCCTGCTCTTTTTAATCTTCAGTTAATTTACACGGCTCTTCATGGCACACGGGTGGGGATGAAGATCAAACCTAACAGAATATAATTTTGCCATATTTTGAACTGAATTAATGGAGACTTGTATCCTTCCTTGCACCACTGTCCCATTTACTTGTCTTCCCATCCCTGCTTCTAGTCTAGCCCATAATTAGGAGGAACAGAATTCGGCTCATAGAAACACAGAAGATAGGAGCAGGAGTAGGCCATTCGGCCCCTCGATCCTGCTCCGCCATTCAATGAGATCATGGGTGATCATCCAAACTCAATACCCTGTCCCTGCTTTCTCCCTATATCCTTTGATCCCTTTAGCCTTAAGAAATATATCTAACTCCTTCTTGAATAAATTTAATGAATTGGCCTCAACTGCCTTCTGTGGTAGAGAATTCCACAGGTTCACCACTCTCTGGGTGAAGAAATTCCTCCTCATCTCTGTCCTAAATGGCTTACCCCTTATCTTTAGACTGTGACTCCTGGTTTTGGACTCCCCGGCCATCGGGAACATCCTTCCTGCATCTAATCTGTCTAGTCCTGTTAGAATTTTATAAGTTTCAAGGAGATCCCCTCTCATTCTTCTAAACTCCAGTGCTTTTAGCTGTCGGGTCTCCATAGAATAGTAGACCACAGAAGGAGGCCAATTGGCCCATCGAGTCTGCGCCGGCTCTTTCGAAGAGTGATCCAGTTAGTCCCACTCCCCCGCTCTTTCCCCATATCCCTGCAATTTTTTCTCCTTCAAGTATTTATCCCGTTCTCTTTTGAAGGCTCCTATTGAATCTGTATCCACAGCCCTATCAGGCAGTGCATTCCAAATCCTAACCACTCGTTGCATAAAAAAGGTTGTCCTCATGTCGCCTCTGGTTCTTTTGCCAAGCATCTTAAATCTGTGCCCTCTGGTAAGCAACCCTACAGCCATTGGAAACAGTTTCTCTTTATTTACTCTATCTAAACCAGTCATGATTTTAAACACCTCTATCAAATCTCCTCTTAGCCTTCTCTGCTCCAAGGAGAACCACCCCAGTCTATCCAGTTTAAGCTTTGAGAGTATTCATCGCATTTCAGATATTAAAAAAGTATATTAAAATAATTAAAGGCGGTCATTTCAGTCCGTTTTCTTCTGACCTGGAGCCAGGAATGTACAAGCACCTTCCAATCTGCAAACTTCCCTCACCAAACACCAATTAAACTCTCCCTGGCCTCAGGCTTACAGTAATTAAGACTATTCCTTAAAGGGACAGGCCACCTTAAACACAGCTCCACCTTAGCAGCAGAATTACACATTTGGCATTACATGGTGTAACACGTACTAGATTGATTCTTGGGATGAGAGGGTTATCCTTTGAGGGGAGATTGAGCCAATACTCTCTGGAGTTTAGAAGAATGAGAGGTGATCTCATTGAAATATACAAGAGTCTGAGGGGGATTGACAGGGTAGATGCTGAGAGGTTGTTTCCCCCTGGCTGGAGAGACTAGAACTAGGGGGCATAGTCTCAGGATAAGGGGTCGGCCATTTAAGACTGAGATGAAGAAGAACTTCTTCACTCAGAGGGTTGTGAGTGTTTGGAATTTTCTACCCCAAAGGGCTGTGGGTGCTCGAGTCTATTCAAGGCAGAGATAGATAGATTTTTGGACTCTAGGGGAATCCAGGGATGTGGAGATTGGGTGGGAATGTGGAGTTGAGGTCGAAGATCAGATCAGCCATGATCTTATTGAATGGTGGAGCAGGCTCGAGGGGCCGTATGGCCTTCTCCTGCAACTATTTCTTATGTCCTTAACATTCCTGACATTATAAAAGAGTGTACTACCTGACTTACCATGAGACCTGATAGTTTAGACTGAACCGTGCAGAGTGCCCGCAGTCAATGCCAACCCAAAAATATAAAACTAACTCAGTCCTCCGTTAGTCCTGATCAAAGGCAAACTGGAGAGCAGTCAGCCCCACACAAAATCCCGTCAGTGGAAAAAGAGAAATGCTTGAAATTATATTTAGTGCCTCATCATCTGAGTCGTGGCTGCTGCCGTGTAGTACCAGCATGAATGGGGCTGGAGGGCTTTTACGCAGACAGAGGCTACGCAAAAGCTCGTCTTACAAGCTGACCCTAACCAGCAGTCTTAAATCACAGAAAAGCGTTAGGTGCACCGAGAGGTGCCAATAATTGCCCAGATGTGTCGCCCCCCCACCCTGCCCTAAAAAGTACAATTTTTAAAAATGCATAAAAATATCAGGGGCTAAATTTACAAGGGGACCCGACATAACTCACTCTAGACTAGCTTCGCAAATTACTGCTCTCGTCTTCATCCTTCCATTTGTTTCAACAGGACAAAAGATTTTACAAACAAGTATGGAACAAAGAAGTTTAGAAATTATGTCTTTTTAAAAAATAAAATATTCAAGTTGGCGGGATTATTTAAGAACACTTAGAAATCCACAACTGGTTTCAGCACCTGGATTTTGTGGCAATTGGCCAGGGCTCCAGCTCTTGGGTCACTGTCCAGCGAGTCCTGCTGGAATGTGCACACAGGAGGATCATCGGGCCAGGACGCACGTGATCCAGTTTGGTTACCGTGCTCCCTATGGGTGAATAATCCTGCCGACGTGCACAGAGCGCCCGGGTTCAGGGATGAAGACTGGCCACTCGGAGGACATCTTGAACCGACAGAACTGTTAACCCCAGCAAGAGCCAGCAACTTCAGGTGAGGTGGCGAGGGAATTGTGTGTGGTCGGGGGTGGGAAGAAGAAAAGACAGACTTGTATTTATATAGCGCCTTTCAGGACCACCGGGCATCCCAAAGCGCTTTACAGCCAATGAAGTCATTTTGAAGTGCAGTCACTGTCGTAACGTGGGAAACACGGCAGCCAATTTGCGCACAGCAAGCTCCCACAAACAGCAATGTGATAATGACCAGGTAATCTGTTTTTTGTTACATTGATTGAGGGATAAATATTGGCCCCAGGACACCGGGGGAAGGGAGAGGCGAGGAGAGGGAGAGGGAAAAGTTTTTCCTTTTAAGAAATACAGTACTCTAACTTAAGTAAAAACATGTTGGAAATACACAGCTGGTCATCAGCATCTGGAAGAGAAAAGACTGGTCAGCGTTTTGCCAACAGACCCACAATTGATAACGGGTCTCCACCAACGTTCCCTCTAATTTTGTTTCGGGCAGTTTTTTGTATTTTAAGAGCTGGTGAGCCGGCTGCGCGGAAGCTCCAGACAGCTGTGTACACAGCTGAAAGGGAACATTGGTCTCCGCCTGAAACGCCAATCTACCCTTTCAGACGCTGAGGGACCTGCTGCGTATTTGAGGCATTTGTCGTTTGTGAATACTGGGAGCGCTGACGTACAGATAACTCGAGCCTAAAGCTTTCTTAAAAGCAGTTAGTTCTGTAAACATCGGTGGCAAAAAAAAGAAACAGTTCTCTGGTTATATTGATGGAGAACACTGATTATTCACAGAATGAAAAGCGAAAGCAGAATTAAAGGTTTTTTTTTAAAACAGAGGGCTGTCGGAGCAATTTTAATTCGATTTTTTTTTTTTTTTTTTTTAATTTCTTTTGATTCCCCCTCCCCACCCCCCCACACTTCTAACAATTATTAAGGATTAAAAACACGGCCACCGGCACACCACCCAGCGTGATTTCAGAAGCACAGAACTCAAGACACTCCCTTACCTACTGTTCTTAGAATCACTCTCTTGAGGTGTAGGTCTGCAAAAAGTAAAACAACCACTTTAAACGAATTTTGTTTTAAAAACTTCTGTGTTGGGGGTTTGATTCCTGGAAGTTTCTGATTTTATTGTATTCATTTTTTTTTTTTAATTCTCTCTCATTCAGGGCGAGTGTAAGGGAAATTAACCTCAATTGCTCGCGACAGTATCAGGATGAGCGATTTGTACATCACTCGTGGATTCTGAGAAACTGGCATTTTCACTGCTCCCAGGACCTTTTAAAATACCAAATCGTGGCGCCCTAGCCCTGCAGCAACACATGCTAAGTGTAGAAATGTGTCGTAGGATGTTGCACCCCATCAAATCAAACTTGCCCTAATCATCACTCGTCAAGGTGGGCTGTGTTGGTACAGTATAAAAGGGTATCCTCCAAGAGGAACGTTGAAGAAAATAAAATCACAAAAAAATCCCAACTTGTAAAGTGAAATCTCTGAGTTATGAGGCAGACAGCTTAAAAATCAGGAAAAACATGTGCGGTCGCTCGTTAATCTCATCGTGCTCAAAATTTCCAGAACAAACCAGCATTTTATAAAATTATCGATACTTTCAGCCCATTTAGAGAGGCTGACGTCCTCACCAGCTCGAGCAGGCAGGAGACCTGACCAGGGATTACATAGGATAGGCTAGGATTACACAGGATATACGGCACAGGGACAGGCCATTTAGACCATCCAGTCCATGCCGGTGTTTATGCTCCACTCGAGCCTCCTCCTGTCTTTCCTCATCTAACCCGATCAGCGCAACCCTCTATTCCCTTCTCCCTCAAATGCTTATCTAGCCTCCCCTTAAATGCATTTATACTATCCGCTTCAACCACTCCCTGTGGTAGCGAGTTACAGATTCTCACCACTCTCTGGATAAAGAGCTTTCTCCTGAATTCCCTATTGGATTTCTTGGTGACTATCTTATATTGATGGCCTCTAGTTATGCTCTTCCCCCACAAGTGGAAACATTCTCTCTGTATCCACTCTATCAAAACCTTTCATAATTTTAAAGACCTCTATTAGGTCGCCCCTCAGCCTTCTCTTTTCAAGCGAAGAGAGACCCAGCTTGTTCATCCTGTCTCGATAGGTATAACCTCACATTTCTGGTATCATCCTTGTAAATCTTCTCTGCACCCTCACACCTGTTCCTCACATTCATCCAAGGTTTAAGGAAAAAACTGTTTTGAAGTCTCTTTAGATTGTAGTAATATTAACTTTTAGCTATTAAGTGAGTTTCTGTTCGAAGAATGCAAGTGTAATCATAAGGCAGGCTGTCTTTACTTTGGATAAATAGGTGCTTTAATATACGATGTAATATTTCAATCTAGACAGTGGACTTAATTAAAAGAAACGCCAGGCAGAGACATACTTTAGCTGATAAGAGATTCAGCAGCAGGTAACTAACATTCAAAGATGGGATAGCAAGATATCCTAGGGACATTAACTCCTCCAAGGACACATCTGTGTAAGGAATGTGGTCAAGTGATCCCGTCGCTTTGTTCATGAATCGGCCACTACAAACATGTGGCTGTTGTGCGGGTGACTGTCTAAGTACAGTTTTGACTGTGCATAGTCGACCCAAGATATGTTGGACAGGCCCAGCGTTTCTGGGCCTCCACGTTCCCTCCACACCCTGGAGGGAAGTGCATGGACTCCACTCGGCTTCCACAGACTGAAACTCGGAAATCACGGCAAGGTGTTAAACCTGTGCCCGAGCGCTCTGCAGTTGGTGCAGTGAAGCTCGGCATCGCTACTCCACTAGTGAACGACGGGCAAATGGAGTTAAGGGGCAGTTCAGCCGTGATCTAATTGAACGGTGGAACAGGAGCGGAATTGACTTACTCCTGTTCCTATGTTTCCCGTGCTCTACCACCAAGTTTATGCCGTTTCACTCCAGTGCTGCGATGAGAAAATTCCACTGCAAAAAGGGCAGTCTCCCTCCTTCCACCACCACCACCCTCCCCCTAGACAATGGCTGACCACTAGTTAGAGCTCAACGGTTCAATTCATCTGCTCTCCTGGACAGAGGAAGAAGTGCAGTGATCAGGTGACGGGGTGGGGAACACAAAAAAAAATTCTAAATATTGAATTATAAGACTCAGATTCACGTCCGCTGCAATCTCCTGAATGGTGCACACAAACGTTGGGATTCTGTGATAGGCAACAGGTCGACAGAGCAGGGATGAGCTCACCAACTAATTGCTAAGAGCTTGAATGTTGGCGTCATTTAAATGCCCCCCCATCTGTTTACACAAACAGACGTGTATAAATCTACATATCAAAGCACTTCACTTACAGTCCATTACTAAAATGGGCAGTGATGGTAATGTAGACAAATGTTTACTGAAACAGCAGGGCGCAGAGGGCAATTTGCCTGCATTTTTCCCCTTTGTGCATTTATGACGCCATCTTGGAAGTTCTGGAAAGATGCCAGCACCTTCCCATTTTACGGAATTCTGCGACTAACTACGTGGGCAGCAGCAACCAGATGGTAACTTATTTTAAAGGTTTTTTTTTGCGTCACGTCTGTATATTTTCCATGTTGCCCTTGCTGGGTCTATGCACCAAAGCAACAAGTTCCTTGGTAGCTCAAGTTAGACTGGCCCATCTGTGGCGCTTGCTTCCAGTCGGTCTGTGGAAGCTCGGAGTTTCTTCTGCTCTCTCTCTCGCTTGACTTTGGTCGCAGACCAATCCCAATCTTGGGTGGTCCGAACCATTCTGAATGCTCATCCCTACGGAATGGGGAAGTAACTAAGTGGGTGGTACGGAGCCTGGCTAGTAAGTAATCTGTCAGGTTATTCTGCGGATCAAATTGTAAAGTGGGTAAAAAAAGTGTGTGTGTGTGTGTGTGTGTGTGTGTGTACACATCAGGAATTACTTTGAATCAACATTGAATTAACAAAAGCACTGTGAATCCAAACTTTACTTTTTCTTCCGGTAACTTTTTCCCCTATTGTAACTGAGCTGCTAACATAACCTTAGCTCATGAGTTAAAATGCTTTTAAGTCTGAGGCACAGAAAACAGGAACTTTTTTAAATTGCTGGCAAATGTGCACAATGGCTTGAAGTTTGCAGAATTGCTGCAGTATTTGTTTACTGACACAAGAGGGAGCACGGACACCAGAAAACAAACCGAGCCACACTAATGAGCAGAACGTGAGCACTGCAAGAGCGACACCCCCGACTAAACCTCAAGATATTGAGGCTTAGCAAAAAAAATGATAGCAGCCTGCCCAGGGTGCAATGTCCTACATCAAAAATCCTTCCTATTAGCATGGGAGGCTTTGGCCACAGAAACAATTCAGTGATCTGAGGTTTCTGACCACGGCCAAATCAAGAGTCTGCCGCGACGAGGAATTTCATTAAGAGATAGCGGGGCTAGAAAGTCGTCTTGGCCGGCAGTGTAAACCGAGCGGTATCGCTTAGGACACCCGTTATCGCAAGCCGACTTTCTACTCTTTGGAGTCTTAAGGCGATTGGAGGTGTAAAAAAAAACGCTCGATTTTTTTTTCCGTCTTCCGTTACCTGATCATGAAAACCTCGTTGTGCAGGTAGTTTTCGAACGTCTTCTGGAAGGCGGCCTCCTCCGCGTCCCGCTTCAGCTGCGACTCGGTTTTCGGGCAGGCGCAGCATTCGCCGGAGACGTGGCCGGAGTCCGTCTGGTTTCGCTTCTGGTTGTCCTCGGGGTCGCTGTGGGTCGTCGACGCGCGGGACGGCAACTTTAGCCCTGAAAGCAGAGGGGGGTAAAAAAAGTGTGTCTCGTTACTGCGCTTGGCTGGCTACCTCACGCTGTAATATAGAAACATAGAAGATAGGAGCAGGAGTAGGCCATTCAGCCCCTCGAGCCTGCTCCGCCATTTAATGTGATCATGGCTGATCATCCAAATTCAGTACCCTGTCCCTGCTTTCTCCCCATATCCCTTAATCCCTTTAGCCTTAAGAAATATATCCAACTCCTTCTTGAATATATTTAATGAATTGGCCTCAACTGCCTTCTGTGGTAGAGAATTCCACAGGTTCACCACTCTCTGGGTGAAGAAATTCCTCCTCATCTCTGTCCTGAATGGGTTACCCCTTATCCTTAGACTGTGACCCTTAGTTCTGGACTCCCCCGCCATCGGGAACATCCTTCCTGCATCTAGTCTGTCTAGTCCTGTTAGAATTTTATAAAAGTTTCAATGAGATCCCCTCTCATTTTTCTAAACTCCAGCGAATATAAGCCCAATCGACCCACTCTCGCCTTGTACGTCATTCCTGCCATCCCAGGTATCAGTCTGGACCCAAAGTCCGATGCTGAAGTACTGGACTATAATTCTTGTAGCAGTGCAGCCCAGTGAATGCTGCAATAACTATGATGGTGCCCACTCCTTTCATTCCCTCTTCATCTAAATAATGGGGGGAGGGGGATCCAGATAAATGGGTGCCAGTCAATGTACCCTCTTATTTTTTTTTTGGGCGCACGGCCTCTTTAAGGGCATGCACCAAGCTTAACATTGATAAAGCCGGTCCCGCGCATCTTAGAGGGAACACTGGTAAGGGGCCCCGATTTTAACTCCGGGTGGATTCCCCGCTCAGGACAGAGTTAAAATTACAGTCAGGTCTCAACGGTGTCACCGGGCCGCAACAGTGCATATGTCAAGAAGGATCCCGCTGGCTCCGGGCGCCTGTCCTTGCCGCCTGCTCAGGAGAGCGGGTTAAAAGTGCGGACGTTGCGATCATGGCGGCTTTCAGAAAGGTACGAGCCCAGGGGCGATTTTAACTGTCCGCCCGCTCGCCCAGGTTTCTGCTGAGCGAGTCGGGTTAAAATCGTTACCCTGTGTGTCCGCTCCGAGTCATCCCAAGGGGCACCTGCCTTTCACATGCCATAAATCTTTGCGTCAGTCCATCCAGGGAAGCCCAAGAGGGATGGCATTGCTTTTGTAAAACCAAAAGCGTAGCCTGTTTCTGGAAGGGGATTTGAAAGTGCAAGTGAGCCAGGCGACCGACTGCAACGGTTAAAATTAACACTGGGGTCAGATGGAAGGACGGTATCTATATGGTAGGTGCCCAATCAATCATGGAAAACTTCCATGGTTACTCGAAAGAAAGAAGAACTTACATTTATATAGCACCTTTCACAACCTCAAAGTCTCAAAAGCGCTTTACAGCCAATGAATACTTTAGAAGTGTAATCACTGTTGTAATGTAGGAAACGTGTCAGCCCAATTTGTGCACAGCAAGCTCCCACAAACAGCAATGAAATAAATGACCATACCATCTGTTTTAGGTGTTGGTTGAGGGATAAATATTGGCCAGGACACTGGGGAGAAATTCCCTGTTGTTCGTCGAATAGTGCCACAGGATCTTTTACATCCACTTGAAAGGAAAGATGGGGTGTCAGTTCAATGCTTCGTCCGAAAGACTGCACCTCCGACAGTGGAGCACTCCCTCAGTACTGCACCTGAATTGCCAGCCTCGATTATGGGCTCAAGTCTCTGGAGTGGGGCTTGAACCCATGACCTTCTGACCCAGAGTGCCAACACTGCAAGCCAAGGCTTCAACCCTGGTAAATGTGACATGTCAACCAGTGGCTTATAGTGAGTGAATAAGTAAAATTCAGCTTTTATTACAGGTTTTTAAATCCATATTTCTGCGAAAACCACAAATAAGATTGTTTAAACATAGAAGATAGGATCAGGAGTAGGCCATTCGGCCTCTCGAGCCTGCTCCGCCATTCAATGCGATCATGGATGATCATCCAAACTCAGTACCCTGTCCCTGCTTTCTCCCCATATCCCTTGATCCCTTTAGCCTTAAGAAATATATCTAACTCCTTCTTGAATATATTTAATGAATTGGCCTCTACTGCCTTTTGTGGTAGAGAATTCCACAGGTTCACCACTCTCTGGGTGAAGAAATTCCTCCTCATCTCTGTCCTAAATGGCTTACCCCTTATCCTTAGACTGTGACCCCCTGGTTCTGGACTCCCCCGCCATCGGGAACATCCTTCCTGCATCTAGTCTGTCTAGTCCTGTTAGAATTTTATAAGTTTCAATGAGACCCCCTCTCATTCTTCTAAACTCCAGCGAGTATAAGCCCAATCAACCCAATCTCTCCTCATACGTCATTCCTGCCATCCCAGGTATCAGTCTGGTGAATCTTCGGCTGCACTCTCTCCATGGCAAGAACATCCTTCCTCAGATAAGGCGACCAAAACTGCAGGTTGCACGCCAGAGTCAGAAATATGGGCAAGTGGGCAGGAACTTCTTAGACCTTTGGGACGCTTGATGCCAGCAGCAGCCAAGCCCAGGAGCAGATCCACCAGCACACTCTCCGACCTGCTCACCCGATGCACGTTACCAATTCGAACCCGAGATGCCACTTACCCTTCTGGCAGTAATCAAACTCGTACAGCTCACTGTCCTCCGGCTGCTGCTGCCAGAACACCAGGTAGTGGGTGATGTTCCCATTGCGATCAGTCGGAGGCTTCCACTTCAGGATGATCTGGGAAGAGGAGTTGGACACGGATATCGGATCCAGTGGGACCGAAGGAACTGGAGAGAGGAACAGGGGGTGGATTCAGAATCTTTGCCAGTCATTTTATTTTTTTTGCAGGTTGAGGAACATACCAACAATGACGGACAGGAAAAGACCCTCTGGTCCATCAGCCTGTCCCATACAACTGCGTAATTCTTCTGATTTATTTAGCAATGATGCAACAGCGCAAAAAAAAAAACAGCCCTCTCCAAACCTCCTGGCCCAGGAAATGCAAAACCAGCCAGTACGAAATTTCAAGTGCAGAGGCCTCATGAAATAAATGTGCAATTGAACTGTCTTGAGAATGCAATATTTAAAAAAAATCAAAATAGAACAGATTTGTCCGGCTGCATGGACTGGATTGCAGGGGCTTGGGGGGACAGGGGTGGGGCGACGCGGTACATATAGTCCACAAGCTGTAGTATCTGTGTTAATAAAACAGCACCAAAAGTCTGAACAAAACCAACAGAGGAACCAACAGACCCATTTACACCTCCTCTAGACCCATCTTTTGTTTCTTTACTTGTCCCGTTACCATCTCCTTTTGCTTTGTACAATACCTTTTGCCATTTAATCTCTCCTGCCCTCCACCCTATCACAGACCTTCCCTTTTGTTCTTTCCTGCCCTCCCCCCTCTTTCCCTGCCTCTGCACTTGCTTAAAGCCTGCTACATCTCAATAAACTTTTTTTTCCAGTTCTGACGAAAGGTCGTCGATCTGAAACATTAACTCTGTTTCTCTCTCCTCAGATGCTGCTTGACCTGCTGAGTATTTCCAACATTTTCTGGGGGTGATGGGCAAACAGGACTTGGTGCGAGTTAGGACACGGGCAGACGAGTTTTGGATGACCTCAAGTTTAAGTAGGGAGGCCAGCCAGGGGTGCGTTGGAACAGTCAAGTCTAGATTGTGCAATTGCTGGAATTATCCTCGGTACGAGGGAAAACCAAAACACAAGTAAAGCCTTGTGTTTATACAAGGACAGAGCTCATCTGATTGCTGTTCGGTGGCTCCTGATGGACAATGCGGATGTAGGGCGACAAGATTGGGCTCCGCTATGAAGTACCCCTGACACCATGTCTGGGGGTCACACGTGAAGACACGGTGTTGGGGAGCTTCTGTTATTTATGGGACTGTACGCTAACAAGGCGGGGAGTCAAGACAATATTTCCGCAAACATTCAAAGGTAGTGATGCTGGTGATCTGGAAGTTACTATCAGTACAAGGCAAAGATAACCTGAAAGCAGCACGATATTGAACAACTTGCATTTATATAGCGCTTTTAACGCAGTAAGACATCCCAAGGAGCTTCACAGGAGGGTTATCAAATAAAATTTGACACTGACCCACATATAAGGAGATATTAGGGCAGATGACCAAAAAGCTTATTCAAAGAGGTAGGTTTTAAGGAGCGTCTTAAAGGGGAAGAGAGAGTTAGAGAGGCAGAGAGGTTTAGGCAGGGAGTTCCAAAGGTTAGGGCCTAGGCAGCTGAAGGCACGGCCACCGACGCTTGAGCAATTATAATCAGGGATGCTCAGGAGGGCAGAATTAGAGGAGCGCAGATATCTCGGGGGGGGGGTTGTCGGGCTGGAGAAGATTACAGAGAGAGAGGGGCGAGGCCATGGAGGGATTTGGAAACAAGGATGAGAATTTTGAATTCAAGGCGTTGCTTAACCAGGAGCCACTGGAGGTCAGCGAGCACAGGAGGTGATGGGCGAACGGGACTTGATGCAAGTTAGGACACGAGCAGCCGAGTTTTGGATGACCTCAGGTTTATGTAGGGTAGAACATGGGAGGCCGGCCAGGGGTGCGTTGGAACAGTCAAGTCTAGATTGTGCAATTGCTGGAATTATCCTCGGTTCGAGGGAAAGCCAAAACACAAGTAAAGCCTTGTGTTTATACAGCAACTATCACATCTGAGAGCAGCTCACATGCGATGGGCTACTTTAAAGCACAGTGACCGACTATTCTGTAGGCAGCCATTTGAGTAAAGAAAAATCCCACCAACGGCAACGAGACAAGTGGACAGCCAGTCCGCTTTATGGTGGCATTAGCTAAGGGAGGAATGGCGGCCGAGGGGGGAGAGGAATGTTGGCCAGGATATAAGGAAATCTCCCTCTTTGAAAAGTACCATGGGACATTTAGCCTTGACCTGAACCATCAGAACAGGCAGGCACAACCTTGGTTTAATTGTCTCATCGTAAAGAGTGTGACATGAATCTTGTCATTCATGTGGAAATGACTTAAGAAATAATACTGGGCGGCCTGCTGGTGGCGCTGTCCAAGGAGAGTATAAATACTCAGGCATGGGCCCAGCTTGCGCAGGACATTCTTTAACAGGAACTAGTGAAGGACACAACTAGATCTCCATGTTGAAAAACAGTTGATTAAAGCTTTGTTTAACACTCAGACCAAGTGCCGAGTCGTTTTCTTACGTCAGAGTGCACTGCCAACAATTCAGTACCACACTGGTGTGTCACTTTAGAACAAGTGCTCAAATGGGGAACGAAAGATGATCAAATAATCCATTGAAAAAAAAATACTAGTTGATCTTTCACTGGCATTGCACAGAGAGTCAAGACCAAGAGCAGTGTCAGGTGAAGTGGGGCGAGAAGGCTGGGGATAATTAGGCCTGCAGATGTAATTCTGTCACCATTTTAAAGTCCTACATTTTGGCTTTAGTTTCATATATCGCTAATTTTATAGTATTTATAGTTAAATAGTAAAATGTACAGCAATTTGGAAATCAGGTTGGGCATAGGACTTTCTCTGTAGTGCAGTCGGAGAAGCTGGAAGATGCCAAACTGTGGTGCTACAGCGCCACCACTGGTGGGATGATGTAAATGTCACGTGACAAGTTTACATATCCAGTTTCCATTATAAATGTGGACACCGGAATTTATATAATGATAAAAGCTGATGTCAACTGTGTGCTGGTGAATATGATAGATAGTTGTGTAAACTTACTGCCTGCTGTGGTGCGGATGTAGACAATCTCACTTTTGGCTCCATGATTGTGGCGCTCGTCACTTATTGTGAGCAGGGTCTTGACGAAGATTGCGTACTGCGTCCAAGGTTTGAGGCCGCGAAGCAGCGTCCCCGGGTTACTGAGTTTCCCATCTGATCGCACAGGGGGTTCCACATCTACCACCTTCCAGCTGTTTGATCCGCAGGCATCCTGCCCCTCAAATTCAGTCACGTTCTGGTAAGGGCTGTGCCAAGGAACACAAAAATAAAAAGACAGAGCCATCACCCCTACTGCTGACTGGCGATTCTGTGCATCATCTACTCTTGACAGGATAACCTGCCTGTCACCCTAGTCTTAAAAAAAAAAATCACTCTCAGGATGTGGGTGTCGCTGGTAAGGCCAGCATTTACTGCCCATCCCTAGTTCCCACAATCAGGTGGGGGTGGGCCACCTTCTTCAACCACTGCAGTCTGTGTGTGAAGGTGCTCCCACAACGCTGTTAGGTAGGGAGTTCCAAGGTTTTGACCCATCGATGATGAAGGAATGGTGATATATTTCCAAGTCAGGATGGCATGCGACTTGGAGGGGAACTTGGAGGTGGTGGAGTTCCCATGCGTCTGCTGCCTTTGCCCTTCTAGGTGGTAGAAGTTGTGGGGGGGGGTTTCAGTTGCTACTGAAGAAGCCTTGGGAAGTGGCTACAGTGCATCCTGTAGGGGGTGGACGGGCTGCCAATCAAGCGGGCTGCTTTGTCCTTTGATAGTGTAACACTTCTTGAGTGTTATTGGAGCTGCACTCATCCAGGCAAGTGGAGAGCATTCCAACACACTACTGACGTTTTCCTGTTTAAAAGCCGGTGAGCCGGCTGCACAGCCACTTGGCTTAAAGGGAACATTGCTGGCAACGTGCTCCCCAAGAGGCGAATTTCCCTCCCTCACAGAGTGTATATACACACTCACACGATGCGGAGAAGTGAACACTGCATGCCCTTAGCACACTCTATCTACTTCTTATATTATTTAAGCAGCATGCATTCCATATACAGACAGCCCAAAAATATACTCACGCTTCCTTGAAGAACACCATGAAACCCAAGAGGTCTCTGAAGTCCGGTGGCCAGTACGGCTCCCACTTCAACATAACCTTATCAGTCGCAGTTTTATTGGAAACAAACTTCAGGAGCTGGCTTTCACCTAAGTAGGCGTAGGGAGAGAAAACACCCATGAACTCCTTTTATTCTCTCGCAGTTTGTCAATGCGTGTGGACAGTAACGCTGCCGCTAACTTTTTGTTTAGCCCCACTAAAGATCGTCTTGCCTCCAGATACTGAATGGCCACTTGGAAATGAGGGACTAGGGGGTTCCTGTGGAACCGCAACTCGGCAAAGAGTCAGGGGTCGGGGTCAGAAAATTGACATTAAGAAAATCATTTTTAACAATTAAAAAAGTGAATTAAAGAGATACACTGCTGTTGAAATGCGTAAACCAGTGAAGCTCCAACATGGCAAGAGAGCCCCAGGTGGGCAGAGGAAACACTTCAAGGACACCCTCAAAGCCTCCTTGAAAAAGTGCAACATCCCCGCTGACACCTGGGAATCCCTGGCCCAAGACCGCACAAATTGGAGGAGAAGCATCCGGGAAGGCGCCGAACACCTCGAGTCTCTTCGCCAGAAGCAAGCGGAAGCCAAGCGCAAGGAGCGCACGTCAACCCAAGCACCCCACCCACCCACCTCTTCAACCACCGTCTGCCCCACCTGTGACAGAGACTGTCGGTCCCGCATTGGACTCATCAGTCACCTGAGAATTCATTTTTAGTGTGGAAGCAAGTCACCCTCGGATCCGAGGGACTGCCTAAGAAAAGAATAAACCAGTAAGGAGAGCGCGAGAAATTAACTCAAAAGGTCAGATCTATTTACGCGCTAATATCACTTGGATCTGATCACTGGACCACTGATACCCGTGGGTGGAGGTATAATAAGGTCGGAGGGGCAATTGTGCAAAGTTCCACAACAGTAGTGCTGCAGGTAGAGAATCAGGGATATAGGGTTATAGTCCTACCAACCACCTGTACTTGCTGCAAATGAAGCACTGCGCCATGACCCTTACAAAAATAAGTCAGTGTATCTGCATTAGTTAGGTATGTCACACGGGTAATTACAAAAAAAAAAATGGAAGTGTATTTGAGTTGGACGTGTCACAAACATAACTTTAAAAAAATTGGCAAGCTATTTGAGCAGTGAAAATCCCTGGCAGCTTTCAAAATACGAATCTCTTATAATCAGTGTAAGATCCCAGAGGGACCCTGGTTCTGAATGATTGGAGGTTGGTGACAGTGATTTAACTTTATTCAGCACAAGCAAGACTTCATACATTACAGTGTTCGAGCAGCAGTTTACAGAGAATAATTGAGACTTGTATTACCCAGTTATCCTCTGGGTAGAAGCACAACTATGAGTAAGCTGCTCCCTGTGTCTCGTGTCTCCTTGATTCTTCCTGAAATCTTCTACACTTTGTGGCTGTCGAGACCCCCCCTTCTTATATCCTTACTCTCATTCAAAACCTATGGAGTTTTACTGAACCAATCACTGGCTTACACCCAATTCCCCAAAATCCAATCATGAAGGTCCACAGCAACTTGCTTACGCAGGTTCTGGCCTTATGACCAATGCTCCCTCTTATTTTTTTTGCGGGGGTGCGCGGCCCCCTTCAGTTTCGCGCATGCGCAAAACTTTACACTGAAAAAGCCAGTCCCGGGCTGCGCGGGACCAGTAGAGGTGTGCACCGCACCTTATAGGGAACGTTGCTCATGACGACCCCCCCCCCCCCCCCGCCCACATCATCTGTTTTTGACCATCAAAACTCCTATCTGGGCTAGTTATGGCAACACAAAAGAACATGTCTCCATACTGTAGAGATGCATGCCCTTGCTGGTCCTATGAAAGGCCTATATTTTTAGCTCCCTGCCAGACAACATAACATTCCGGCATGGTTGCAGCTACAACTGATCTTGGTTCCCACAGCTAGCTCCACTCTATGCCTCATCCTTACTGTTGGCTAATATCCAACTTCCATTAATTCGCCCAACAGCTTCCTATTCGACTATAGCAGTCCGCTTTCTCATCCCAGGCTGTCTGAGTTATAGTTTCCTCACAGACTTTTAATTATAAGCAAAAAGGGTTACACGGCTTGTATATTTCAAGTTATCAGTGCATACATACGATTACAGACTTCTACATTTAATTCTTACACACCATTATAAATCCATTACTGATGATTAGATCACTAAAGATAGAAAACAAGTATTCTAAAAACCAACTAGTCCATGGCAATCTTACAGTCCCCAGCTTGAGGGGGAGCAGATCCTTCTCTGACCCCTCACTCATCTTATTTTTTATCCTTCTGTAGGAGGTCCACTAATTCCAAGTTATTAGCACGTCAACCAAGTACGTACATTTCAAGCAACAGGTCATGATGCAAAGAAAATCATAATACATTGTACAGAAAGCTACAGTTTACCATATCAACAAATCATGGACTTAAAAGATTCTCCAGCTCTCTCTTTACTCATATCCAACTCATGGATAATTCTTGCTAAGTATGATTTCTCCCTAGCCCTCATTTGTCCCAGTCCAAATTTTATGTCCCTCTTTAATTTCAATCCCTCGGACAGGTACCAGTGTGTTTAACTTGATGATTTAAAAAGCTGTCTCACTCTTCTGAGCCACGTTAACCATTTCATGTTGTGCTGTTGTCAAGTAACTGAGCGTGTCCGAGACCCGTTCTTCAATGCAAATTCACCGTGCATTTCCACATGCTAATTGCCACACGCACCCACCACCCCACCCCCACACACAACCCGTCCGACACATGGACATCTTCACTGATCTCCCACTGCATGGTCCCGAACTCTTGGGTAGTGCCCAGTCAAATGCAGTTTTCTGAAAAATTTCATAGGCAAGGACACAAACATCTCGAAAACAATCAATTTACTCAGTTGGTAGCACTCGCACCTCAAAGGCAAAAGGTCGTGGGTTCAAGTCCCACTCCAGAGCCCTGAGCACATAACCCAGGCTGACACTTCGAATGGATACAGCACAGCAGGGGGCCATTCGGCCCGTCGAGCCCGCAACTGTCCCACTTCAGTGCTTTACTAAAGGAGGTGCTGCACTGTTCGAGATGCCATCTTTCGGATGAGACCGATTCAACTGAGGTCTCCCCTCTCAGGTGAACGTAAAAGATCCCAGTAGATGAAGAGCAAGGGAGTTCTCCCGGTGTCCTGGCCAATATTTATCCCGCAACCAACATCATTACATAAGAACATAAGAAATAGGAGCAGGAGTAGGCCATACGGCCCCTCGGGCCTGCTCTGCCATTCAATAGGATCATGGCTGATCCGAATCTAGACTCACGTCCACTTCCCTGCCCTCTCCCCGTAACCCCTAATTCCCTTATCTGCTAGGAAAATGTCTATCTCCATTTTAAATTTATTTAATGTTGCAGCTTCCACAGCTCTCTGGGGTAGCAAATTCCATAGATTTACTACCCTCTGAGTGAAGAAGTTCTCAGTTTTGAAAGGGCAGCCCCTTATTCTAAGATTATGCCCCCTAGTTCTAGTCTCACCCATCAGTGGAAACATCCTCACCACATCCACCCGATCAAGCCCTCTCACAATCTTATATGTTTCGATAAGATCGCCTCTCATTCTTCTGAACTCCAATGAGTAGAGTCCCAACCTACTCAACCTTTCTTCATACGTCAACCCCCTCATCTCTGGAATCAACCGAGTGAACCTTCTCTGAACCGCCTCGAGAGCAAGTATATCTTTTCTTAAATATGGAAACACAGATTACCTGGTCACATATCTCAATGCTGTTTATGGGACAATGCTGTGCCCAAATTGGCTGCTGCATTTCCCTACACTACAACAGTGACCACATTTCTGTTATGTAATTACTGTCCTGGTACAACTAACCCATCTGTGACGGTTTACATATATTACATCAGCCAAGCCAGTAAAAGACTTGACCAGGGCATTTATTTGGTTTCAATGTGACTCAGGAACAGAGGGAGTCAGAGACTTTAATACATCTCATTTCCAAGTTAACACCTAATCATTTAATATTTGAGCGCAACATAACACACGACCTTCCAAGAGAACCTGGATCCTTACACCCGAACTGCCTATCACTTGCCCAAATTAACCTGTTTCGGAGAGTTCCTGGTCTGCCGCTGACTCAGTTTGTCACCAATTCACCTATCCTCCACAGGCTGCTTATTACCTGCAACAGTTCCCACGGCTTACTTATCATATTGGACCATAAGGTCAGGCCTCTGACGCCTGCGATTCCCCCCTTGCCTTGCTTTAACCATCGTTAACGTAGCTTTGCCTGTTAAATGCCGTTTGTTATTCTTCGGCAATTTGACAGATCAGCAAAACCTTTACTTCTACTTTTAACCACTTACACATCTTTGTATAAGCAACAGGTTCGCCGCCTACATATCAGTTTTGTTTTTTGTCCTCGTTTTGCAGGCATGTAGATTCCAACAGCCGTGGGAATCTAACCTTACAACAACAACTTGTATTTATATAGCACCTTTAACGTAGTAAAACGTCCCAAGGCGCTTCACAGGACTGTTGTAAAACAAAATTTGACACCGAGCCACGTAAGGAGAGATTAGGGCAGATTTCCAAAAGTTTGGTTTTAAGGAGTGCCTTAAAGGAGGAGTGAGAGGTAGAGCGGCAGAGGTGTTTAAGGAGGGAATTCCAGAGCTTAGGACCTTGGCAGCTGAAGGCACGGCCGCCAATGGTGGAGCGATTAACATTGGGGATGCACAAGAGGCCAGAATTAGAGGAGCGCAGAGATTTCAGAGGGTTGTGGGGCCACATAGTTCAAATTTTTACAGAAGCTTAATTTTAGTTGGCATAGCACAATGATTCAGAATAAACATGCGTACATAATGACATGCGGCAAAGAGCTTTGGGAGGTCCCGAGATTGCGAAAGGCGCTAGTTCTCTCTCTTCATTCCCATCAGATGATTTATAACACTTGTGCTCTCCTGCACTGCTTCAAATGGAAAGAGGTCCCCGACACGATCTGGGTGCTGTTGCTCCGGATTTGCACCGTTTATACTTCAAGGTGGACTCCAAGAGATTGTTGGGGGAAAGCTCTGCACATACAGCTGCTCTGAAATCACACTTGAAAGTCTTCGCATTCTGGCTGCAGACTTTCCTTAGTGACCCCCAGGGGGAAGGGCTGTATGATCCGACAATGTTAAAATCATATTGCTGGCTTGCACCAGGTTAGCAAAGAGCTCAGCGGACAGAACTAAATGGCAATCCCAACACAAGCTTCCCCCAGTGGGCACAAGTTAAAATTGATCGCCCCAAGCCCTTGCCCCGGAAGCAGGGAACAAAACGGTCCAGATCCATGTACTCTGCCTCAATATCACGGCCCAGGATTAAATCACGATTTTAACTCGTGCTTATTGTTTGACTTTACAGTGACATATTGAACCTATTTTCTCCGTATAAAGATTGGAGAGGCTGGGGTTGTTTTCTTTGGAACAGAGGAGGCTGAGGGTAGATTTAACTGAGGTGTATAAAATTATGAGGGGCTTCGATAAGAGTGGATAGGAAGGACCTATTTTCCTTAGCAGAGGTCAATAACCAGGGGGCAGAGATTTAAAGTAATTGGTAGAAGGATTAGAGGGGAGTTGAGGAGAACTTTTTTCACCCAGAGGGTGGTGGGGGTCTGGAACTCACTGCCTGAAAGAGTGGCAGAGGCAGAAACCCTCATCACATTTAAAAAGTACTGGGATATGCACTTGAAGTACCGTAACCTACAGGGCTACTGACCAAGAGCTGGAAAGTGGGATTAGGCTGGAGAGCGCTTTTTTCAGCCAGCACAGACACAATGGTCCAAATGGCCTTCTTCCGTGCCGTAAATTTGTATGATTCTATACATTGATTCTACTCTTCGGGACACCTGGGAGGGTCCATTTCAATGTTTCCTCTTCATGTGTTGAAGTGCGTTCTGACGTCGGGATATTATAAGCGATCAAATAGTCATGGTCTGGGGAATTAGTTATACAATCAATATGTCTACTGATTAGCAGCAAAATCTGTCTTCGTAGGGAACACTCCGCAGTGCATACACCATCATTCTGATGTTGGATGTCAGCCAACTCCATTATTTAATATTCTCCCACCAACCGCCACCCAAACTGCTGCCTCATGCTGGGCTATGGTTACGGGGCAACCGGTACCCACGCGGCTACTCTCCATGTGGGTGAGCCTAAGGGGTTTGTATGTACATCTTGAGCCCGCGTGCACGGAACTCCTCATCCCGGCTGGTCAATCTTTGATGGGCTTCGAGAGTGTAGGCAGGAGCCGATACGCTCTCAACCACCCCCCCGCCACTCTCTTTATTGGGGGGGGGGGGGGGGGTGAGTTTTACTAGAATGGTTCCAGGGATGAGGGATTACAGTTACATGGATAGACTGGAGAAGCTGGGGTTGTTCTCCTTGGAGCACAGAAGGTTGAGAGGAGATTTAATAGAGGTGCTCAAAATCATGAAGGATTTAGATAAGAGTGAATAAAGAGAAACTGTTTCCAATGTCTGAAGGGTCAATAACCAGAGGGCACAGATTTAAAGTGATAGGCAACAGAACCAGAGGCAACGTGAGCAAAAACATTTTTACGCAGCGAGTGGTGAGGATTTGGAATGCGCTGCCTGATAGGGCGGTGGATACAGATTTAATAGCAGCCTTCAAAAGTGAATTGGATAAATACTTGGAGGAGGAAAAAATTGCAGGGGTATGGGGAAAGAGCGGGGGAGTGGGACTAACTGGATTGCTCTTCGAAGGAGCTGGCGCAGACTCGATAGGCCAAATGGCCTCCTTCTGTGCTGTGATATCCTATGGTGATGCTATGGGGCATCGTTACTCATCCCCAGCTTGCTCTCATCGAGCGGCCACACACAGGCACCTCCCAGCGTAGGAAGGCCTGTTTTTTCCCTCTCCCCGTCTCAGAGGCAGGAAGCCAATGGTAACAACCCTTACTGGTCACTCCAGCCGAGCTTTGCTGGATGCAGAACCTTCCTGGACTGTACGGCTCAACTTCTAAATGGACACTATACGAACAATTGAGCCATCCAGGCATATTGGGGGGGGGGGGGGGGCAAGGGGGAGATTCAAGGCACTTTCCAATTGCTCAAAATAGTAACGAGGTTTGACCGGGAATAGTTTATATCCAAGGGGAGACAGAAAAATGGTAATCCTAGCTGCAAACCCAGACCTCGACAGGACTTTGACAGACCCCCCAGACGCGTTTTGTTTTTCTAAAAAAAAGTAAACTTCAGGAATTGCTACCATCAAGGCCTCAAAGTTACACCATTCTGCCAAAACCTTAAATTGAAAGAACATTTTAGAAAAAATAATCTCGGTGCCAAGTCATATACGGAAAGTGGCAGACGCTTACGAGCTAAGGAGCCAGTTGAGATTGGAAGAGAAGCGCCGTGCGCCAAGTAAAACACTTCAGCGCGCTTTAATCCACACTAATGCGCCTCAGCGAACTCGGCACAGACTGGAGTCTAAATCTGGGATTTTCCTGGTCCGCGTGCCTGAGTCACTCACTGGGCCATCGGGGGAAGCACGGCATATTGCCTGGACAGTGGAAATAAAAAGGGAAAAGCTGACAGTCCCGGGGGGGGGGGGGGGGGGGGGGGGCAGGTTGTCTGGTGGTCTTGTGATTAAGATCATCCCCATCCTAAACTACAACAACAACAACTTGTACTTATACAGCGCCTTTAACGTACTAAAACGTCCCAAGGCGCTGCACAGAAGTGTTGCAAAAACAAAAGCTGACACTGAGCCACATAAGGAGATATTAGGGCAGATGAAAGAGGTAGATTTTAACGAGTGTCTTAAAAGGAGGGAAGAGAGGTGTGGAGGGGTTTAGGGAGAGAATTCCAGAGCTTTGGGCCTAGACAGCTGAAGGCATGGTGGAGCGATTAAAATCAGGGATGCTCAAGAGGCCAGAATTAGAGGAGCGCAGATATCTCGGAGGATTGTGGGCTGGAGGAGATCACAGAGTTAGGGAGGGGCGAGGCCGTGGAGGGATTTGAAAACAAGAGTAACCTCCTCCATCTCAACAACCCCTGCCTCCCCCCCACCCCACTGGCTCAACTCTTCATTCCTCAGATTCTAGCCTCATGAGCATACCCTTCATTCTCATCAAACCACTGGCAACTGTGTCTTCAGTTGCCTGCTCTTGGGAATTCCTTTCCCAATCCTTCAACATCCTCATTAGCCAAGCCTTTGGTCAACTTCTCTTAACCTCTCTTCCTTTTATTCGGCTTCTGCTTTGTCCTCACCTCTGTGAAGTACCGTGGAACTTATTGCCACATCCAAGGCACTATATTAATGGAAGTTGTTGCTGCTGCCATCACAGCCCCAGTTTCGTTGCCAGTAAGGGAACAAAATCTTCTCTACTTTATTTCAACTTCATCCAGGACTAAGTTGCATCATAAGAACATAAGAAATAGGAGCAGGAATAGGCCACTTGGCCCCTTGAGCCTGCTCCGCCATTCAGTAAGATCATGGCTGATCTTGGGCTCAAAGCCACTTCCCCGCCCGCTCCCCATAACCCTTCACTCCCTTATCTTGCAAAAATCTGTCTATCTCCACCTTAAATGTATTTAATGACCCAGCCTCCACGGCTCTCTGGGGCAGAGAATTCCACAGATTTACGACCCTCAGAGAAGAAATTCCTCATCTCAGTTCTAAAAGGGCGACCCTTTATTCTAAAACTGTGCCCCCGCGTTCTAGATTTTCCCACGAGGGGAAACATCCTCTCTGCATCTACCTTGTGGAGCCCCCTCAGTATCTTATATGTTTCAATAAGATCACCTCTCATTCTTCTAAATTCCAATGAGTATAGGCCCAACCTGCTCAACCTTTCCTCATAAGTAAATCCCCTCATCTCAGGAATTAACCCAGTGAATCATCTCTGAACTGCCTCCAATGCAAGTATATCCTTCCTTAAATAAGGAGACCAAAACTGTACGCAGTACTCCAGGTCTCACCAATACCCTGTACAGTTGTAGCAGAACGTCCCTGCTTTTATACTCCAAGCCCTTTGAAATAAAGGCCAACATTCCATTTGCCTTTTTGATTACCTGCATGCTAACTTTTTGTGTTTCATGCACAAGGACCTCCAGATCCCTCTGAACAGTAGCATTTTGTAATCTCTCTCCATTTAAATAATTTGCTTTTTTATTTTTCCTGCCAAAGTGTATAACCTTGCAATTTCCCACATTATACTCCATCTGCCAAATGTTTGCCCACTCACTTAGCCTGTCTATATCCCTTTGCAGGTTATTTGAGTCCTCTGCACAACTTGCCTTCCCACCCATCAGTGCTGTTCCAATTGCTGAAAAGATCTCTATAATTTCCCTTATATTTCGCACACTGATGGACATTGCTGTGTATCTGCACCATTTCCCTATACTTATATCAAGTCTTAAATCCTTCAATATTATTTTGCATAAATCAATTTTACATTTAAAAAAAAAAAAATGTATAGAAGAGTTATAAGCTGGAAATACATGGGTTTATATACAATATAAATCTGGGTTTCCACCTCAGGGTTTTAAAGGAAGGTGGTGTGGAAATTGCAGATGCTTTAGTCCTAATCTTTAAAAGCTCTCTCGAGTCAGGAATTCTCCCTGAAAATTGCAAATGTAACTCCATTATTTAAGAAAGGTGAGAGAGAGAAACCAATAAATTATAGACCCGTTAAGGACAGAGTGACCGAGTAATTAGAGATCCAACATGGATTTGTAACGGGTAGGTCTTGTCTAACAAACCTAATTGAATTTTTTGAGGAAGTAACGGTAGTAAGTAGACAGGGGAATGTCTATGGATCTGGTTTATATGAACTTCCAGAAGGCATTCGATAGGAGATTGTTTAGGCGGTAGAAGACAGAGATTAGGGATAATGGGTACGTACACGAATTGGAAAGAAGTGACTAGCAATGTTCACTATTTTTTTTTGGATGCGTGGCTCCTTTAAGGGGCTGCGCGGCCCATTCAAATTTCCGCGCATGCAAGGTTTTTCCATTTAAAAGCCGGTGAGCCGGCTGCGTGGGACTTACAGGCAGCTTAACGGGAACATTGGTGACTAGTGGTGTCCCACAAGGATCTGTGCTGGGGCCTCAACTATTCATTATATATTTATTAATGACTTAAGCTAACACAATAGAGGGCCATATATTCAAGTTTGCCGATGGTATCGATAGTCGTGCAGACGGGAGCATAAAATTACAAAGAGACATCGATAGATTAAGTGAGAGCACGAAACCGTGGCAGGTGGATTTCAGTGCAGGTAAGTGTGAGGTCATCTATTTTGGACCAAAAAAGGACAGGTCTGAGTACTTAAATGGTGAAAAGCTAGGAACAGCGGTGGTCCAAAGAGATTCAGGGGTAACTGTGCACTAAAATGTAGTCAGGGACAAAAAAAAATAATCAAAACGGCTAAAGGAATGTTCGTCTTTATCACTGGAGATTTAGAATATAAATGGGAGGAAGTTTTGCTACAACTGTACAAAGAACATAAGAATTAGGAACAGTAGCAGGGCATACGGCCCCTCGAGCCTGCTGCACCATTCAATAAAATCATGGCTGATCTTCTACCGCAACTCCACTTTCCCGCCCGAACCCTATATCGCTTACTTCCTGATCTTCCGAGCCGAGAGCCATTCTCCCCACTACCCTTATGAAACACTTAATTATTCAGAGCACAATTGTCATACAAATACCAGCACTCCTGAACTGATGTTATATTATGGTTTTCATCTTACACGATGCCTGGTCTCCATTAGTTTTCTGAGCAATGTCCATTTTCTCCTGTCGCCCCTTGGTCCCTGTAGCCACCTCCATCTTGTATATTTCGGCCAGGCACAGCTTGGGGTTGAAGTGGAAGAACATCTTGCCCTGGGAGATGGTCAGATTGTGCTTCTTCCAGTCCCACAGTTGCTGCAGGTTCTGATTGTCCAATACATAGAAGGAGTAATTCCTGGATGCCAAATTAAAAAGAAAAGACACGTTGAAAGCAAATTTAATTTATCAATAAATTTAAAATCAGGGCGAATTCAAAATCTGAAGGAGTTAATTTAACAACTACTTGTATTTATATAGTGCCTTTAACGCAATAAAATGTCCCAAGGCGCTTCACAGGAGTGTTACCAAAAAAAAAACACCAAGCCATGTAAAGAGATGTTAGGGCAAATGACCAAAAGATTGGTCGAGGAGGTAGGTTTTAAGGAGCGAGAAGTGGAAAGGCGGACAAATTATGGGAGGGAATTCCAAAGCTTAGGACCTAAACAGCTGAAGGCACAGCCACCAATGGTGGAGCATTTAAAATTGGGGATGTTTAAAAGGCCAGAATAGGCGGAGAGGTCTAGGTGGATTATTTATATATATATATATAAAAAATATATATATTCAAGAAGGAGTTAAATATATTTCTTAAGGTTAAAGGGATCAAGGGATTTGGAGAGAAGGCAGGGACAGAGTACTGAGTTTGGATGATCAGCCATGATCTCATTAAATGGTGGAACAGGCTCGAGGGGCCGAAAGGCCTACTCCTGCTCCTACCTTCTATGCTTCTATGATTATAGCGCTGGAGGAGATTACAGAGGTAAGGAGGGGCGAGGCCATGGAGGGATTTGAAAAGAAGGATGAGAAGTTTAAAATCGAGGCGTTGCTTAACTGGGAGCCAATGTAGGTCAACGAGCACAGGGGTGATGAGTGAACGGGACCTGGTGCGAGTCAGCACACGGGCGGCAGAGTTTAGAATGACCTCAACTTTATGGAGGGTAGAACTAGGGAGTCCGGCCAGGAGTACGATGGAATAGTCACGTCTAGAAGAGAAAGTCTAAAATCAGAAGAGACAAATTAAAAATGGATGTACGGTTGCCCCAGCGTCTGAGTAAACTAATGGAGCACCTGATGTAGTACTGAGCCACACAAACCAGGAATGTCCCGCATATCGATCCTCATTTTGTGCTGAACATACTCCGGAACTCCCTCCCCAAACCACTCAGCCTCTCCACCTCCTTCTCCTCCTTTAAGACCCTCCGTAAAAAAAAAAAGAATGCATCGCCATGACCAAGCTTTTGGTCACCCTTCCCAATATCTCCTGCTCCAGATCAGTGTCCATTTTTGTCCAATTACATATCTGTGAAGCACCTCGAGACCAATGTTCCCTGTAGTATTTTTTTTGGGGGTGCGGCCCATTCAAACCTCCGCGCATGCGCGGTTTTTCCATTGAGAAACCAGCAGGCGGCCTGCACGGGAGTTTCAGACAGGATCATTGCTTGGGAAGCTACTCTACGCTAGGGGGCTATGTAAGTGCAAGTTGTTGTTAAGTTAGGCGATTTCAGCCAGGGAGGGATAGATTCCCTTAATGTAGTGTTTTATACCATATGGGAGGAATTAATTAGTTGAATAATTTGATAAATCAGGGCTCCATGTGCACCCTATCCCTTTGACAGCCATGGCTCAGTGGGTAGCACTGTCGCCTCTGAGTCAGAAGGTGGTGGGTTCAAGTCCCACTCCAGAGACTTGAGCACAAAATTCCAGGCTGACACTCCCAGTGCAGTACTGAGGGAGTGCCGCACTGCTGGAGGTGCCGACCTTCGGATGGGACGTTAAACCGAGGCCCTGTCTGCTCTCTCAGGTGGATGTAAAAGCAGGGGGAGTTCTCCCTGGTGTCCTGGGTCAATATTTACCCCTCACTCAACATCACTAAAAAACAGATTATCTGGTCATTATCACGTTGCTGTGTGTGGGAGCTTGCTGTGCGCAAATTGGCTGCTGTGTTTCCTACATTACAACAGTGACTACACTTCAGCTGTAAAGCGCTTTGGGATGTCCAGTGCTCTTGAAAGGAGCTATAGAAATGCAAGTCTCTTTTTTTTTCCCCGTGTGTGTTGCGGCTCTGATGCAAAAGCTGGCACAGTTACAGCACTAACCGCACTGTCGTCAAGACAAGCGCTGAAAATCTTTACACATCAAGTGATCGCTACAAAAGTTTTTGAAGGAGAAATAGTTGCATTAACAAGAACACGCACACCTGCTGCACTCCAGGGGGGCACCGTACCAAAGTGCCGAGCACACGAGCAACGTATATGCAATTCCCCGTACTGGGAGATGGGGTGCAGCGGGCGTGGGAGGGGGAATAAGTGCTCATTTTAAGCTGAATGGGCAAATCACATTGTGCGTTAGTGAGCAGACATCTACAGAGTCGAATTGGCACCGGGCATTGTTCGCTCGTCCACTGTTGAACGGTGAACACGGTGGGGATATTTTTTTATTCGTTCACGGGATGTGGGCATCACTGGCCAACATTTATTGCCCATCCCTAAGCGTGACGGGATCCATGGAGTTGGGGGAGGAGGGGGTGTCAATTAACTAAAAAGAAAACCAGAGTGGCTGCTGCCAACGAATCGGAAGCTGCGCAGAAGCGTTCTGCGCATAAATGTTGACTTTCATAAGCTGATAGAAACACCAATTCAACTTTCAATTGTCAGCTTCTCCGGAGGCGGCTCAGTTGGGCAGCAGCGATCACTTTTCCCCACCCCCCCCTTTCTCTCTCACCAATCTGGCGAGAACAACCTAAAAAAAAAACCCCACTGAACTGCGCCTGCGCCACTGCTTTATTTCGTTGGCCGCTGCCATGGCCAGACAAAACTGCGGAGTAACGAGAGAGAACGAAGAGGAATAGAACAACAACAACCCGCACCAAAGTTACATTTGTCTTTTAGCTGCGATGTCACCATTCCCACGACTTACCCAGGTTCCAGAGTTTCACCTTGGATCAGACTCAGGCTGCGGAAGAAGGACAGCGACACCAAAGCATAGGAGCTGCGGATCTTCAGATAGCCGGTGATCACCTCGATCAGGCCCAGGTTCGCTTCCAGCTCAGCCGCGATGTTAGCTGAAAAGGGTAATGCGAGGAAAGTTATAACTTTCTCAACTCCACCGCGCTGCCACCGCGCACACGAAGGAAACTGGAGACGGCGATCTTTATACGGCGGCACTAAATCTGCAGGCCTTCAAAAGAAGTACGGCAGAGTGGGGTCTCCTGAACTTCACTTTATCCGTGCTGTAAATAGTTCCTCCTGACGGTAGACGAGAGAGAGCAGAGAGGAAGAAAGTGAGGAGTCAGATGCACACGCAGACAGTGAGGGAGGGGAGAGAGTGAGAGAGAGAGACACACAGAAATAGTAGTGATGTGGAGTGCGTGGCCTTGGGGTGCAGATAGCAGAGAGAACGGGAGAGGCGGAGAAATAAAAAAAAGGGGTTGAAGAGAGTGAGGGGGTGGAGAGAGCAAGAGAGATTTGATTTTGCAGATTTATCACTACAAGTATTTTTAGTTACAGGGATGTGACAGGCTGATAAGTTAATTGTGGTTTACAGGCTGATAACGTTTGAGAGCCATTGAATCAGAGAGCTTTGCTCAATTGGCTTGAGCAAGCCTCGAGTTTAGGCATGTGGGTGGGACACTACCTGGGTGGAGCATGCGTGTGGGTGTGGAACATAAAAGTAGACAGAGCATGTATGTGAGAGTGGGGCACTATATGAGCAGGGCATGCGTGTGGGTGGAGCACTGTGCAGGCAGGGCATGTGTGTGGGCAGAGGTGTGTGTGTGTGCGTGTGTGCGTGCCACTGTATGGGCAGGGTGTGCGCGAGCGTGGAGCACTGTGTGGCAGGGCAGAGGCATGTGTCTGGATGGGCCTCTGGTGTCCTTACCAGCATTTACTTGGTAGTACTGCCTAGTCCTACCGCTAGTCTGCGGAGATCAGTTAACTCCGCAGAGACCGGTGACTGAACCTGGTCTGTATGGCTCAGCTAATTACGGGCCAGCAGGGGAAAAGAATATTTATTTTTAATCAAAACAGATGATCTAAGGTCAGCGTGCGCCCATTTAGAGACAGGAAGTGGGTGGAAGCAGTTCCTTGTCTTAACTGTTGTAGGAGACGGAAACAGATGCTATGGATAGAGAATAGAATAGATAGTGGACATGCTGCTCTTCAACACCTCTTAAGCAGGCTGGCTCAAAGCCAAGGGAGCAGCTCAACTCTGAGAAAAAGGGTGTGGAAAGTGGGTTCGAAACAAAAATTAAATCTTTTTTATTTAAAAAAAAAAATCACAGTTTTTTCCAAAAGTGCTGAGGAAAGATTGGATAGGCTGGGGTTGTTTTCTTTGGAACAGAGGAGGCTGAGGGGAGATTTAACTGAGGTGTATAAAACTATGAGGGGCTTCGATAGAGTGGATAGGAAGGACTTATTTCCCCTAGCAGGGAGGTCAATAACCAGGGGGCAGAGATTTAAAGTAATTGGGAGAAGGATTAGAGGGGAATTGAGGAGAACTTTTTTCACCCAGAGGGTGGTCGGGGTCTGGAACTCACTGCCTGAAAGGGTGGGAGAGGCAGAAACCCTCACCGCATTTAAAAAGTACTTGGATATGCACCTGAATTGCCGTAACCTACAGGGCTACGGACCAAGAGCTGGAAAGTGGGATTAGGCTGGATAGCCCTTTTTTGGCCAGCACAGTCTTGATGGACCAAATGGCCTCCCCTTCTGTGCTGCAAACTTCTATGATTAGCTATTATTTTGAGGCTTTATTATGCATTGGTCGGACTTGATTTGGACCTCCGTGTTCGATTGCTGGTCAGCTCATGATAAAAAAGATGTGCCACAAGGGAAAGGGTGGTGGACCTCCGGTTCTATGGGGGGTGGTGGTTAAAGGGGGGGGACCTCTGGTTCTATGGGGGGTGGTGGTTAAAGGGGGGGGGACCTCAGGTTCTATGGGGGGTGGTGGTTCAAGGGGGGGGACCTCATTACTTCTACTACTTTCATACGACGGGAAAAGCTTCTAACGGGATGTCTAGTTCGGCTCTCCATTCGATGGTCTCCCGAGATACCGAGTGGAGAAATGAGGTGCCTCCCGCACACAGATCTCAGTGGGCAGGTTGATGCAATGCGTTCCACGGTCTGGGACTCGTGGCCACAGTCACGCTTCGGGTCGTCCCTCCTCTTCCGCTGGTGGAGTGGGCGGCCGCACCGTCCGAGCCCTGTGCGGATTGGGTTGAGCGCCGTCCACTGTCTTCGAGGGAGGTCGGAGCCAGGGAACCTCTGCTGTTGGGTCAGTGATGAGGTGTTGGTTCTTTACGTTGCGCACGTCCCACGATTCCCTCCATCTGGACGGCGGGCCGATGATACCAGCTGCATGAGTATTGGCTGCCGTTTTCCCAGGAGGGCCGGTCTCGGCAAGGTATATAAAATATTAAACGGGGTAGAAACGTAAACACAGAATCCTGCTTCAAAATAAGCCAGGAGCGGAGAAGCACATTTAAAGCGGATTATTAAGAAGAACTAGTTTACGCAGAGTGGTGAACGTTTGAGCAGACAACAGTCCTCTCCACAGTGTTAGGTCTGCACAAAGCAGCTGCAACTTCACATTCAGACACCAGAGGGTGCTTTCAGATTGCAAACCCTCCAGCTGTTAAAAGTGTTTCGAAATCGAGGACTTTGTCATGTAAACGTCCCTTTGCACAAGAGCCAAGGACGAGAAACAACCGTCTGCCCATCAAAGTTCGTCCCTCTAATACCCGAACTCACTCATTAGAGCATCCAAACTTATTTGGCATGTCCCCCCAGTTGTTTTGCCATTACTAATGACATAATAAAACTCACTACGCACTTGGTTTGAGTGTAAAGCAAGGCTTTAATCAACTTGTTTCAGAACATGGAGGTCTAGTTGTACTTCACTAGTTCCTTGTCTTACAAAATGTCCCTGAAAAGCTGGGCCTACGCCCGAGTATTTATACTCCTTGGACGGCGCCACCAGCTGGCCGTCCAGCGTTATTTCACGAGTAGTTTCTTGATGAATGATGAGATTTATAACAACTAACACCTGCTTGGCAGATTATTCCAAACTCTGCATAAACTAGTTGTTCTTAGTATCCATTTTAAATGTACTTATCTTGAAGCAATACTCTGTGTTTACCTTTCTATGCCATTTAATATTTTATATCCCTTAATAATGAGGTCCCCCCCTTTAACCGGCATCACTATAGAACTTGAGGCGCACCGTCAATGTTCCCAGTGAGCTTCGCTTTTGTTCTGCGTGGCCTGTTTCTTTCAATGCCCGGTCCCTTTAAATTTCTGTGCGTCCGCGGTATCTCCAACGCAAGAAAGCTCGTGAGCGGCCTGCGTGGGACCGCGCTGATTATTGCGTGGCCACGCACGCGCTCGCAACTTAGAGGGAACATTGTTCACCGCCCTTTCCCCTCATGGCTCATCCTGTTTTTTTTGTGGCGAGGTGACCAGGAATCGAACACAGAAGTCCAAGTGAAGTCCGACCAATACATAAATAAACCTCAAATAATCTCTACATTTGTACTTACTGACCTTGGAGGGAGTGCAGCGTAGATTTACCAGAATGACACCTGGACTCTAGGGGTTAAATTAACGAGGAAAGATGACTCAAACTAGGGTTGTATTCCTTGGAATTTAGATGGGTAAGAGGTGATTGGATCGAAGTTTTCACGATATTAAGGGGAACGGATAGGGTAGATAGAGAGAAACTATTTCCGCTGGTTGGGGATTCTAGGACTAGGAGGCATAGTCTAAAAATTAGAGCCAGACCTTTCCAGAGTAAAGTTAATGAAACACTTCAACACACAAAGGGTGGTAGAAGTTTGGAACTCTCTTCCGCAAACGACAACTGATGCTGGGGGTCAGTTGTTAATTTTAAATCTGAGATTGATAGATGTTTGTTAACCAAAGGTATTAAGGGATATGGGCCAGAGGCGGGTGCATGGAGTTAGGTCGCAGATCAGCCGTGGTCTCATTGAATGGCGGAACAGGCTCCAGGGCCTACTTCACCGTTCTGGCTATGCACCCGACAAGTCCATCAGCTTTTACAATTGCGGCACCACACTGTCTGGACATTGAAAGTTTACCCTCTCTTCCGGGTCGTTTTTCCAAGTCCCTCTCTGACAATTCATTCATTATATATTTAGAAAGAGGTACATTTTTTCCCCAAACTAATTTGCAATAGTTTTTAAAACTGTTGAGTCCTTTATGCTAATTTGCCATTTGTCGGCCCAACTGCATAGTCAATCTAAAACCTCTACAAATCATTTACTGCGACCCCTCTCTCGAATACTTCCCCCCCCATTTTAACTGCGGCACACTCAGCCAATTTAAAAGTCATATCACCGCCATCAAAATAAATGACAGTATTTAAAGGTTATTTAAGGTTTCTCTGAAGTTTAGAAGAATGAGAGGTGATCTCATTGAAACATACAAGATTCTGAAGGGGATTGACAGGGTAGATGCTGAGAGGTTGTTTCCCCCTGGCTGGAGAGTCTAGAACTAGGGGGCAGAGTCTCAGGATAAGAGCTCGGCCTTTTAAGACTGAGGAGGAGGAATTTCTTCACTCTGAGGGTTGTGAATCTTTGGAATTCTCTGCCCCAGAGGGCTGTGAATGCTCAGTCTGAGTATATTCCAGGCTGAAATTTTTGGATTCCACTAAAAAGGTAAATCGCTGAATTCCTTCGAGCGAGAGCTGGATTCGTTTCTGGCTGGGGCGGAGATCACCTCTTACAGAAGGACGGTACTGCAGGGAATTCAGGACCAGAGTGATCTCCTGGATTGGTTTCCATCGGCGAGATGGGTCGGAGCAGAATTTCCCAGATTTTTTTCCCCCCAAATTGGCCTGGGTTTTCTCCCTCTCCCCAGGAGATCCCATGGGTCTGGGTGGGGTGTCTATATACTGTGAAAGACGAGGTATCGCAATTGTGTGGGACAGGCTAGATGGACCAGAGGGTCCTGACCGGTCTGTCATTGTTCGTATCTTTTTATTAAAGGCATAAATTAGGAGACCATTTCTGTGGGAAAGCATTAGTTTCTGACATTTTCCTTCCCTCTATTAAGTTAAATTATGTGCCAATAATGTTCCTTATAATCTCCAATTGTAATGCAAGGTGTGCAAAAAAAAAGAGGTTTTCTTCAGAAAGCGGTTTGCAGGTTCTCTCGTGCTGGGATACCTGCACACGAGCAACGTAACAACATCCTGAGACGGCAACACACAAGCGTCCGGTACTTACTTCCTCCTCGGATGTTGATGACCAAGCTGCCTTTGATGATGGTGCAGCCTCGTAGCTCCTGAGCGGCAGTCACGGACTCTATGGTCTTCAAGTTCACCGAGCAAATCTTTGGACACAGACCGGTGCAATGTGTACAAAGGAGACTGGCAAAGAAAGGAGTAAAGAAAAGAGGGGGGGGGGGGGGGGCGGGGAAAAAGAGGGGGAAAAAAATGTTGGTTACTAGGAAGTGTACAAGTGGTGAGTATGGCCATCATTTTGGAACTACGGAGTCTGAGGAAATTCACTGGTCCAATATTTATCCCTCAAATCAACATCACAAAAAACCCCAAGATTATCCGGTCTTTATGACATAGCTGTTTGTGGGAGCTTGCTGTGCGCAAATTGGCTGCCGTGTTTCCTACATTACAACAGTGTCTACACTTCAAAAAGTACTTCATTGGCTGTAAAGCGTTCTGGGACGTCCTGAGGTCGTGAAAGGCGCTATAGCAATGCAAGTTCTTCCTTTCTTTCCTTCCTTCCCCTCCCAAGCAGGGCAGTCACGAACTGGCTATTAGACAAATGAGCGCAGGTTTGAGCCCTTGCCAGGCAGACAACAGGAACTAGGAAATCCTCCCACTGAAATTCAAGAAGAAAAGGGTTCAACACAAGCAGGGACACTGTGTTACTGAAAGGTGGGATTATCACCTCTTCCAAATCGAAAACTACACGACAACAACTTGCAGTTACACAGATCGCCTTTAATGTAGAAAAACGTCCCACAGCGCTTCACAGAGGAGTAAGGAAAAATAATGTTGAGCCAAAGGGGGAGATAGTAGGAGGAGTGGCTAAATGCTTGTTTTTTTTTCGTTTATGGGATGTGGGCGTCGCAGGCAAAGCCGGCATTTATTGCCCATCCCTAATTGCCCTTGAGAAGGTGGTGGCGAGCCGCCTTCTTGAACCGCTGCAGTCCGTGTGGTGAAGGTGCGCTCTCAGTGCCGTTAGGGAGGGAGTTCCAAGATTTTGACCCAACGACGATGAAGGAACGGCGATATATTTCCAAGTCAGGATGGTGTGTGACTTGGAGGGGAACTTGGAGGTGGTGGTGTTCCCATGCGCCTGCTGCCCTTGTCCTTCTAGGTGGAAGAGCTCGCGGGTTTGGGAGGTGCTTCCGAAGAAGCCTTGGCGAGTTGCTGCAGCGCATCTTGTAGATGGTACACACTGCAGCCACGGTACGCCGGTGGTGGAGGGAGTGAATGTTAAAGGTGGTGGATGGGGGTGCAAATCAGGCGGGCTGCTTTGACCTGATCAAAGAGGTGTGACTTAAAGGAGGACATTAAAGGAGGACAGGAAACTGGAGGCAGAGGGCTTTACATTACAACAGCGACTACACTTCAAACAGTACTCCATTGGCTGTAAAGCGCTTTGGGGCTTCTGGTGGTCATGAAAGGCGCTGTATAAATGCAAGTCATTCCTTCTTCTTAGGGAGGGAATTCCAGAGCGTGGGGCCTAGCTGGCTGAAGGCACAGCTGCCGATGGTGACGTGAAGGCTGGGAGGTTGCATAAGAAACCAAAAGGCAGAGTAAGAGAGCGTTCAGGACAAGGACGAGAATGAGTTGGGGGTTGGGGCTTGAGGTCATGGAGGTGCTGTTAGGGGGGGGGGGGGGGCACAGTGTGGCTGATTGCTTTAACTCTGCAGTGGCGGGTGGGCAGGGAGAGATCAAATTACGGCTCCAATTCTGATGTTTGTTTTGCCACTGATGAAAATTAATTGAAAATCTTAACGGCGACAAGACTACAAAACAAACTCCCCCTCTCAGTCATCATCATTTTAGAAACAACAGCAAGACATTAACTGGCAATCAACGTCACCAACTAGTCAGCAAGTCACTGTACGTGCTGCAGCCAAATGGAAAAAAAAAGTCTAAAAAAAACTCGATTATGTAAGTAAGCAAGCTTGCTCAACAGATCAGACCTGTTCCTAAGAAGGAGATGTTCCTGTCTGGCAGTTGCAAAAGCAGATTAAACTGTTCTACAGAAATACAACAGGAACAGCTCCGAATGGATTGATGCAAATCGACAGCTATGCAGACCCCACAAGGTCTTAAACATGCAGAGGTCGGGGCTGGTCACGAAACCTGGACCACAGCCAGCGACTTTCTCAAAATATATGAGTGGAAATCCACAAACTTGGGTTACTCCTTTAAGACCTTCCCTCAAAACCACCTCTTCGACCAAACTTTTGACTCACCCACCCCCCCTCCTAATTCTCTTCCTCCTTTGCCTTGGCACTCATTTTCTCAGATCTTTGTGAAGCGCTTGAAAAAGAAAGACTTGCACCATTTCTATAGCGCCTTTCACGACCACCGGACGTCCCAAAGCGCTTTACAGCCAATGAAGTACTTTTTGAAGTGTTGTTGTAATGTAGGAAACGCGGCAGCCAATTTGCGCACAGCAAGCTCCCACAAACAGCAATGTGATAATGACCAGATAATCTGTTTTTAGTGATGTGGGTTGAGGGATAAGTATTGGCACAGGACACCGAGGAGAGTTCCCCTGCTCTTCTTCGAAATAGTGCCATGGGATCTTTTACATCCACCTCAGAGTCCCCAGTTCTCACCCGCAAGTTCTACGTCGACCCCATCAAACCTTTTCATAATTCCGCTCTTTGGCATTTTGAAAGAAAACTTTGGCCAATTAAGTTTCTCCTTACTGCCTCAAGTGCTCTCCCGTGAGGCATCTGAAGACAACTTAAGTCGATGCGTTCAACCATCTAAATAGCCCAAGAGGGTTGCTGTCAACATCAGAGTTTGAATTCGGTGCCATAGATGGCTCAGTGGTTAAAGCCAATGTGTAGCTGAGCTATAACATACCAAAAGGGCTCCGATTTGATCTAGATCTCAACTAGGATGCTACAACTAACCTCAGTTCCCCAAAGACTTGCATTTCTATAGCGCCTTTCATGACCACCAGACGTCCCAAAGCGCTTTAAAGCCAATAAAGTACTTTTTTTTTTTAAATGGAGTCACTGTTGTAATGTAGGAAACGCGGCAGCCGATTTGCACACAGCAAGTTCCCAAAAACAGCAATGTGATAATGACCAGATAATCTGCTTCTAGTAATGTTGGTTGAGGGATAAATATTGGCCAGGACACCAGGGATAACTCCCCTGCTCCTCTTCAAAATAGTTGCATGGGATCTTTTACGTCCACCCGAGAGGGCAGGCAGGGCCTCGGTTTAACGTTTCATCCAAAAAATGGCATCTCCGACAGTGCTGCACTCCCTCAGTACTGCACTGGAGTGTCGGCCTAACTTTTTGTGCTCAAGTCTCTGGAGTGGGACTTGAGCCGACAACCTTCTGACTCAGGGACGAGGGTGCTACCCACTGAGCCACGGCTGACACATTGGGGACATCTATCTACACTAAAAGCGCTACATAAATGCAAGATGTTGGTTTCTTGTGGTCTTCAGATTGTATTGAGGACAAGGGCCAACGGGATAGCTTTCAGTAGGCTTGTGCACATGGGAATCAATGGAAAAAAGGGAGTCAAAGTGATGATGAAGCCACTGATAATTTACAGATTCACAAACGTCTGTAAATTGATGGTGCAATCTCAAATTATCACTCTTTTTATCCCTCCCCTACAATTTTCAAGTTGTTTGTTGGGGGGGGGGGGGGGGGGGGGGCGTTGAGAAACACAGAGGTCTGGACAAAACCAGCCAAAATCATACAACTGACCAGCTAAAATTGTGCAGACTGACAGCATTGAACTTCACATTGCTTGGCCAGCCAAGGCCAGCTAGCCCGTTAGGGCATTGGTTTGCAAAGCGGGAAGAGTCCAAGCCGTCAGCGACAGGTCTAATCCTCCATTAGCGAGTCAGGCTGGCAAGTCAATCACCCACAGTCTCCTGGAGAACTGCAGACCTGCCCGTCTCAGCAGTTTAAAAGAATGACAGGTGGTCTCATTGAAATGTAAACATTTCTTAGAGGGTTTGACAGGGTAGATGCTGAGAGGCCGTTTCCCCCTGGCTGGAGAGTCTAGAACTAGGGGGCATAGTCTCAGGATAAGAGGTCGGCCATTTAGGACTAAGATGAGGGGAAATGTCTTCACTCAGAGGGTTGTGAATCTTTGGAATTCTCTACAACATAGGCTGAGGATGCTCAGTCATTGAGTATATTCAAGGCAGAGATCGATAGATTTTTGGACACCAAGGTATATGGGGTTAGGGAGGGAAAGTGGAGCTGAGGTAGAAGGGAAGTTGGGGAGAAGATAGAGTGGATATGAAGGACCTATAATTCCTTAGCAGAGAGATCAATAACCAGCGGGAATAGCTTTAAAGTAATTGGTAGACGGATTAGAGGGGAGTTAAGGAGAACTTTTTTCACCCAGAGGGTGGTGGGGGTCTGGAACTCACTGCCTGAAAGGGTGGTAGAGGCAGAAACCCTCACCACATTTAAAAAGTACTTGGATATGCACCTGAAGTGATATAAATGACAGGGCTACGGACCAAGAGCTGGAAAGTGGGATTAGGCTGGAGAGCTCTTTTTCAGCCGGCACAGACACGATGGGCCGAATGGCCTCCTTCTGTGCCGTAAATTTCTCTATGATTCTGTCAGCCACAATCTTATTGAATGGCGGAGCAAGCTCGAGGGGCCGTATGGCTTCCTTCTGCTCCTATTTCTTATATCGGTGTGTTCCGAGTCTGCCACGAGAGAGCTGGACTTGCCGATCAAATTTCATCAGCAGGCATGACATCTTGGAGTCACTAAAACGCAGCTTAGCTTTCCCCCAACCCCCCAAAACAAAGAGAGGATAGCGGTCGATACAAGAAGTCATGATGTGAATTAATTCCTCCCCTTGTTTTACAGTTTGCACAGATGTTAAAGCCAAGACGTGGCTTAAATTAGGACTGTTTAGTCGCAAACCACAAATTAGCTAAACGTTTCAGAAGCAACAATGCCCGCAGGAGGACATGGGCGTAGTTACGGGCAGAGGGAATTTTTCTTTTCCATAGATGTGGAAAAGAGAGCAAGAGCAAATGAAAAAGAATATGAGCTTTTAAACAAGAACAGAGAGAGAGAGAGGAGAGAGAGAATGCCTACAAAGGGAGTGTGCCTGGGGTTAAATGCAGCATGTGCTGAGAGTCACGACACGAGGCACTTCACCGCAGGGCGGTTGCACTGCGATCCCTCATGGAGATGGTTACTGATCTCAGTGGGGAACTGCCGAGCAGAAGCCAGACTCTCCCCCAGAGGTAGACTAAATTCAAAGCGTCACCTCGATCCTATAACCACACAACCCCAGATCAACCCAGTCACTCAGGAACCCAGCTCGGTTAAGATTCATTTTTCCAGGAACAGTCCAGGACAAGTCCATCAAGCGACATGGCTTATAAGTAAAAAATCGACTGAAGAGATCAGGCTTTTTGCAGCAAAAAGTGAAATAAACCCACTTTCTGCCGATCTAAATAAGATATAATACAAAAAAAAAATCCCTCACCCCTTTCCCAAACACCCATAACCGTCAGAGCTTACTGAAGGTATTACAGTCGCCATCCAGTCATGTTTTATTACGTGAAGGTGTCCTCACCAAGCCAGTTGTATTCTGTTTTAAATACTGCTGCCCATGCGAGTGCATCATTAGATTGCATCAGGTAAAGGCGGCCACACTTGGGATTTGCACAGTGGCTCATCACATCTCTCAGAAACATCTTTAAGCGCTTTGCATGCAACAAATTACTTTGAAGACTGTTCGGTGCCACGCTGACAGAGTGCTGTACTGTTGGAGGTGCCCCCAAATCGAGGCCCGGTCCACCTGCTCAAGTGGACGTTAAAGATCCCATGGCACTTTTGGAAGGGAAGCAAAGGGTTTTTAATTCGATAGTCCTGGCCAATATTCATCCCTCAATCACACCACCAAAACAGATTAACCGGTCATTTATCTCGCGGTTTGGGGGATGCTGCCGTGCACAAACTGGTGCGTTTCCCTATCTAACAGTGACCTTGCTTCATGAGTTAATTCATTAGGGTCAGCCAGTGGCTCAGCGGGCAGCACCCTCGCCTCTCGGTCAGAAGGTTGTGGGTTCCAAGTCCCACTCCAGAGACTGGAGCACAAAAAAAAAATCTAGGCTGACACTCCCAGTGCGGTACTGAGGGAGTGCCGCACTGTCAGAGGTGCCGTCTTCCGGATGAGACGTTAAACCGAGGCCCCGTCTGCCCCCTCAGGTGGAGGTAAAAGATCCCACGGCACTGTTTTGAAGAGGAGCAGGCGGAGTTCTCCCCGGTGTCCTGGCCAATATTCATCCCTCAATCAACATCACTAAAAAAAAACAGATTATCTGGTCCTGATCACATTGCTGGTTGTGGGAGCTTGCTGTGCACAAATTGGATGCTGCGTTGCCACCATTACAACAGTGACTACACTTCAAAAAAGTACTTAATTGGCTGTAAAGCGCTTTGGGACATCCTGTGGTCGTGCAAGGCACTACATAAATACAAGAACTTTCTTTAAGTACAAGTGACTGCACAAGCCAAAGGCACATATTTATCCAAACATCACAGAACTGCTGACACCTTATGGTACAAACCACTTACACTCAAGATCCATGCGATAACCTCCAATCTTTTTCCCTCGTTAACTATTCACCAACCCAGACAAGCTGGGTCAGTCGCTGTGAACTCCCCGCCACCACCAAACAAACACATGGCATCAGTCCCCAAAAGATGTAGCCTCGTCTACAAGACATCCCGACCTCAGATAGAGACAAAGCTGTAACCAAATTCCTTTCCTGCTGAATTTTTAAAAATAAATTCTAATTATCAAATCAAAACCTGACAAGTTATGAAAATCCATTCCAATAAAAACCGCAGTCTCCATGGACGAGAGGAACTGCTGTCCTTGGCCACAAGCATCCACAGCAGGTTGCTCGGCTCAGATTATCTTCCGAATTCTTTGGATTCATTTTCCCTCCCACTTTCCTTCTGGTGCTGACCGACTCTGGTTGGGATGCAGCTGCAGAGGCACCGTGGCTGCCCCCTCCGGTACCGAGCCCATACTTCACGAGCGAACAGGCTAATCATAGAAAATTACGGCACAGAAAGAGGCCACCCAGCCCATCGTGTTTGTGCCGGTGGCTCAGTGGGTCGCACTCCCGAGCCAGGAGGTTGTGGGTTCGCGTCCCACTCCAAGAGACACGAGCACAGAAATCTAGGTTGGCACTGCAGTGCAGAACGGAGGCAGCTCCGCTGCACTGTCGGAGGTGCCATCTTTAAGATGAGACTTTAAACCGAGACCCCGTCTGACTTCGCAGGTGGACGTAAAAGATCCCATGGCCACTATTTCGAAGAGGAGCAGGGGCGTTTCTCTTCAGTGCCCTGGCAATAGATATTCCTCAACCAACATCACTAGAAAAAAACACGATTATCTGGTTATTACCACATTGCTGTTTGTGGGAGCTTGCTGTGCACAAACTGGCTGCCTTGTTTCCCTGCAGTACAACAGTGACTACACTTCAAAAGTACTTCATTGGCTGTAAAACGCTTTGGGACGTTCCGAGGTTGTGAAAGGTGCTGTATAAATACAAGTCTTTCTTTCTTCCTTTACTGGGAGGAGAGACTTCAACCAGAGTCCAACTCAGTCCTCCGCAGATGCCCCATGCGCACCCCTTTAACGCTGGATTTAAGCAAACGACAAAGCGAATTAAATGGGGGAGTACGAAATCGAATGGTTCTAAATTGGTTGGTTTTAAAAACGCAAACAGCTCTCACCGACAACCAGAAGCAAGAACCCAAGCCGATCGGTCCCCTCCCTGCCCCGTGGCACCGGCGCTGGTCACAGCACCCCGGCGGAGATCAGTTAACTCGACACAGGTCAGGAATTGCACCTTTTGGTCTGTATGGGTCAGAGCCAACGTCGCCTTTAAGCCGCGCAGCGCTCCGCAGGTCCCGCGCTGCCAGTGAGCCGGATTTTAAAATAGAATTTAAAAATGTGCATGAATTTTGAACGGCCCGTGCGGGCCAAAAAAAAATTAGAGGGAACATTGGTCAGAACTACACCGGACACTGCGTTTCCCACTGACCTAGCAGCCAAGCTGGTAATCGTTTTCTGGAAAACATTACACGTTCCTGCCTTGCCCCCCACCCCCCCATTAAATGCGATCTATGGCTCTATAAATAAGCCTTTAACAGAAACTGGACAAGATATAGTCAGCTTGCAGAATGTAAAAGATAAACTAATTTCTGATTTTGGGAATAGATGGGAATGAAGAAAACCCAACAATAAAAGCACCAGGGATCAGCATCAGCAGCAGGTTGAGAATCCAACACTGACCGAAGGGATGAAAATCGGTTTCTTTTGCCAGCTGTACAGATGCTAGAACATTAACTCAGAGCCTTATGTGCAGAAGCACACAGCGTAAATCTGCTTTAATTGGACAGCAAGAGGCAACCATAATCAAATCAGGACACAGCATCGGTGGGGGGGGGGGGGGGGGTGGGCGGGGAGAGGAAAATCTGCAACCAAACTGGGGCGCAACACAGATGTAAACACCACTAGGACATCTGACCCACACCCTGGTGAAAGCACTGTCTCGTGTTGGGATCAAGGCACCAACTCCCTTCTGGTAGCTTTTCCATACAGCCAATCCTCTTGTGCGAGCTCAGGCTGCCAACCAATGTTCCCTTTAAATGTTTTTGTTTTGCGTGCGCGGCCCATTCAAAATACCGTCGCTTGCGCGGTTTTTCGCCATGGAAAAGCCAGCGAGCCGGCTGCGCGGGAGGTCCAGAGCGTGGCAAGGCCGCGCACCTTAAAGGGAACACTGCTGCCAACCATGTAGGACTGCGTCCGATGCTGCCACCCCCCCCCCCCCACCCAACCTCAGTGGACATCCACAAACCCGCAGACTTCACGTCAGATTCCAACACGGAGTGGGAATTCTGAACAATATTCCCTCTCCTCAGCCCCCAAAGGGCGACGAGGGTAATAGTAGTGATACAGTTCCCTGCCCTGCCACCAGCCCCCACCCCCCCACCACCACCACCACCACACCAAAAGCCAGCTGGGATTACACTAACCTAGCGCAGACCAGGGATCGACATGGGACCTCCCTGGTCCTGGCTGACCTGGACGTTAACATTACTGACCAGCGTAGTACAAGGTTGAGACGGAAGTTTTGAAGAAACGACTGGAGTGTTAAAAAAAAAGGCAAGCGTGTAAAGTAAAAATAAAAGGCACACAAGAAACTATTTTTCCTTTTTAAAAAAGCTATTTGCTGTTGCGACAAACTCTGGATGTTGTTATGTAGGAGCGGCATAACTGCAGATCTCCTTCAGCAGTGCAATTAAGGTCATAGACATTACACACACGATCACTGCCAACACCACTCCGATCAGCCAGCAGGAGCTGTCTATCGTGTAATCAAGTAACCCTCACTGATGAGGCACCTATTTAGATGGATGTTGCCAGCTGGAGGTTGAAGCAGTTCATCGAAGCCTGCCAAATTAAAAAAAAAAGTCCCTCCATCTCCAGCTGACCCAAGACACAGATGGTGCTGTTTCACTGATCCAAATCAGTCTCAGTACAAGGTAAACATACCTTCGGTTTTCTACATCAAGTGGTAAAATGAGGTGCATCCAGACACCACTATGCTAACAGTCCGGGGGGGGGGGGGGGGGCGGGGAGAAGGGGTCACAAATTTGAGCTTGTGTTTGCAGAGATAACTGAAAAATAAAAATAATACTTGGGCACCAACAGCGAGCCACAGGTCTTCCCCGCACCCGCCCCCCCCCCACCCCCTACATAGTCTAATGGATGCTCCAATCTTCCTGCCTGGTTCAACAGCTGATGGTGAACTCGGTGGTCGGATTCAGTCGCGAATCAATACAGCTGGCACTTGAGGTCTGCACACACACAATAGCACTGGGGCGCACACACTCGGCAGAAATCGGACAGTTTTATATTGGTGCAAGGTGAGTGGTGCTGAAATGGAGGTCAGCAAGCTGCAGGTGCTGCACACCCTACCGACGGTCCCTCATTAGACCTTTGGGAGAACCTTAGGTAGGAAGCCCATCTCTTCCAATGCCTCGGACGGCCACTCTAATAACCCAGGAAAAAAATCAGACTGTGCAGCATGTGGGATATGTGGAATGCATCCCACTTTATATCAAACTTGTGCCAGTGACAGTAGAAGTGCCCCATTCCTACCACCATCATCGCAATGTTAAAAAAAGACGGAAACGGAGAGCGGAAATGCTGCCCTGGGCAGGAAAGCGTTAAGGAAATAGCTTTTGGAAATTTCGGGATGACATGGTTTTAAATATTTCTGTCTGGAATAAATGGAAGTTAAGGGGATTGACATGATGATCTGTGCTGACCCAGTCACTCCCATAATCCAGAAATAGAACAACATCTGGGTCACCAGGACATCTCTGGCTTATGCAGCTCCTCGTGAATAATGATCGGCATAGTTTAATCGAAAGGGAGTCATGTTGCTTTTAAAACAGAATCCGGAAAAGAATGGTCCGAGAGAACATGATGTGCGGCAAGCCACAATAAAACTATTGGATCAAAAGCTTTTTTACTTTTCTTCTTTCAAGGAAATACAAGAATTTTATTATGGAAAGCGGTCATTGAATATTTTTGGCTATTTTATCCGCAAGCAACCTCCCTTCAGGTGGGATGGGCGAATAAGCCGGATTCTTCTACAGTTCAAATAGCAGCATTATTTCCTCATGGAATCATAGAATTTGCAGCACAGGGAGAAGGCATTTGGCTCACTGCACCACTGCTGGATGCCAGACAGCTGTTCAGCTGCAGCAGTCCACTCTAATCCCGACTCCAATTCTTCTAACATCACCCTTTGGTCTTCGCCTTGCCTCCCAATCTCATCTTCCCCCTCCAAATCAAGCATCCTCTCTCTCTCTCTCTCTAAGCAGGCAGGCAGGTTTGGCTATTAAAACGTTAATCCCGAACACTATTCCAAATTAAACCATATCGGCAAAACAATAGGACAGAGGCACCAACTGGTCACTGACGTTGGGAAGCAATTCTCCATGAAGCGAGAGAGAGATCAATACCAGGAATGGTCCTCCTAGTAAGCAAGTGGAGGCAAAAATTCTCGGGTCCTTAAAGAGGCAGTTAGACAATGCAATGGGGAAGGTGGGGGTCGCTCTAAGGAAGGATGAGCGAGATAGAACAAATGATGTGTTAGCACTGTTGCCTCACAGCGCCAGAGACCCGGGTTAGAATCCGGCCTCGGGTGACTGTGCAAACTCCACACAGACATTCTCCCCGTGTTTGCGTGGGTTTCCTCCGGGTGCTCCGGTTTCCTCCCACAGTCCAAAGATGTGCGGGTTAGGTTGATTGGCTATGATAAATTGACCCTTAGTGTTAGGGGGATTAAATACGTGGGGTTACAGGGATAGGGTGGGATATGTATTGGTGTAGGGGTTACGGGGATCAGGTGGGATATGTGTCGGTGCAGGCTCGATGGGCCGAAATGGCCTCTATCTGCACTGTGGGGTTTCTGTGATTCTGTGATGTCCCCCATTTGTACTTGGTAATCTTCTCCACAAGCATCGACGCAGCTCTCCAAACAGTTGGCAGGAAGGGGAACTCAAGTGAGCCAAACAATGTCAAACCTTCCAACACTCCCACCCATTTTTTCCCCTCCTCCCCGAACAGCTGGACAAGAATTGGTTCTGTGAACAGACAGATAGATACTCATCCCCTAAGGTCCACAACAGAGCGCAACAAGGTGTTATTTTAAATTTAATCCCCTCCCCCTCCCAATCGCTCAGTGGGTAGCACGCTCGGAGTCAAAGTCCCACTCCAGAGACTTCAGCACAAAAAAAATCTAGGCCGACACTCTCAGTGTAGTGCTGAGGGAGCGCTGCACTGTCGGAGATGCCGTCTTTTGGATGAGACATTAAACCAAGGCTCCGTCTACCCTCTCAGGTGGATGTAAAAGATCCCAGGACACTATTTGAAGAGGAGCAGGGGAGTTTTTCATTAAAAAAACAGATTACTTGGTCATCATCACATTGCGGTTTGTGGGAGCTTGCGGTGCGCAATTGGCTACCGCATTTCCTACATTACAACAGTGACTACGCTTCACAAGTACTTCATTGGCTGTAAAGCGCTTTGGGCCGTGCCGAGGTCGTGAAAGGCGCTATATAAATGCAAGCCTCGCTCTCTTATACTGCATGTATTAGAAGGTGCCACGGAACACTCATTCACTCCCAGCAGAGCTCCACCAGCTGCTCAGTTGATGCGGCAGCGTGCGCCGGAGCTGTACATACTACAAGGTCACAGATCTGTGCTGAGTGTCGTTGGGAGGGAGGGGGTGGTATGCTGACCTCAGCAGATCTGAGCCAGTACAGGAAAAAATAATAAATCAGCCAGGCTTCCCACTCCTGCTGGGAAGTAAGCTTACGTAGATGCTGGTAGACAACAGGACTGGGTTTAGCCGTGAAGCCTGCTGCTGCAGTCAAATAGCCTACTAATTTGGCACCAGTGGAACCGTACCCAAGCAGGAATCCTCAGTTAGCGCCCGCTCCTTCGCTGGAGAGAAGGGCAGGAATTAAGTGGCATGGGAAATAAAGTGTGAAGGACTAGGACTCTGTAAAATGTTTAAATAAAGTCTGCCCTGCCTCCCTAGTGGCAAAAAAACCACAATCAACTGCAGCGAAGTTCCTTCACCTCTTCATTGCACAGCACACAAAGGATGGCTTTAGCTGAACAAAGGCAGTGATTGTTTCTCTCCTGTGATAGTCTGACAGCTTCATCTCTGTCCTACAGTCCTAATTTGCCATTTGTGAGTGAATGATGAACTGCCACACATGAAGAGGCCAGCTCTTTCATTCACCGCTTCACACTGTCCAACAGTTTGTAAACAGCTATTGTCCACTTCTGAATACAGACATGAGCTCATTTCAGTTTGTCAAAAGCATTCACACATGAATAAAAAATATTAAAAGGGGGAAAAGAAAACACGCCATACATTTTGAAATATAAAAAATATAGAATCGGCAAGAAAAACAACTTGCCTTTATTCAACTCCTTTAACGTGGAAAAACTGCCCCAAGTCACTTCACAGACGTGTAATCAGAGAAAACTGGATGCCGAGGCAATGAAGGAGACGTTAGGCAGGCGGGGGGGGGGGGGGAGAGAGACACAGAGGAGCTTCCAGAGCTGAAGGCACTGCCTCCAATGGTGGGGGGGGTGGGTGTAATGAAGAGAGGGGTGAGGCACCAATGGCCAGAGTCAGAGGAACGTGGGTGTTGGGAGACTCAACGGGATTAGAGAGAAGGAGGGACAAACTTATGAAGGGATTTAAACACAGGGATGAGAATTTTAAATTGGAGAGATTGGGGGACCCGGAGCCACCTGAGCAAGCACAGGAGTGATGGGCGAGCGGCACTTGGTGCCTGATGGGATATGGGCAGCAGAGTTTTGGATGAGCTTAAGTTTACAGAATGTGGTGGACGGGAGATTGGACAGGAGGGCATAGGAATAATTGAGCCTGGAGGGGACGAGCATGGATGAGTGTGTGCTTACATTTGGGGCTTCTTTGTCCAATTCATGAAATTTTGCTCCAGGTTTTTTTTTTAAACATACTGCTAACCATTATTTTTTGACTATACCCTCTTGAAGGCTCCGGTGTAAACTCCACAGCCCACTGTGTAACCAAGCGACATAACTCCCAGCTTCAATTCCCAGTCTGTATTGATTTAGCGGCTATCATCTATGGAGTATTGGGGGGGGGGGGGAAAGAGGAGAATGCTCCCATTGGCTTCAGTAATCGGGAAAGGAAAATTAAAATGGGATTCCTTCTCCAGATCACCATCCAGGGACTCCTGGTCAAACGTGCGCTCATCGCAAGGCCGAGCAAGAAGAACGTGGGATTCGGCTGCAATTTCCCTCCAGACTCCCCACATCCGTGGACAATTACCCTGCTGACACTCAATTCTCGAGGGTCACGTTGAGGAAATTCCACTTGGGAAAAGTGTCACCTTTCCGTACAAACATAACTCGTTCAGGAGGGGGAAGGAAGAAAAGGGACAAAAGTGGCAAGAACAGCAGTAAAGTGCAATGCATTTGCAAAGTGTGCAAAACAGCAACCAACTGGTTGACATGACGACCAGGTGCGTTCCCATAGCTTTCCTGACTCTCGTGCCTCCTGATTGGCATTCCAAATACTGAGTTCTGGATTACGCTTGTGCACCCACTCCCTGTCAAGCAATAAGAACATAAGAAATAGGAGCAAGGGGAGGTCATACGGCCCCTCGAGCCTGCTCCGCCATTCAATAAGATCATGGCTGATTATCGACCTCAACTCCACTTTCCTGCCCGATCTCCATATTCCTCGATTCTCCTAGAATCCAAAGATCTATCGATCTCAGCCTTGAATATACTCAAAGACTCAGCATTCACAGCCCTCTGAGGCAGAGAATTCCAAAGGTTCACAACCCTCAGTGAAGAAATTCCTCCTCATCTCAGTCTTAAATGGCCGACCCCTTATCCTGAGACTCTGCCCCCTAGTTCTAGACTCTCCAGCCAGGGGAAACAGCCTCTCAGCATCTACCCTGTCAATCCCCCTCAGAATCTTGCATGTTTCAATGAGATCATCTCTCATTCTTCTAAACTCCAGAGAGTATCGGCCCATTCTACTCAATCTCTCCTCATAGGACAGCTCTCTCATCCCAGGAATCAATCTAGTGAACCTTTGTTGCACTGCCTCCACGGCAAGTATATCCTTCCTTAGATAAGGAGACCAAAACTGTGCACAGTACTCCAGGTGTGGTCTCACCAAGGCCCTGTACAATTGGAGCAAGACTTCCTTACTCTTATACTCCAACCCCCTTGCAATAAAGGCCAACATGCCATTTGCCTTCCTTATTGCTTGCTGTACCTGCATGCTAGCTTTCTGTGTTTCTTGCACGAGGACACCCAAATCCCTCTGAACACCAACATTTGAAAGTTTCTCACCATTTAAAAAATATTCTGTTTTTCTATTCTTCCTACCAAAGTGAATAACCTCACATTTCCCTACATTATACTCCATCTGCCACCTTACTGCCCACTCACTCAGTCTATCTATATCCCCTTGCAGACTCTTTGTGTTCTCCTCACAGCTTACTGTCCCACCTAGCTTTGCATCATCAGCAAACTTGGATACATTACACTCAGTCTGTTCATCTAGGTCATTAATATAGATTGTAAATAGCCGAGGCCCAAGCACTGATCCTTGTGGCACCCCACTAGTTAAAGCCTGCCAACCTGAAAAAGATCCGTTTATCCCTACTCTCTGTTTTCTGTCCGTTAACCAATCCACTATCCATGCTACTATATTACCCCCAACCCCATCAGCCCTTATCTTGTGTAATAACCTTTTATGTGGCACCTTATCAAATGCCTTTTGGAAATCCAAGTATACTACATCCACTGGTTCCCCTTTATCTACCCTGCTAGTTACATCCTCAAAAAACTAATAAATTTGTCAAACATGATTTCCCTTTCATAAAACCATGTTGACTCTGCTGAATCATGTTATGATTTTCTAAGTGACTTGATCCCACTTCCTTAACAATGGACTCCAGCAATAACTCAATGTCAAAGTGGCTTCCTGGTACAAAGGGAGCCTCAAAATGGCAACAGTTGGGGCAGCGTGCAAAAATTGCTGTAAATCATAGAAAAATAGGAACAGGAGTAGGCCATTCGAGCCTGCTCCGCCATTCAATATGATCATGGCTGATCCTCTATCTCAAAACCATATTCCCGCTCTCTCCCCATACCCCTTTACGCCTTTTGTGTCTAGAAATCTATCCATCTCCTTCTTAAATATATTCAGTGACTTGGCCTCCACAGCCTTCTGTGGTAGAGAATTCCACAGGTTCACCACCCTCTGAGTGAAGAAATTTCTCCTCATCCTCATCTCAGTCCTAAATATCCTACCCCATATCCTGAGACTGTGACCCCTTGTCCTCGACCTCCCAGCCAGGGGAAACATCCTCCCTGCATCCAGTCTGTCTAGCCCTGTCAGAATTATATACGTTTCAACGAGATCCCCTGAATCAGGAAACTGTTAATGCCCCCCGTCTATAACACAGTGAGGCAAAGGAGGACTTCACACTTTAATAAGCTACTTTTATACGCTCTGGTGCTGTGCTACCGTCATTGGCTGCACGAAACACGCAGATCGGGAGCCTGCAACATTAGCAAGGCACTAGACTGATATAAATGTAGCTGCAAAGAACATAAAATACACTCAGTCAATGACATGCCCCTCTAACAAATGTACTTTACATGCTTTGCAAAAAAAAGCACTGACGATCGGGTCCACTGCACTCACTGATAAAGGGCCCATATAAAACAAGAGTAATGAGACTGCATACAACTTCAGGAGTTAAATAAAAATTTTGTTAATTAGGTGAATCTGATGAAAGCTCCTAGCCAGGAAATACTGAGTTAAGGTGTGCTACAGCAGTTTCCTACATTACAACAGTTCAAAAGTACTTCATTGGCTGTAAAGCGCAGTGGGGTGTCGCAAGGTTGTGAAAGGCGCCGCAGAAATTGCTTTCTTCTACATGACGGCTGCAGAAACTGCTATTAATTCTGCGGTTCGTGCCCTCTCGCGTAAAGCAGATTTAAAATAAGAAAACGTACACAGAACGCGTTAAATTTAGGGGTAATGTCTCTCTGGGGCTGGGGTTTTTCCCCGGGGTGTTCTCTGTCTCTCGCTCTCGTTTTTCCCGGGGTAATATCTCTCTCTCTCTGGGGCTGCGTTTTTCCCCGGGGTAATATCTCTCTCTCTCTGGGGCTGCGTTTTTCCCCGGGGTAATATCTCTCTCTCTCTCTCTGGGGCTGCGTTTTTCCCCAGAGTAATATCTCTCTCTCTCTCTCTCTCTCTCTCTCTCTCTCCCTCCCTCCCTGGGGCTGGGGTTTTTCCCCGGAGTAATCTCTCTCTCTCTCTCTCAGGCTGGGGTTTTTCACCAGGGTAATCTCTCTCTCTGGGGCTGGGGTTTTTCCCCGGGGTAATCTCTCTCTCTCTCTCTGGGGCTGGGGTTTTTCCCCAGGGTAATCTCTCTCTCTCTCTCTCTCTCTCTCTCCCTGGGGCTGGGGTTTTTCCCCGGAGTAATCGCTCTCTCTCTCTCTCAGGCTGGGGTTTTTCACCAGGGTAATCTCTCTCTCTGGGGCTGGGGTTTTTCCCCGGGGTAATCTCTCTCTCTCTCTCTCTCTCTGGGGCTGGGGTTTTTCCCCAGGGTAATCTCTCTCTCTCTCTCTCTCTCTCTCTGGGGCTGGGGTTTTTCCCAGGGTAATCTCTCTCTCTCTCTCTGGGGCTGGGGTTTTTCCCCAGGGTAATCTCTCTCTCTCTCTCTCTCTCTCTCTCTCTGGGGCTGGGGTTTTTCCCAGGGTAATCTCTCTCTCTCTCTCTGGGGCTTGGGTTTTTCCCCAGGGTAATCTCTCTCTCGCTCTCTGGGGCTGGGGTTTTTCACCGGGGTATTTCACCGGGGTAATCTCTCTCTCTCTGGGGCTGGGGTTTTTCCCCGGGGTAATATCTCTCTCTCTCTCTCTCTCTGGGGCTTGGGTTTTTCCCCAGGGTAACCTCGCTCTCTCTCTGGTGCTGGGGTTTTTCACCGGGGTAATCTCTCTCTCTCTCTCTCTCTCTCTCTCTCTCTGGGGCTTGGGTTTTTCACCGGGGTAATCTCTCTCTCTCGGGCTGGGGTTTTTGCCCAGGGTAATCGCTCTCTCTCCCCCAGCCACCCCACCAAAGTCTGGTTTCCGTGACCTGGCACCTCCACTGCGCTCTTACCTGCTGGAGTTGACGATGTAGCCCGAGGGACACTCGGGCATGCACTCCCCATTGTGGATGACGTATCGGGTGCACTCTGTCTCCTTGGAAGGTTTGCAGTCGTTGTGCAGCATCTGGCAGAAGGAGAAGTTGACGCAGCGCCAGCCCTCGAACTTGTAGGTGCCGGCGGGGCAGTCGGGGATGCACACGCCGTTGTAGTGGTAGTGCCGGCACGTCACGCACTTCTCGGCGCTGCCCGGCTCCGTGCAGCTGCCCAGGCACTCGTCGTGACAGCACTGGCCGCTGGGAGTGCAGGCTTTCCGACGGCACTCTGGAGAGCAGACTGCAGAAAAAAACAGGGCAGCAAAAAGGAAAACAAACTTTAATTTAAAAGCAGCAACTTGCATTCCTACGGCGCCTCATGCCGTCACAGCACTTTATGCAATGAACCATTTTCTGTTATGGAGGCACGTGAAGCAGCTGCATTCCACGAACAGCAGAGATAACAACCAGTTAATTTGTTTTTGGTGGCACTCGTCAACAACAACTTGCATTTATACAACGCCTTTGAAACGGCGTTTTCACAGGAGCGTTATCAGACAAAATTTAATACCGAGCCACATAAGCAGATATTAGGACCCTGCGGCCATTAGCAGTTGACGAGGTAGGATTTGAGGAGCGTCTTAAAAAGGAGAGGTTCAGGGTGGGGGAATTCTGGAGCTTAGGTGAAAGCAATGGCGGGGCAAAAGAAATCAGGCACGCACAAGAGGCCAGAATTGGAGGAACACACAGTTCTCGGAGGGTTATAGGGGGTTACAGAGATAGGGAGATGGGTCAAGAGAAATCTTGGCTTGGACACCAGGAGAATGCCCTACTCTTCAAGCACTTCCGCGGGACCACCCGAGTAGGCAGACGGGGACTTAGTTCAACGTCAAAGGGCAGCACCTCTGACAACGTTGCACTCCCTCAGAACAGCACTGCCGCGTTTCCTACATTACAACAGTGACGACACTTCAAAAAGTGTTTCATTGGCTGTGAAGCACTTTGGGACATCCCAAGGTTGTGAAAGCCACGACAGAAATTCAAGTCTTTCGTTCTTTCTTCCCTCTGACCGCTGATGGGGCGATGCGCGTGGACTTCGGATCGCGCTCAGCTGCGCTGGGCATACCCTTCCCATGGCCGATTGGTCTGCCGGGACTGCTGGCCGAGGGGCCACTTTAGAGGAACACCCAGCTGGCTGAAACACTTGAAGTTTGCAGGTCCCTGTGGAACTGCATCCCTGCCAAGAGTTAGCATCATCAGCACAAGGAGGGGAATTAAAAAAAAAGACACACACTGCAACAGCTTCGTAGGGGCAAAGAGGGAGGTCAACTCTGGCTGCCTGTCTTTCTTCTTACCTGCGTCCGGGTGGCCCTGGAGAGGGAGCGTGCGGTGTCCACTTGTACCCTCGGGGCCTTCCATGACCGGTGGGCACCGTAAGGACTGGAGTGTTTCCAGGACACGGGTAATAATATAAAGAAAAGACTTGCATTTCTATAGCACCTTTCACGACCACCGGACGTTCCAAAGTGCTTTACAGCCAATGAAGTACTTTTTGAAGTGCAGTCACTGTTGCAATGTGGGAAACGCGGCAGCCAGTTTGTGCACAGCAAGATCCCACAAACAGCAATGTGATAATGACCAGATAATCTGTTTTAGTGACGTTGGTTGAGGGATAAATATTGGCCCTAGGACACCGGGGAGAACTCCCCCCCTGCTCTTCTTCAAAATAGTGCCTTGGGATCTTTTACATCCAGCTGAGGGGGCAGACGCGGCACCTCCGACAGTGCAGCACTCCCTCAGCACTGCACTGGGAGCATCAGCCTAGATATCTGTGGTCAAGTCTCTGGAGTGGGACGTGAACCCACGACCTGCTGACTCTTGAGGCGAGAGTGCTGCCCACTGAGCCACGGCTGACGCATATTGTGATTTAACTTCATGTTTCCTTTTGTTGAAATTACGTTTTATATTCGAGTTCCTGTATTAGTTGTGCCCCATAAAAAACAAAGTGGGGTGCATGTAAATTTGTGTCTTTTTTTTGTTGTTGATGGCACTGGTCAGTGCCCTCCTCATGGATTGTTTGAGAAAAGGCAGGCGATAAGCGAAACAGCATCATGGGCACACACAGTCTGGCAACAGCAGTGATAAACACAGGCTTCCAGCCTCAGAATGCTCCCAATTGTGACACATTTATGTGACAGTCGAGCCCTTTGCCAAATGCCATCTCGGCGAACAAAGCACAATGTTAAGTTATCAAATTTGATAGAACACACACGGATGCACATAGCGCACGCACACACTGCTGCGAGTGTCTAAATATATCTATAGTACTCACAATACTAAGTTCTTTGTTTAAAAAAAACAGGGACGGCCTCGGGGTATAATGACTCGTAACCCAATCTAGAGATTTAACTGTACACTACGTATATTATACAACAACAATCTGTTCAGCAAGAGCTATACTGCAATTAAGGGATTTTGGTCCCTTTTGAAAATACGACAGAGGCGTGTCCCTCTTTGCGGTTATGCTTTTTATTAGCCTGCACTTCCAGATCTCACCAATTTCTGTCCAGAGAAGATTGTTTGGTTTTAGACAAGCCACAAAGTCTGCTTGGGATTTCACAAGCAGCAGCAATTCTGGGAGAGTTACCAGCAGCCGACTTTGAAGAAAGCCACAGCAATCTCATATGGCAAGGGCGGGGGGGGAATTGACTTTTTCAGGCATTACAACAGGCAGCGTGAAAGGAAAGGCATTTTTTTAAAAAGACCAAAGGGTTCCCGTTCTCAATCGCTGCCCAGCTACCCGGGCGAGAAAGCGCGAGTGCATGGACAGCGGGAGAGAACAGGATCAGCATCGGCTGTGATGCCATCTGTGGTCAAATAGCCTGCCTATTGTCTAAGCTCCCACATGAAGAACAGCAACTAAGGGCTGAGGCACCTTCAGCACCATAACCCCGAGAAGAGGTCAGCACCTTCCAAGAGGGGAGCAGACTGAAGAGGGGGAGGAAGAGGAAGAAACAAACAAGAGATTATTCAGGAAACACCAAAGAGCGGCATTTAATGATCAGCATCTTCAGGAAAGCCTCACGACTTCAGCACCCCTGAACACAGGTGTGTGTGCAACCAACTCTAGCGCAAATGGCAAAGTATGACGTGCACCCCACAAGTTCGCAAACTACAAAAACTTGTTCAAGTGCAACTCACACCCCAGGATTATACACTCACCACCAGATAAGAAACAGGAACTCCAATTCTGAACCCATTTAGATTCTACAGCCGCTGGATATCATCCAAATAATTTTATAACTATAAGTTAAATTTAATTATATAAATAAAGAAAAGTCATTCTAACAGCTGAAAATATACAAGAGTCATCTCCTGCACAAGGAAATGCAGGACTTAATAAAGAGGAACCCATCGCGTGTGGGGCTGAACCACACTGACTGGGAAACCTGCTGGATTAATTCCAGGAATTCAAGTATTGAGTAGATTGGGCAGGTACTCTCTGGAGTGTAGAAGAATGAGAGGTGATCTAATTGAAACGTAGGAGATTCTGAGGGGGGATTGACAGGGTAGACACTGAGAGGTTGCTTCCCCTGGCTGGAGAGTCTAGAACTAGGAGGCACAGTCTCAGGATAAGTGGTCGGCCATTTCAGACCGAGATGAGGAGGAATTTCTTCACTCAGAGGGTTGTGAATCTTTGGAATTCTCCACCCCAGAAGGCTGTGGATGCTGAATCGTTGAGTATGTTCAAGGCCGAGAGAGATAGATTTTTGGACTCTTGTGGAATATGGAGATCGGGCGGAGTCGGGTTTGAAGATCAGCCACGATCTTAAATGAATGGCGGAGCAGGCTCGAGGGGCCGTATAAGAACATAAGAAATAGGAGCCTACTCCTGTCCTAATTCTTATGTTCTTAAGTAGGGTTCCCAATCGTGATCAACGTACAGGGGTTCCGGCTGATGTCCATGTGTGGATATCAAGTGAGGACGGGATCAGAATCAGCAGAGATGCTCCCCGTGATTAAATCGACTGCCAACACTCGGTCCAGGCTCGCTTGGGCTATGCAGTGAAGGGTGAATGTTGGCTCGACGAGCGTTCTGCAGCAAGGAGGGTAATTTTGACTTTGGGCGATAACGTAAAGAGGGCGTTACCGCATCAGTCGCCCGTTATACATCTCTCCCCATCGTCATTTCCAAGAACTTCAACGGGCGGCTGGTTTGATATCGCCCCCTTTACATGATCACCCAACGTCAAGATTACCCCCAAGGAGTTGAAGAATGGATGGGGAGAAAAGTTCACATTCAAATAATAATTTTTTTTTTTTTTTTTTAAACAATAAACGACTGGTGGGGGGGGGGGGGTGGAAAGAGGAGACCACCAAATAAAAGGTCAGTGCAACAACCATCAGGACTGGGGAAGGCAATAGTACGGCACTGGGCTACGGCATCAAAAGCCTAATTTTTAGCTTTGAAGACACAAAACACAAACAAAGCTTCACGGTTCTGAAGCATTGCTACAATAAATAACCCCCAGACCTGCCAAGCTCCTGCTCTCCTCAACCTGAGCATGGGGGCAGTATTCCGTCAATGCACACTGTAGTTGACATATTAGAGTACGCCCTCTCCGCTGTGAGGTGTTACGCCCCGCCCCTTTGCTGTTATTAACTACATTTCTCTTAAAAGATAGTACAAAGGGAAAAGCACGAAAGGTGGAACAAATTATCCAAAAAAAATGCATTGTACACAAAACTATGCTCGCCGTTTTGGCTGCTATGGCATAAAGGAGAAATGTTTTATTTTTCGCCCTGCAAGGGAGTAGGTGCTGATTTTAGCTAGGGTGTATGGCTCCAGAAGAAACAGCAGTAGCAGCATCTGGTACTTCACCCAAGCAGCCATTCTTCACTCGAGGCTAAACAGGGAAGAGTCTGGGAGCAGGCATTACAGCCGAGCCCAAGCTGCACCTGGTCCCATGTCTACACACACGTGCACTTTCCACTGAAACCGAAAAAGAAAAGACTTGCATTTCTACAGCGCCTTTCACGACTACCAGATGTCCCAAAGCGCTTCACAGCCAATGAAGTACTTTTTGAAGTGTAGTCACTGTTGTGATGTAGGAAATGCGGCAGCCAATTTGCGCACAGCAAGCTCCCACAAACAGCAATGTGATAATGACCAGATACAGGAAACTTTGGTTTATCCGGAGGTTGTATGTCCGGAATACTCGATCTAACGGCAAAAATCAGGAGCCGTTTTCTCTAAGTTTTTTTAGTTCTCGTTCTTTTTTTTCCCCCCAGTCAGGCACTGCAAGGTCTGTAGCTATAGCAACAGCTTCAGCTAGAGACACTTGCAGCTGCAGCCGACTCTTTAGAAGCTGTTGCTAAGCAACAGTGTTTGTTGTCAGATACGGAGATGAAAACCTCCGTATGCTTCAACATTAACTTTGTATGTCCGGCAGTTTTGATAGATCGGCAACACGCCGGTCCCGTCGGTGCCGGATATCACAAAGTTTCCTGTAATCTGTTTTTGTTATGTTGATTGAGGGATAAATATTGGCCTCAGGACACCAGGGATAACTCGACTGCTCTTCTTCAAATAGTGCCCGTGGGAACTTTCACAGCCACCTGATTGGGCAGACGGTGCCTCGGTTTCACATCTCATCCGCAAGACGGCACCTCTGACAGTGTAGCTCTCCCTCGGCACTGCACCGGGAGCGTCAGCCTAGATTTTTGTGCTCAAGTCTCTGGAGTGGGACTTGAACCCACGACCTCCTGACTCAGAGGCGAGAGCGCTGCCCACTGAGCCACGGCTGACATATCAAACTTGGGGGCTTTCCTGGTCTGGGTGGCTCCAAAACACACTAGAAAACGCAATGAGCCTTTAATGGGAACCAGAAGTTTTGAGATCATGAAAAATTATAGAGGCAGAACACTAAGAATTTAATCAAATGTCAAACTGGGCAAGACAGAGTAAAAACCGAACCCTGGTTTCCATCCTAAATAAGGCTCTGGTCTGTCTCTTCAGCTACATGTAAAAGAACCCACTGCACTATTTAAAGAGGCGGGAGCTCTCCTGGTGCCCTGGTCATAATTCTTCCTTCTAACAGCACCACCAGAAAAAAAATATATAGGCTACCTTGTCAATTATCTCATTGTGGCTTGTGGGATCTAACTGCATGTAAAATGACTGCCGTGGTTCACCGACACATCGACAGTGATTTGGATAAAGCGATCGACTGCACGGGATGCGCTTTGTGACGTCCCGAGCGGCACAATAAGGCACTACAAGTTCTCTCTAAATATTCTGACAGTGAAGTGGGTAGTTACAACACACTGACACAGTCAGTCAGCAATGGCATCCTATAAGTCAAGTGGTTATATAACCTTAAGCCTTTTTTTGCCAACTAAATACGCAGGTCAGCTCAATTTAAGAATGAAGTAGCATGGGGGATTGAATAATTCAGGGAGGGAGAGAGAAAGAAAGGGAGAAGAAAGTGCTTTACCGCCAATTAAGTACTTTTTGAAGTGTAGTCACTGTTGTAATGTTTCCCCCCCCCCCTCCCCACCCCCACTTGCAGTGGGCTGGGTCAAAAGATATTCCGGGTATCAAAAGATGTCAATGGGGAGGAAGAAAGGGACAGAAATAGAAAATTTACAGGAGTACTATATTTTAAATCAGGAGGCAAAGACTAGAAATGCCAAATTCAATGGCAACATTTTCCACTTCAACTTAATCGGTCCCAGGATCTCAAACCCATTACATCCCTTAGTCGTGGGTTTCTTCTGCAATCTATAGGTTTTTAAAATCCGTAGAAAATATCCCCGAGGTGGTTCACTGAGGGTAGGCAGGTCGGACACCCAACAGTAATTGGGAGGTTAAGGGAGGTGGCCAAAAGCAGGGTGGAAGAGATAGGTTTTGTGGCGGATTTTGAAGAGGGGCTGGGGGAAGCTGTGCGAAAGAGGAGGGGGGGTCGAGGAAGAGAGCTCCAGAAGGCAGAGACAAATTGGATGAACCTTCATCGCCGACTGTGCGAGTTGAGACTGCAGCAGTAGGATGGTGCCAGACTGTATGAAGATCTGTAAACAGGGATAAGGATTTTTTTTAAAAGAACGAACTTGCATTTCTATAGCGCCTTTCACCACCTCAGGATGACCCAAAGCGCTTTACAGCCAATGAAGCACTTTTGAAGTGTAATCACTGCTGTAATGTAGGAAACGCACAGCAAGCTTGCACAAACAGCAATGAGATAATGACCAGATATTCTGCTTTGGTGAGGTTGGTTGAGGGATAAATGTTGGGTCGGACACTGGCAATGTTCCCTTTAAGCTGCGCATCCGCAGTGCTCTGGACCTCCCGCACAGCCGGCTTGCCAATAGTGCATGCATGGTATTTTGAACGGGCCGTGCAGCCCCTTAAAGAGGCCACGCAACCAAAAAAGAACTAATGGGAACACTGGACACCGCACTCTCCTGCTCTTCTTCGGAATAGTGCCATGGGATCTTTTACGTCCACCAGAGAAAGACGTGGCCTCGGTTTAACATCTCGTCTGACAGACGGCGCCTCCGACATTGCAGCACTCCCTCAGCACTGCACCGCGGTGTCATAACTTCATAACGGGCTTTGGCCTTCACCTAGGTAACAAGGTGCACTATTTCTCACAGGATAGAGGGCAAAAATGAAATAATGTAACTTTTTATTAAAAAAAAAGATGGAAGTCATCAAGAAGGTAAGAGCCCATGGGATCCAGGGCAACTTGGCACATTGGATCCAAAATTGGCTTAGTGACAGGAGGCAGAGGGTGATGGTCAAAGGTTGTTTTTGTGACTGGAAGCCTGTGTCCAGTGGTGTACCGCAAGGATCGGTGCTGGGTCCCTTGCTGTTTGTTGTGTACATTTATGATTTAGATATGAATGTAGGAGGTATGATCAGTAAGTTTGCAGATGACACGAAAATTGGTGGAGTGGTAAATAGCGAGGAGGGAAGCCTCAGGCTACAGGACGATATAGACGGGTTGGTTAGATGGGCAGAACAGTGGCAAATGGAATTTAACCCTGAAAAGTGTGAGGTGATGCATTTTGGGAGGACTAACAAGGCAAGGGAATACACAATGAATGGTAGGACCCTAGGGAGGACAGAGGAACCTTGGTGTGCATGTACATAGATCCCTGAAGGCAGCAGGACAGGTAGCTAAGGTGGTTAAGGCGGCATATGGGATACTTGCCTTCATTAGCCGAGGCATAGAATATAAGCCATGGTGTGGAGATGCCGGAGTTGGACTGGGGTGGACAAATGTAAGAAGTCACACAACACCAGGTTATAGTCCAACAGCTTTATTTGAAGTCACAAGCTTTCGGAGTGCTGCTCCTTCGTCAGGTGAAGTGGAGAAATGCGAAATGAGAAGTGGAGGCATTTTTCCACTTCACCTGACGAAGTAGCAGCGCTCCGAAAGCTTGTGATTTCAAATAAAGCTGCTGGACTATAACCTGGTGTTGTGTGACTTCTTACATAGAATATAAGAGCAGGGAGGTTAAGATGGAGCTGTACAAAACGCTAGTTAGGCCACAGCTGGAATACTGTGTGCAGTTCTGGTCGCCACACTATCGGAAGGAAGGATGTGATTGCATTGGAGAGGGTGCAGAGGAGATTCACCAGGATGTTACCTGGGCTGGAGCGCTTCAGCTACGAAGAGAGACTGGACAGGCTGGGGTTGTTTTCCTTAGAGCAGAGAAGGTTGAGGGGGGACCTGATTGAGGTGTACAAAGTTATGAGGGGCATAGATAGGATGGATAGAAAGGAACTTTTCCCCTTAGTAGAGGGGTCAATAACCAGGGGGCATAGTTTCAAGGTATGGGGCAGGAGGTTTAGAGGGGATTTGAGGAAAAACTTTTTCACCCAGAGGGTGGTTGGAATCTGGAACTCACTGCCTGCCTGAAAGGGTGGTAGAGGCAGGAACCCTCACAACATTCAAGAAGCGTTTAGACGAGCACTTGAAACGCCATAGCATACAAGGCTACGGACCAAGTGCTGGAAAATGGGATTAGAATAGACAGGGCTTGATGGCTGGCGTGGACACGATGGGCCGAAGGGCCTCTTTCTGTGCTGTGTAACTCTATGACTGACTCATCCCATTAACTTTCTTGCATGCATTTACAATGAGCAAGAACGGAACCAAGGAAGAGGACCAATTTGCTGTGGATGAAGAGGGGCGAACATCAGTAACATTGTCAAGCAATGGCACTGGAGATAAGTTTGTTTCAAACTCTGACGGCACTAATGTATCATTTAGCACAGCTTAGACCTGCACCCATCCAGTCTTTCAATTCTGTTCTCATTGTCCATTTCTCTCTTCCCCCTTCTCTCTCTCTGGAATTCCACACCACAGCAGTTCTAAGTGCATTCCTTCATGCCGTATGCAATTGCAATCAGCCTGCCCCCTTCAACATTGGTCTGTGGGCCAAAAAGTGAGCGAACGTTCTACATATATCAGATCACCAGATGGACAAGGATTAACTCAATCTCTGTTACTACTGTGACCCGATAGCAACAGCTGCTGCCCCGGCAATGCTGCTTCATCTGGAATTCAAAAACTTTTATGCTTTGCGCGTTAGTCAGAAAGGAAATTATTAGGAGCAGCATGAATTAGGGAATCAGGCTTTTATGTTGCATTCCTTAATGTCATTTCTATCTCCGAGAGAAAAGAAAAAATTAGCGAGTGAGTGGGGGAGAAAAAAAAAGAATGAAAATGTGCATGGAAAAAGGAAGAGAAAGAAGAGTCGGAGGCTGTAGGGGGGGGGGGGAAAGAGGAGGAGAGAAGTGTGAGCGCAATAAAGAGAGCACGCACGAAAGAAAGAGCAGAAAAAATTAGGAGGGGGAAAGGAAAGGAGGGGGAAAGGAAAGGAGGGCAAGAGAGAAAGGAGAGAGGGAGAAAAGAGGAAAGTGTGTGAGAAAGGAGAGAGAAAAAGAGGGGATGGAAAGGGAAGAGAAAAACAGGAAAGAAAAGAGCGAAAAAAGCAAGAGAGAGGTGAACGTGCAAAAAAGAGAAAGAGGGGAGAAATGAGAGAGAGGTCGAGAGGAGAGATGCAGAGAGAGAGAAAAGAGACACAGACAGAGAATTAGTTGTCCGAGAAATCATACCTGTCTCAGGAACAGCGAGGGTTGTGAATAGTTCACAACATATGCTGAGCTGTTACTGTCTCAAATCACGGCCATGCCGACCTCGGTTACAGTGACCTTAGCTTTGTTCTTTGTAGTGCGGCTCTAAGTGGAGCAAGGCAGACCGAATATACCTGCCCCAGGGAAAGCAATGAATCAGAGTCCGCCTTCATGCACTTTTCCTGGTCATGGATGACTAGGTATTTGGATATGCTTTGCCTCAAACAGAATGAGGCTGGTACTGGATTGCTTGGGGGGGGGGGGGGGGGGCGGGGGGGGCGGGGAGGGAGGGGGCGAGTTGGGGGGGGGGGGGGGGAAGAGGAGAGGAAGGGAGTGAACATCTTAGCTGATGAGATAGTATTTTGTAAACTGTACTTACTGCAGCAAATACATTAACAGAGCAGCAGCAGGGAGCTGAAGTGACCCAGATCTGAATGGAGGGTTAGGGACAGCCTGCAATGCAGCTCCGCTCTGCCATTACTGTACTGATCGAACTCCAAAAGAAAAGATTTGCATTTCTATAGCGCCTTTCACGACCACCGGACGCCCCAAAACGCTTTACCGCCAATAAAGTACTTTTGAAGTGTAGTCTCTGTTGTAATGTAGGAAACGCGGCAGCCAATTTCAGCACAGCAAGCTCCCACAAACAGCAATGTGATAATGGCCAGATAATCTGGTTTTTTCGTGACGTTGATTGAGGGATAAATAATGGCCAGGACACCAGGGAGAACGCCCCTGTTCTTCTTCAAAATAGTGGCCGTGGGATCTTTTACAACCGCCTGAGAGAGCAGACGGGGCCTTGGTTTAACGTCTCATCTGAAAGACGGCACCTCCGACAGTGCAGCACTCCCTCAGTACTGCACTGGGAGTGTCAGCCTAGATTTCTGCGCGCAAGTCTCTGGAGTGGGACTTGAACCCACAACTTTCTGACTCAAAGGCGAGGGTGCGACCTGAGTAATCATGTGGGTGCCCACTGCAGGTTCTTTCTGATGTACACACCAGTCGTCCCAGAAGATGCCATTGGCAAAAGGGTGAAAAGTTTCAAGAGTTACTGGCCCCACAGTTCTGATTTCAACACTTTCTTGAGCTGTTGGGAAAGAGCAGTTGTTTTATTGCTCAGACAGTTCCCTCTTGTTGCTCTGTCAGTTTATCGAGTTAATGATTAATGATTGTTGGGGAAGGGGCATCTTTCTGCTTCTGGTTACATTTTCTTTGGGGAACATTTGCAGCCGACACTGACTCGGCAGATTCTACTGGTTAAACATGCTGCAGTTTTTTCTTGATTCATTACTATTTAATTTTTGAAAATTCTGAACATTTTTATTTCTCATTTTAGTTGCTCTTTGCCAACGAACTCACGAACAAAAACTTGGATTTCTACAGCGCCTTTCACGACCTCAGGACGTCCCAAAGCGCTTTACAGCCAATGAATTACTTTTTGAAGTGCGGTCACTGTTGTAATGTAGGAAACGCAGCAGCCAGCAATGTGATAATGACCAGACAATCTGTTTAGTGATGTTGATTGAGGGATAAACATTGGCCCCAGGACACCCGGGATAACTCCCCTGCTCTTCCTCAAAATAGTGCCATGGGATCTTTTACAACCGCCTGAGAGAGCAGACGGGACCTCGGTTTAACGTCTCATCCGAAAGACGGCACCTCTGACAGTGCAGCACTCCCTCAGCACTGCACTGGAGTGTCAGCCTAGGTTTTTTGTGCTCTAGAGTGGGACTTGAACCCAAAACCTTCTGACTCGGAGGCGAGGGTGCTGCCCACTGAGCCACGGCTGGCACACATCATTAGTCTCAGTAACTAGTCTCTCTCCAAGGTATGCACTCCCACCACCCTGGATGGCACAGCACTGCCGGAGGTGCCGTCGTTCGGATGAGACGTTAAACCGAGTCCCCGTTTGCTCATCAGGTGGAGGTAAAAGGTCCCACGGCACTATTTTGAAGAGGCTCGGGGGGAGTTCTCACCGCTATCCTGGCCAATATTTATCCATCGAACCAACAAAGAAAGAGATTATCTGGCATTTATCTCGTTGCTGTTTGTGGGAGCTTGCTGTGCGTGAATTGGCTGGTGCTTTTCCTACCTTACAACAGTGACTACACTTGGAAAAAGTACTTCATTGGCTGTAAAGCGCTTTGGGACGCTCTGAGGTCGTGAAAGGCGCTGTAGAAATGCAAGACTGTCTTTCTTTTCTGATTGGCCCGGCAGTGACCACCGGTAATGACGGTCCATCGGGGCGGCAACGGGCAACACCAAACTTACGCGGCATGGGGTGTGGCAGCGCACGCGAGCGGTGATCGACTAATCTTCAAAACAAATTAAGCGGGTAAGATTCAGTCAACGTAGGCCTTGGGGGGGATTAATGGGGGGCGGGGGGGGGGGAAAGAGAGGAAAAAATTGCCAATGAACCAGGTACAGGGACGAAGCCAGTTACATCTTGAGAAAAACACCAAATTCAGTTTCTGGAGTCATTCAATAGGCAGCCAGACATCTTTGCGCAACTGTCTCACATTTCATTACCAACTGGGTAAATAAGAGTCTTGGAAATGACAAATATTTTGGGGGTGTAGGAGTTTGATGCTTTCACCCGACTCCTCAATCAGATTAAACTCTGATACTTAAAATTAAAGAAGGAGTTAAAATGTTATCTATTAAAAAAGAGACAGCCCATAATCCATAGTCAATATTTATTCCCCCCCCCCCAATAAAAAGGGACGGGAGAAAAACATGCATAAACTGGTGTAACCTCTATGATCTATCTGCTCTTTCAGAAGGCAGTAGCTGAATGATACACGCTTCATGTCATCGTATCAGGAAAAAAATCCCGTCATGTGATGCTGGGTCAGCCTGGCTGGAGCACAAACAACGTGGACCCCTTTCCAACCAGCCCAGGCGACTGCTGAACTGCCTGTCTGCAAGTGTGTGTTTTTCCCCCCCCCCCCCCTCATTCTTTAACGCAAGGAGGCGTGCAGCAGTCACACTCCGTCCTTTTTCATTCAACCCAAGTCCTTTTCCGACCTGTTTACACACGGCAGGGGGAAAAAGGCCATTAAACTGCTCGCCGAGTGTGCTCCGATCCTTACTAATCCAGAACAGGAAACCGGCTCAACAAGAGAACCGCCCTCAACCTTAACCAATGTGTTCAGAGCCTGAGGTAGGAGCCCTCAAAGGGCTTCTCCTATCTCTGCGTGAACCAATAGCAATTAACCCTTCAGTAGCCTTCACCTCGGTGCAGTGTGTGGAAAAGGTTACGAGACTAAATCAAAGGGCTATCTATTTAATGTCTGAAGTATGGTGAACACATTTGAGTGTGTCCTGCAAAAAGAAGCTGGTCCTGAACTTTGTATCACTAAAAGATATTTACTTTTAAAATAAACCCCCCTTAAAATATCCCCCCTCGCGCTCTCTCTCTCTCTCTCTCTCTCTCTCTCGTTCCCCTCTTTTGGTCCTCCCATACCATTCCCAGACTGAAATGGCAGACAGGCAACCTGCTCGTGGGCCTCTGCCAACAACAAATATCGTTACCCAGCCACCAGAGGTGGTCTTTAGATTAAATGTTCGAGTTCCGAGGACAGAGGCACTGAAACGGGAGCCCGACCTCTATATCTGCTGCCCATTTGCTGATGGCACCTCTGATTAAAACTTAAAAAAAAGTTTACTGGAGACTGAGCAGCAGCTTTAGGGAACCACAAGAATGTGTCTCTCAGATGCACCAGCAGTTTTATATTCTTGGGTGCCATCGCCAAACATGCAATATGCATCTACCCATTTTAGAACCAGAAAATGCTGGAGATACTCAGCAGGTCAGGCAGCATCTGTGGAGAGAGAAGCAGAGTTAACGTTTCAGGTCGATGACCCTTCGTCAGTTCTAAGCTGAGTATTTCCAGCATTATGTTTTTATTTCAGATTTCCAGCATCCGCAATATTTTGCTTTAATTTCAGAACATGTCCGCCCTCGATTCGGGGAGAACTGCACGCGCCCGGCGCCGACCGCGCGAGAACCTGCGTGTGTGCGTCGCCGACTGCGCGAGACCTGCACGCGCGCCACCGACTGAAGGAGAATCACCTGCCCTCGTGCCTGCTTTTAGCTGCAAGGTAACTGCCTGCCCTCGACTGTGGGTCTGGAAGCGTGGGCAGGCGTAGGGGGCCTCGACTCAGCAAGTCGCCAATGGCATCGCCAAAATCCACCACCTCAACCGCACCAAAATCACAAAACCCACATCCTACCGCTCCATGGCACAAGCAAGCATTAGTAGACACAGTCACAAGGACAAGTAGCTGGAGAAGGCCGTTCAGCCCATCTAGCTCTACAGAAACCGACAATTCCGCCCCCACCCCACCATAATGACAGCCTGACACTTGAATACCACTAGAGTTTTTAACCTCCTCCAATCAGTATCCTGTGTGATTTCCCTGCCGGAGTTCTCCTGCATGGGGAACTCCACAAGTCCAGAATCCCCTACAGGATCAAACAGCCAACCAACCTAGCTGAGGGAGGTTTGTGAATCATTGCCTTTAGGAGAAAGGACAGAGAGGGGGCCATGGCGATTTTTTTTCCCTCAATTTATTTAATGTAAAATACAAAGTAAAAAATTAAAATGCGTTTCATTCATAAGCAACCTGTGGTAATCTGGGACATTTGGGCAACTTCGAGACAAATCAGGCTATTTCTTGACAGCAGCTACGTGCTCGATTAAGAATGAAACATCCAAAGAATGGTGGCTGTTGTGTCTGAAGGCTGGGGCTTAGCGCACGTGATTTTTCTGATGCATTCCTCACATTGGATTTGACGGCGCTGTTGGGAGGACGCAGCGTTCAAGATTGCTTTCGAAAGTAAATTGCTACAGCCAGCCAGTTAAGGAAAGCACAGTGGGATTAAGGGGCGGTGCCCGGTACCCAGCCCAAGTGCAAAGCAAGGAACGCACGAGAGTTAAGACCCGTGGATGGCCCTTGCAATCCTACAAATTATTCAGCCCACTGAAAGAGCGCGAGTGGGGGAAAAACAGGTATAAAAATCGACACCCGCTGAAACGCAGCATAGCGAGGCCCAGCAGCGGCAGCCGACCATTTGGAATGCACCCGGGATAGGTGGAACAATTGAAGGAATTAACTTCTGGCCTTCTGGAATCATAAAGTGACATAGCACAGGAAGAGGCCATTCGGCCCATTGTGCCTGTGCTGGTTCTTTCGAAAGAGCGATCCAATTAGTCCCCCACTCCCTCTCCTGCTCTTTCCCCCTCTTTTCAAAGTTACTGTTGAACCTGCATCCACCGTCCTTTCAGGCAGTGCTCGCTGTGTGTGGGGGGAAAAAACACAACATTTCCTCATCTCGCCTTTGGATCTTTTGCCTTAAATCCTCTAGTTTACGACCTCTTCTGCCACTGGAAACAATTTCTCCCCATGTAAACCCTTCACCAACCTGGTCATCCTCCAAACCCCTGCAGTCGGCCATTATTGCTTAATCGGACAGTTAATACGAAGCAGTGAGTTTTAATTCTGCACGTGTAGCACTCCTGCGGCACAGACTCCTGCACCCCCGATGAGGAGCGCACAGTGCAACGCTGCTAATTCTCAAGAAGTTAGAATATTGGCACCTGTAGCGAGACCACCTCAAAGAAAGCCCTCTGTCTGCTGTTGGCTGTGCCGCAGCTGCCGTATGACTGCAGTCATCGTGAAGCCGCTTACTTTATTTCACTCACGCAGCCTTGTGCATCTTTCAATTCCCTCCCTGCTCTGAAGGTGGCGGGGATGGGGGATCTTAGCTACAAGGCCAGGTTGCAGAAGCTGGATTTGTTTTCATTAGAGCAAGAGATTGAGGGGGGATTTGATAGAGGTGTACAAGATTATGATGGGTTTGGATAGGCTAGACAGGGAAAGGCTGTTCCCACTAGTTGATGGTACAAGGACTAGGGGACACAGATTTAAGGTTTTGGGCAAGAGATACAGGGGGGGGATGTGAGGGAAAACTTTTTTACGCAGCGAGTGGTGAGGACCTGGAACTCGCTGCCGATGGAAGTGGTGGAAGCAGAGACACTCAATGTTTTCAAGGGGAGGAGACTGGATAGGCACTTGAGGGAACTAAACTTGCCGGGCTACAGGGATAGAGTGGGGGAATGGGACTGACTGGATTGCTCTAGAGAGAGCCGGCACAGACTCGATGGGCCGAATGGCCTCTTTCTGTGCCGTTATGATTCTATGATTCCCGTGTGCTTTCAAGGAGAAAACGGACAGAGTTTTCAAAATCTGCACGGGTCAGTTTTTAAAAATCTGCTCAAGCTTCTGTTAAGCCAGAGATCCAGCAACTCTTATGTTAAGTTGGAATTCAAAGACCTTATATAAAAAAAAGGACACATTTCTTACCGCATACCATCTCATCCAGTCAATGGGTGTGGTTATACTGTAACCTCAGCATCACTGCCACGCATTGCGGGACCCCCTGGAAGAGTGGGGGGGTTGGATGGCCTAGGATCTCTTGGGTTTGACATCACAAGGAGGATAGCACCAACGTGGCATCAAACTTGGCTTTGAAGTGCATAGAGGGGCCCCAACCTGGGGTTACTTTAAACACTCGAGAGAGAGAGAGAGAGAGTCTACAGGCACTCCAGCCCACACGCTCTAAACATTAGCCTCTGTGAGCGCTCTTCGGACACATAAAGCTCGGTCTTGGGCAGGGGAACTGCAATTCCAGCTAGGCAGTATGAACAAGATCACAGAATCTTACAGCGCAGGAGGCCATTCAGCCCATCCTACATGTACCAGCTCTTTGATAGAGAAATCCAATTAGTCCCACTCCCCCACTCTTTATCACAGCCCTGCAATTTTCTTTCCTTTTCATGTATTTATCCAATTCCCTTTTGAAAGTTACTATTGAATCGGTTTTCACCACCTTTTCAGGCAGCGCGTTCCAGATCACAACAACTCGCTGCGTAAAATAAACTTCTCATCTCTGTCCTGGTTCTTTTGCCAATTATCTTAAATCTGTGTCCTCTGGTTACCGAACCCCCCCCCACCCCCCAGCCAGTGGAAACAGTTTCTCCTTATTTACTCTAGCACAACCATTCATAATTTTGAACACTTCTATTAAAATCTCCCCCTTAACCTTCTCTGCTCCAAGGAGAACAATCCCAGCTTCTCCAGTCTTCCCACATAACTGAAGTCCCTCATCCCCGGTACCGTTCTGGTAAATCTCCTCTGCATGCTCAAGATGTTGCCTGGCTGGAACCCACACTGCAGCAACTGGTCTCAGATAAATGCAACATCAGATATTTTGTCGAGATCCTGAGAACACTGGCTTAGCAGTTTCAAAAAAAATTTGGCTCGCAGGAGCGGAGATAGACAAGAAACGGATTACACTAGTTAAAATGGATTACTGGGGTACGGTAGCATAGCGGCTATGCTACAAGTCTAGCAATCCAGAGGCTGGAATAATAATCAATAGTAACATTGACCACGATTTTCGTAAAAACCCAACTGGTTCACTAATATCCTTTCAGGGAAGGAGGTCTGACGTCCCTCACCCGGTCTGGGCAGATATGTGACTCCAGTCCCCACACCAACGTGGTTGACCCTTAACTGCCCTCCGAAGTGGTCGAGCAAGCCACTCAGTTTTTCAAACAGAAGGTAGAGGTCCACCACAACCTTCTCAGGGCAACTCCTCTTCTTCTTAGGCAGTCCCTCGGAACCGAGGATGACTTGCTTCCACATTAAAAATGAGTTCGCAGGTGACTGATGAGTCCAATGCGGGACCTACAGTCTCTGTCACAGGTGGGGCAGACGGTGGGTGGGTGGGGTGCTTGGGTTGACTTGCGCTGCTTGCACTTGCTCCCGGCGAAGAGACTCGAGGTGTTCGGCGCCTTCCCGGATGCTTCTCCTCCACTTTGTGCGGTCTTGGGCCAGAGATTCCCAGGGCAACTAGGTGATGGACAATAACTGCGAGCGACGCCCACACCCAGAGAATGAAATTTTTTAAAATATATAAAACACTGCCGTTACAGCAGGTGCTTTGAACACAAGAAAACTGCCAGCTGCAGTATTTGATGTTTGATGGCCTAAGACAGTGCATGCTGTTAAAAGGTACTGGGCGTGATAAAATAATTACAGACATTAACACGTGGAAATTACAGTTCTGTTTTTGCAGCTTTCATGCAGGATAATAGAGGGCTGGCTGTGGAGTTACAAGGCAGTAATTGAATCGAGTGGTTTGGCGGAAGTGAATAAACGTGAATCGGGAAAGCTTAAGCAGGTTACGAAACTTCAGGAGAACGACAAGATTAAATCATCGTCTTCTAACTCACCACCAGCTCATGGCGATTCTTCACGGAACGCGTGACCTATACATTTAAAAAAAAAAAAAAAAAAACTGGTGTGCATGCTACGCGGGTTTGGGAGGTGCTGCCGAAGAAGCCTTGGCGAGTTGCTGCAGTGCATCTTGTAGATGGTACACACTGCAGCCACGGTACGCCGGTGGTGGAGGGAGTGAATGTTTAAGGTGGTGGATGGGGTGCCAATCAAACGGACTGCTTTGTCCTGGATGGAGTCGAGCTTCTTGAGTGTTGTTGGAGCTGCACTCATCCAGGCAAGTGGAGAGTATTCCATCACACTCCTGACTTCTGCCACAACCACTGCCTGTGGCAAGACATCCCACGCTCCAGCAATCCTCTGCGTAAAGAAATTTCTCCAAATCTCGCACTCTTTTAGTGACTGGTTTTAAATTGATGACCTCTCGTCACTGATTTCCCCCAACCAGAGGAATTAAGATTTTCCCCCTATTCACCTCATCAAAACCCTTCATAATTTTACAAGCCTCTATTAAGGGGTCACAATTTAAAAACTGGACATAGGCCGTTGAGGATTGAAATCACAAAGCACTTTTACACCACCCCCACACAAATAATTGAAATCCGGAATTCTCTCCCCCCAAAAGGTTGTGCATGCTGGGTCAATTGAAATTTTCAAGACCGAGATCGATAGGTTTGTGTTAGGCAAGGCCATCTGGCAGTTTTCTCTGACTATATATGCTGTGCCTATATGCTTCTCTTCACTTCACCCGACGAAGGAGCAGCGCTCCGAAAGCTTGTGATTTCAAATAAAGCTGTTGGACTATAACCTGGTGTTGTGTGACTTCCTACATTTGTCCAATGAGGATAAAGTCATAGAGTTATACAGCACAGAAAGAGGCCCTTCGGCCCATCGTGTCTGTGCCGGCCATCAAGCCCCGTCTATTCTAATCCCATTTTCCAGCACTTGGTCCGTAGCCTTGTATGCTATGGCGTTTCAAGTGCTCGTCTAAATGCTTCTTGAATGTTGTGAGGGTTCCTACCTCTACCACCCTTTCAGGCAGTGAGTTCCAGATTCCAACCACCTTCTGGGTGAAAAAGTTTTTCCTCAAATCCCCTCTAAACCTCCTGCCCCTTACCTTGAAACTATGCCCCCTGGTTATTGACCCCTCTACTAAGGGGAAAAGTTCCTTTCTATCTACCCTATCTATGCCCCTCATAATTTTGTACACCTCAATCAGGTCCCCCCTCAGCCTTCTCTGCTATAAGGAAAACAACCCCAGCCTCTCCAGTCTCTCCTCATAGCTGAAGCACTCCTGCCCAGGTAACATCCTGGTGAAGCTCCTCTGCACCCTCTCCAAGGCAATCACATCCTTCCTATAGTGTGGCGACCAGAACTGCACACAGTATTCCAGCTGTGGCCTAACTAGCGTTGAGTAGATTGAGTAGAATGGAGTTTAGAATGAAAAGTGTCCTCATTGAAACATAAAATTCTTACAGGGTTTGACAGGGTAGACGCCGAGAGGATGTTTCCCCTGACTGGAGAGTCTAGAACTAGGGGGCATAGTCTCGAGATAAGGGGTCGGCCATTTAGGACTGAGACGAGGAGAAATTTCTTCACTCAGAGGGTCGTGAATCTTTGGAATTCTCTACCCCAGAGGGCTGTGGGTGCGCAGTGTTTGAGTATATTCAAGGCTGAGATCGATAGATTTTTTGGCCACTAAGGGAATCAAGGGCTATGGGGATCGGGCAGGAAAGTGGAGCGGAGGTCGAAGATCAGCCATGACCTTATTGAATGGCGGAGCAGTCTCGAGGGGTTGTGTGGCCTACTCCTGCTCTGATTTATGTTCACAGATGGGAAAGGTATCCAGCACATGTGGAAGGATCATCAGGAGGCAGGGGGGAGGGGGGGGGAAAGAGAAACATCCCAGATTGTTATTCTTTACAATAAAGTGAAATACTGACAGCCCCCCGGGAAGTGTAGTAAGCAAGCAAGACCTGTACAAATGTTTTTTTTTTTTTTTAATGCAAAAAACCTTTTAAACATTAAGAAACGTAGGTGAAGGGCCACGGCTTGTAGTGCAGGACATCATCAAGATTGCAAAGAGCCAGAGAGAGGCTGAAGTAAAATGAGAACTAGTGATTAGATGCCATGGTGCTGCCTGACACGCTGAGCGTTTATTTTAGATTTCTAGTACTGTACCTGCAAGTGTTTTGCTTTTTGATTAGAAGTCAAGCTATGGGGTTTGAAAATTCTGTAAGGTGGCAATTCTAAATTAGCGACAGACAGGTCTGTACTTTTTTTTTAATTAACATATTAAATATGCTCAACCATTGAGAAGTTGCAATAGCAAATCATTTAAAATTAATTTTAAAAATGGAATTGCTAGCACCACATCAAATCACTGCATCAAAAATCAGGGCCATTCTTCTTCTCCTTCTTAGACAGTCCCTCGGGAACCGAGGATGACTTGCTTCCACACTAAAAATATGAGTTCTCAGGTGACTGATGAGTCCAATGCGGGACCTACAGTCTCGGTCACAGGTGGGGCAGACGGTGGTTGAAGGGGCGGGCGGGTGGGTGATTGGGTTGACGTGCGCGCCTTGTGCTTGCTCCCGAAGAGACTCGAGGTGTTCGGCGCCTTCTAAACTAGCTTGGCAGGGGGATGGGAACCTAAGTATAGAGTCAATAGGGAGTGAATAAAAACTGGAATTGGAAAACAAAAAAGTAGAAAGTAAATTGGAAGGACAGAGCAATCAAGGGCTAGATAGTAGTCAACAAGGAGGTTTGCCTGTAGTAAATGGTATATACTTCAATGCAAGGAGTATAGCGAATAAGGCAGATGAGTTGAGGGCACAAGTAGATATTATAGCTATTACAGAGACATGGCTGAAAGAGGGGCAGGTATGGCAGCTCAACATTCCTGGTTACAGGATTTTCAGACGGGATAGAGAGGGAGGTAAAAAGGGAGGGGTGATCCCGGTATTGATTCAACAAACTATTACAGCTGTGAGAAGGGATGATATGTTGGAGGAATCATCAAACGAGGCCATAGGAGTCAAATTGAAAAACAAAAAAGGGGTGATCACACTGCTGGGAGTGTACTACAGGCCCCCAAACAGTGAGAGGGAGATAGAAGAACAAATATGTAGACAAATTTCTGAGAAGTGCAAAAACTATAGAGCAGTAATAGTAGGAGATTTCAACTACCCCAATATTAACTGGGATAAAATTAGTGTGAAGGGTATAGAAGGTGCGGAATTCCTAAAATACATCCAGGAGAACTTTTTTAGCCAGAATGTAGCAAGCCCAACAAGGGAGGGGGCGGTCCTGGACTTAGTTTTAGGGAATGAAGCTGGGCAGGTAGAAGGCATATCAGTGGGGGAGAATTTGCTGCTAGTGACCATAATTCTGTTAGATTTAAAGGTAGTTATGGAAAAGGACAAGGATAGACCAGGAATAAAAATTCTACATTGGGGAAAAGCAAATTTTGCTAAGCTCAGAGGGGATGTAGCCATAGTGGACTGGAAATAGTTACTTGAAGGTAAATCGGTGTCAGAGCAGTGGGAGGCATTCAAGGAGATCTGGAGGGTTCAGACCAAATATGTGCCCTTAAAGAAAAAAGGTGAGACCAACAAATCTAGAGCCCCCTGGATGTCTAGGGACATACAGGTTAGGGTAAAGAAAAAAAGGGAGGCATATGACAGATACCGAGGGCTAAATACTCCAGAATCTTTAGAGGAGTACAGAAAGTGCAGGGGTACAATTAAAAAGGATATTAGGAAAGCAAAGAGAGTGCATGAAAAACTCCTGGCAAGTAAAATCAAGGAAAACCCAAAGATGTTTTATAAATATATTAAGAGTAAGAGGATAACTATAGGGTAGGGCCTATTAGAGATCATGAGGGTAATGTGTGTGTGGAGGCGGGAGACGTCGGTAGGGTTCTTAATGAATACTTTGCGTCTGTTTTCACAAAGGAGAGGGGCGAAGCAGACATTGCTACGGGGGGGGTGAAATATTAGATGAAATAAACATAGTGAGAGAGGAAGTATTAAAGGGTTTAGCAGCTTTAAAAGTGGATAAATCCCCAGGTCTGGATGAAATGTATCCCAGGCTGTTAAGCGAAGCTAAAGAGGAAATAGCAGAGGCCCTGACCCATCATTTTTCAATTCTCTCTGGCTTCAGGTGTGGTGCCGGAGGACTGGAGGACTGCTAATGTGGTACCCTTGTTTAAAAAGGGAAAAAAGGATAGACCGAGTAATTACAGGCCAGTCAGCCTAACCTCGGTGCTGGGAAAATTATTGGAAAGAATCTGAAGGACAGAATAAATCTTCATTTAGAAAGACACGGATTAATCAAGGATAGTCAGCACAGATTTGTTAAGGGAAGGTCGTGTCTGACAAACTTGATTGAATTTTTTGGGGCGGTAACAAGGAGGATGATGAGGGTAGTGCGATTGATGTAGTGTATATGGACTTTAGCAAGGCTTTTGATAAGGTTTTAAAAGCCCCTGGGATCCAGGGTAAAGTGTAAAGTTGGATTCAAAACTGGCTCGGAGACAGAAAGCAGAGGATAATGGTTGATGGGTGTTTTGTGTGACTGGAAGGCTGTTTCCAGTGGGGTTCCGCAGGGCTCAGTACTAGGTCCCTTGCTTTTTGTGGTTTATATATCAACGATCTTGACTTGAATATAGGGGGTATGATTAAGAAGTTTGATGATACTAAAATTGGCTGTGTGGTTGATACTAAAGAAGGAAGCTGTAGACTGCAGGAAGATATTAATAAATTGGTCATGTGGGCAGAACAGTGACAAATGGAATTCAATCCGGAGAAGTGTGAGGTAATGCAGTTGCGGAGGGCTAACAAGGAAAGGGAATACACAATGGCCCAGAAAGTCGGGTCGGGGGCTTCCTGCGGGTGCAAGCCCCCGATCTGCACTTACCTTGCGCGCCGGCCGTTGAGCTGTAGGGCCCCGTGGAATTCGATTCGGGGCCTGGTCCAGCTGTCGGCGCGCAGTGCTTGCGTATCCCAGGGGCGCAGTTAGTTCGATGCGTCCCCTGGGATCATGTGGGCCATGGAGAGCCAATCGGAGCAGGGAATGCTCCATTCATAAGATTGACAGGAAGAGCTGTCAAAACTTATAAATACTACGGCCCCAAAATAGTACTAAACATTCAAATAAAAAACATTTTAAATCACATTTTTTAAATAAACTATAAATTGCATGAAATAACTATTTTAAACAATATTTAAATTTTTGGAAAAAATAATTTATATTCTAACGGGGCTAAAAATAAACTTACCTTGCTTTAATGTATTTAAAAATAATAAACCTGTGGAAAAAATGTTTTAATTTTAATTAATTCACCACTTACTTTGTAAAAAGCAGGCCTTACGCCTGCTTTTTACATTTCTAAATCCTGCAGGCTTACGATCCCGGGAAAACCTGCAAAAAAAACATAAGTTTGATGCGCACGCGCAGCCTCTCCTGCGCGCGCGTTCGACCTCTGAACCCCTTCGTTCAGAGGATCGGAAGTGCCGGTTTCCCGCGCATGCAGAAAACCGGCACCTCCATCGGGCTTACGGGTGAGTACCCCGTGCATACTCACCCGTTGTGACCCAAATTTCTGGGCCATTAAATGGTAGGACACTGAGTAGTGTAGAGGAACAAAGGGACCTTGGAGTGCATGTCCACAGATCCCTGAAGGTAGCAGGCCAAGTAGATAAGGTGGTTAAGAAGGCATACAGAATGCTTGCCTTTATTAGCCGTGGCATAGAATACAAGAGCAGGGGGGTTATGCTTCAACTGTATAAAACACTAGTTAAGCCTCAGCTAGAGTACTGCTTGCAGTTCTGGTCACCACATTACAGGAAAGGATGTGATTGCACTAGAGAGGGTACAGAGGAGATTTACAAGGATGTTGCCGGGAGTAGAGAATCTTAGCTATGAGGAAAGACTGTCTGTTTTCCTTGGAACAGAGGAGGCTGAGGGGAGACCTTATTGCGGTGTATAAAATTATGAGGGGCATAGATAAAGTGGATAGAAAGGACCTATTTCCCTTAGCAGAGGGGTCAAAAACCAGGGGACACAGATTTAAAGTAATTGGGGGAAGGTTTAGAGGGGATTTGAGGGGAAATTTCTTCACCCAGAGGGTTGTGGGGGTCTGGAACTCACTGCCTGAAAGGGTGGTAGAGGCAGGAACCCTAGCCGCATTTAAAAAGTACTTGGATGTGCATTTGGGATGCTGTAACCTGCAGGGCTACGGACCAACAGCTGGGAAGTGGGATTCGGCTAGATAGCTCTTTGTTGCTCGGCGCGGCCTCCTTCCGTGCTGTAACTTTCTATGTTTCTTCCTGGATGCTTCTCCTCCACTTTGTGCGGTCTTGGGCCAGGGATTCCCAGGCATCGGTGGGGATGTTGCACTTTTTCCAAGGAGGCTTTGAGGGTGTCCTTGTAGCGTTTCCTCTGCCCACCTGGGGCTCTCTTGCCGTGCCGGAGCTCCGAGTAGAGCGCTTGTTTTGGGAGTCTCGTATCGGGCATGCGGACGATGTGGCCTGTCCATCAGAGCCGATCAAGCGTGGTCAAAGCTTCAATGCTGGCCTGAGCGAGAACACTGACGTTGGTGCGCCTATCCTGCCAATGGATTTGCAGGATCTTGCGGTGGCAGCGTTGGTGGTACCTCTCCAGTGCTTTGAGGTGCCTGCTGTACATTACTGAGCTGCTGAACAACAGTTTTAAAAGAAATTCATCTACGACACACAGTGCAAGGCAGAAGGGTCCAAACTTTTGTCGGCCACTTTGAGGCACGAGTAACGTGGAGCCCTCAGACGGCACGTACAACATTTCCATTTGTGTTCCTGTTAATTTGCATATACCTCAAGATGCTGATACCGACAGATCTGGGTGTTCCGATTTAGGATTCTTCCAGAGTGAGGCAACACCGCCCAAGGACAGCCCACACAATTCAAACAAGTCATAAAGGAAATTAAAAGAGCAAGTAACACCGGGGTTGCCTGGGCTGGATGTGGCCCACAGGCTGTAGTTTGGACGTACCGGTTCTGCAGAGATGCAAGGGAGACACTCCAGGCCTGGAGCCACAAGGCTAATCCCCAGTGTCAGATGGTTGGGATTTAAGGTGAAGTAGGGGAGAAATGGAAAAACCTGGATTTTCAGAACACGGGAACAGGAGTTGGCCATTCAGCCCCTCGAGCCTGTTCCACCGTTCAATTAGATCATGGCTAATCTGTGACTTCAACTCCATTTACCCGCCTTTGATGCATACCCCTTGAAATCCTTACCCAAGAGAAATCTGTCGATCTCGGTCTTGGAAATATCAAAGGATTCCCCAGCATCCACAGCCTTTTGGAGGAAGAGTGTTGCAGATTTCAACTACCCTTTGTGTGGAAAAAGTGCTTCCGGATTTCACTCCTACAATCTAGAGCTTTGCAAAATTATTTCCAACGCATCTGCAATTTCCTCACCTATTCCCTTTAATAGCCAGGAGTGGAAACCATTAGATTCTGGAGATTTGTCTATTTTAAGTCCCATTATTTTCTCCATTACCTTTTTAAAAAAAACTTTTATTAAATCCACCAAGTTCCTTCTTTTGATTTATTTTTAGGTTTCCTTGTACCGCTGATATTTTGTCTTCTTCCTCCACTGTGAAAACAAATACAAAACCCTCATCGAACAAGTCTGACAGAAAGCAACAGGGGAGGATCTCACTGGGATCTACAAGATAGCAAACAGTACAGAAAATGTAAATCTGAACCAATTATTTTCTGACGAAAGGTAACTCTGTTTCTCTCTCTCTCTCCATGGATGCTGCCTGACCTGCCGAGTACATATTTCCAGCATTTTCTGTTTTTATTTCAAGTATTTTTCTTTCTGGTTTAAGTTGGAGGGCAGTGGTTTGTTGTGAGACTAACAGTAAACTTTGCAACGTCCAAAATATTTGAGTTACAGGCTTTTTGTGCAGAGGATTTTCTTTTATTACTCTAACCGCCACCCCCAAAGACCCGCGCCGAGTTAGCCAACCTCAGCTGGCAGGAGCAGCGGTTGGGAGTACTACAATTGGCCTCAGTGCCCCTGGCTGGAGAGCAGAGAAAAAAAAAACAACCAGCACTTCCGCCCCTCACCACGATTTGACAATGCTCAATAGCGGAGCATGTAATGGGTGTTGAGCAACGCCCTCACCCCCTACGGTCGAACAGACTGACGACACTCACCCTCTGGGCTCACACGTAAAGAATGGCCACTTGGGTGAAGTAAAGGAGGTTGCCCATGAAGCCACAGGCCAATAGGAACGGGCACCTTCCAGATATGGGAGAAAAACACAAATGCAACCATTTGTTTATATTTTTAAAACTTCAGTGACGCTGTGCTACCAGTACCTTGCTGAGTGTCAACAAACATTTCACGGTGATGACAACACCCTTAAGACTAACAGGTTCTACTAGAATAGTTTACATCGCACATAATTAAATCTTTCCTTGGCGCGCACGCAATACAACTTTAGTGTACGGATAAGTATCGCCGAAGAGTATTTGTGTTCCTTAAGTAGGAGGGCACTGAGGGAAAAAAAGCTTCCTCGTCCCAAAGCCAGGTACTGAAAACAAATTTACTCAGAAACAAATTTCAATGACGTTGCAAGACAGAATAATTGCACAACAGGCTGATTATGTTGCCTCAAGTTACAGTCCTTGCACTGTGGTAGGTTCAAAGCCATTCCATATAGAATCGTCTGGAGTCAAAACATCCAGACCGGAGTGTACTTGCCTGGGGAAAAAGGAACAATTGCAAATCGCATTTTATATTTACTTATTTATTAACAAATCTCCTGTGGCATTTCCTCAAGGTGAGACAGAGGATGCTCGGTTTTGTAAAGGAAAAAAAGGAGTTTAATTTAAGCAGTGTGCGACAGGGATAGAGCGACAGGAAACAAGTGCATGGTATGTGCAAGACGTTGACCATATTAACAATAGTGGATAAGTTAGCGCATGGTGAGTCAGAGGAGATGGTGAAGTGTGACACTAACAGGAAATAGGCACCATCTGCAAGACACATACATACATATGGGAGAGAGAGATTTTAAATAAAGTTTTCAAAATAAAAACAATCCTGGAAGCAGGTTTTTCAGAAGGGACTGGTTAACATTTTGAACGTCTTCATTTTCTTCAGAGGCTGAAAGACCTGCTGTGTATTTCTAGCACTTTTATATCATTTTCCAGGTAGATCCCATGTCACGATTGCGAAGTGGAGCGGGGGTTTTCTCCCCGGTGTCGTGGCCAATATTTATCCCTCAACCAACATCACGAAATCTGGTGATTATCACATTGCTGTTTGCGGGAGCTTGCTATGCGCAATTGGCTGCCGCGTTTCCTAACATTACAAGTGGCTACACTTCAGAAAGGACTTCATTGCCTGCAAAGCGCTTTGGGACGTCCTGAGGTTGCGAAAGGCGCTATATAAATGCAAGTCTTCCTTTCTTTTAGCATTCACAACATTCTTCCCACTCCAATGCTTTAGATAAACCACCCAACAGTGTTAGCTACGGACTAACGTTTACAGGAAACTCTCGATTTACCAGCACCTAAATAACCGGAAATCTCGGTTGACCGGCAAAATTCAGGAGTAGGTTCAGGTAAGTTTTACTTCACATTAGTGGCCGTTCCTCGATCTGTGGCTGTGCAATCGGGGTTCCTGCACATGTTGCTAAGCAACAGGGATGCTTGGTCTGTGGCCGGGGATCCTGCACATGTTGCTAAGCAACAGGGAAGCCTGGATTTGTTGCTGTGTACGGAGCTCTTGTACCTTTTAACTATACCTCTCTGTAATCCGGACTTTTTGATAAACCGGCACCACGCCGGTCCCGTCGGTGCCGGATAAAAAAAAGAGTTTCCTGTAATTCCACACAATGCCGGCTCTTTGAAAGAGCCATCCAATTAGTCCCACTCACGTGCTCTTTCCCCCCATAGCCCTGCCATTTTCTCTCCTTCAAGTACTTATCCCAAGAACGAAGAAAGAAGACTTGCACGCACAGGTGTCTACCTGAAAGCAGGGCAACATCAAAAAAAAAGACATTTCTAACAACGATTAAGACTGTTGTGGCAAACTTTAATGGGATGAGTGAGAAGAGAGCGAGAAAGAAACAATTGTAAATAATTCTCAGAATGAACTGTTGACCAACTGGAAATAAAAATGCAGGTGTGCGTTCATGAGCGTGGAATGCGTATTAAGTTACAACGTTATACACAAGTCCCAAGTGTAAGATTGGGGAATGCCAACCAACCACCTCGGTTAGGCAGATAAGCATCGAACGGCTCATTGCTTCCTAACCACAAGTGTCTGCAACAGTCGACACTGTCAAATTATTCTTCACGAATACAATACAGACCTTATTCACTAACATTTTTCTCTCCCCCCTTCAATGCACCATTTGTATTTTTGGGTGCTCAACTGCATCAATTGTTTAACCTTACTGGGCCCAAGATTCAACAATAGTTTACATTCGGAACAAGTAAACACACATGCCTTTACTTAAAAAAAAAGTTTTAAAATTATACCCATTTTGTAATAGTTTACTGAAAATTTATCCCAAAAAGTCAGCTTGAGTTCGATCCCCAGCTTCTGCTGAGGTAGTTCACCTCAGCCAAATGCAACAGGCAGGGGGAGGGGGGGGGGGGGGGGGCAATTATTCAGATATTTTCAAAAATTCATTCTTGGGATGTGGGCATCACTGGCAAGGCCAGCATTTTATTGCCCATTCCCTAGCTGCAATCGAGAAGGTGGTGGTGAGCCGCCTTCTTGAACCGCTGCAGTCCGTGTGGTGAAGGTGCTCCCACAGTGCCGTTAGGGAGGGAGTTCCAGGATTTTGACCCAGCGACGATGAAGGAACGGCCGTCATATGTCCAAGGTGGGATGGCGCATGACTTGGAGGGGAACTTGGAGGTGATGGCATCCCCATGCGCTTGCTGCCCTTATCTTGTCCTTCTAGGTGGTGGAGGTCGCAGGTTTGGGAGGTCGCAGGTTTGGGAGGTGGTGGAGGTCGCAGGTTTGGGAGGTCGCAGGTTTGGGAGGTGGTGGAGGTCGCAGGTTTGGGAGGTGATGGAGGTCGCAGGTTTGGGAGGTGGTGGAGGTCGCAGGTTTGGGAGGTGGTGGAGGTCGCAGGTTTGGGAGGTGGTGGAGGTCGCAGGTTTGGGAGGTGATGGAGGTCGCAGGTTTGGGAGGTGGTGGAGGTCGCAGGTTTGGGAGGTCGCAGGTTTGGGAGGTCGCAGGTTTGGGAGGTGGTGGAGGTCGCAGGTTTGGGAGGTGATGGAGGTCACAGGTTTGGGAGGTGGTGGAGGTCGCAGGTTTGGGAGGTGGTGGAGGTCGCAGGTTTGGGAGGTCGCAGGTTTGGGAGGTGGTGGAGGTCGCAGGTTTGGGAGGTGATGGAGGTCACAGGTTTGGGAGGTGGTGGAGGTCACAGGTTTGGGAGGTGGTGGAGGTCACAGGTTTGGGAGGTGGTGGAGGTCGCAGGTTTGGGAGGTGGTGGAGGTCGCAGGTTTGGGAGGTGGTGGAGGTCGCAGGTTTGGGAGGTGGTGGAGGTCGCAGGTTTGGGAGGTGGTGGAGGTCGCAGGTTTGGGAGGTGGTGGAGGTCGCAGGTTTGGGAGGTGGTGGAGGTCGCAGGTTTGGGAGGTGGTGGAGGTCGCAGGTTTGGGAGGTGATGGAGGTCGCAGGTTTGGGAGGTGATGGAGGTCGCAGGTTTGGGAGGTGGTGGAGGTCACAGGTTTGGGAGGTGGTGGAGGTCACAGGTTTGGGAGGTGCTGTCGAAGACGCCTTGGTGAGTTGCTGCAGTGCATCCTGATTTAACACCCAATGGCCAACAAGGAAATAGAAAGTCTACAAAAAAAATCAAGACTGCAATCCCACTAGCTACGCAGTAACTCCCGCTAGATAGTCCATGCTTGTCCTGGCATGAGGAAGACATGGCCACTTGGGCAAGGTATCGAGGGCAACTGGTCGATGTGAAATTGTACCCAGTACCCTGGATGGAACAATTTTTTTTTGCCCCCAAAAGAAATGAGCCCAATTCTAGAAACTTAAGAACATAGGAACAGGAGGAGGCCATTTAGCCCCTCGAGCCTGTTCTGCCATTCAATGAGATCATGGCTGATCTGCGACCTAACTCCATATACCTGCCTTTGCCCCATATCCCTTAATACCTTTGGTTAACAGAAATCTATCAATCTCAGATTTAAAATTAACAATTGACCCAGCATCAATTGCCATTTGCGGAAGGGAATTCCAAACTTCTGTGTTGAAGTGTTTCCTAATTTCACTCCTGAAAGGTCTGGCTCTAATTTTTAGACTCTGCCCCCTAGTCCTAGACTCCCCAACCAGCGGGAATAGTTTCTCTCTCTCTACCCTTAATATCTTGAAAATTTTGATCAAATCACCCCTTAACCTTCTAAATTCCAGGGAATACAAGCGTGGATGAGCATTTTGAAATTACTAAACAAGGAGTTTCAAGATTGTTTTCTTTGCACACAAAACGGACGCCCACATATTTAGCACCTATTTCTTAAATGCGACAGGAAAATTATACACACGCTCTCACATTTTAGTCTAAATCTCATGTAAATTACTACAAGTGCCTGCGTCAGTAATCTTTCACGCTGCCCTTGTGAATTGTGCTTTGCCTCAACTTTCACGTAAACAGCCCCACCATTTGATTGGATGCATTGAGAGGCATTGCCAGTGGATGGAAAACAATTACAGGAAACTCTCTTTTTACTGCACCTAAATAACCAGAAATCTCTCTTAACTGGCAAAATTCAGGAGTAGGTTCAGGTAAGTTTTACTTCCTATTAGTGGCCGTGTAACCGGGGTTCCTGGATCTGTGGCCGTGTAACTGGGGTTCCTGCACCTGTTGCCATGCAACAGGGACGCCTGGATTTGTGGTCGTATACGAGGCTCTCGTACCTTAGAAAGTATACCTCTCTGTAATCCGGACTTTTTAAATCAACCGGCAGCACGCCAGTCCCGTCGGTGCCGGGTAAAAAAAGTTTCCTGTACATACACTTCCAAAAGACAATGGCAAGAGAACAAACAGGAGGAGGAACTCAGGAACGCACGTTCAAGGGACTCCTGGACACAACTCTGCACCCAGGCTAGTAGCACACTCCCAGAGTTGGACATATAATCGAAGCCGACAACTCCAATGCAGCATGGAGGGAGTGCTACACTGTTGGAGGTGCCGTCTTTCAGATGAGATGCTAAAGGCTCTTTCTGCCGTGGATGTAAAAGATCACGTGGCACTATTTGAAGAGGAGCAAGGGAGCTCTCCCAGTGCTCTGACCAACATTTATCCCTTAGCCAGCCACCGCCAAAAACAGATTTAACTGGTCAGTCATCTCATTTGCTGTTTGTGGAACCTTGCAGGGTCCATTTGACCGGTGACTTTAGAAAGTAATTCACTGGCTGTGAGGTGCTTTGGGAGAGCCTGCGGATGTAATAAAGTGCTATATAAATGCAAGTTATTTTTTCTGCTATTGCTACAAGCCCTACAAACCACATCAATTCTGGGTAATTAATAATCTCCACATTCTCAGATCAGCTGTTGCAAGTATAAAGCACCCTTTACTCTGCCCCTATAATGAGCTCCAACCCCAACCTCATAATAGCACCGTCTCTTCCAACACGAAGTGTTTGTGTACCACACTTCCCCCCAACCCCGCCCCGAACCCCACTTTTGGCCTCGAGTGAGTCACTTCACAAGCAGTTTGTGCTGTGGACTCATACCGACTAATGCTGCTTTTATACTGGGAAACCGGGCACTCGTCTCCCTTATCCTGGCAGCAGATTCATAGACCCAGAATTCCCACGTGCTTGCGAGTCTGCCACCAGGATCAGGGAACTAGATTTTAAAAACACAAGGACATAAGAAATAGGAGCAGGAGTAGGCCATGCGGCCCCTCCATGGCTGATCTTTGACCTCAACTCCACTTTCCTGCCCGATCCCCATATTCCTTAATTCCCCTCGCGTCCAAAAATCTATCGATCTCAGCCTTGAATATACTCAACGACTGAGCATGCACAGCCCTCTGGGGTAGAGAATTCCAAAGACTCAACCCCTCTGTGTGAAGAAATTTCTCCTCACCTACGGCAGCTGAACTGCTCTCAACACCTCGCAAATAGATTTTACATTGTGCAAGTAACGGGGCGACTGCGTCAGCCGTGGCTCAGCGGGTTGCACTTTCGCCTCCGAGTCCGAAGATTCAAGTCCCACGACAGAGGAGCTGAGCACAAAAATCTAGGCCGGCACTCCCAGTGCCAGTACTGAGGGAGCGCTGCACTGTCAGAGGTGCCGTCTTAGGAACATGGGAACAGGAGGATGCCATTCAGCCCCTCGAGCCTGTTCCGCCATTCAATGAGATCATGACTGATCCGCGATCTAACTCCATATACCCGCTTTTGGCCCCTATCCCTTAATACCTTTGGTTAACATCTTTCGGATGGGACTTTAAACCGAGGCCCTGCCTGCCCTCTCAGGTGGACATGAAAGATCCCATGACACTATTTCGAAGAGGAGCAGGCGATGTCCTGTTCAATATGATCTCTCAATCAACATCACTAAAAACAGATTATCTGGTCATTATCACATTGCGGTTTGTGGGCACCTTCTGTGCGCAAATTTCCTACATTACAACAGTGGCTACACTTCAAAAGTACTTCACTGGCTGTAAAGCGCTTTGGGACGTCCCGAGGTTGTGACAGGCATTACATAAACACAAGTCTTGTCATTCTTTAGCTGTTTATGTGAAGCGGTTTTCACCGATGCAAAAAACTGACAAGTGAGCCAGGTGAACTCGCTTCCGAACGCACTGGAACCAAGCGATGTGAAACCACCTCAAGAAACAGTCTTGGGTTTCACACTGGCTGCAGTAGAATTGCCGTCCCATGCAGAGCTAAGTTTAAAAAGTTCCATTAATCACCAGGAAGAGAGTGTGACATGAAGCCAGCAGTGTAACTCTGTCTGCCAGCTAAGCATCAAACTCTGAGGCTGGTACATGGCCCCTAAAAGGAAATCAGAGATCATTTAGAAAGCAACAATCTAAATCGGATGCAGCACTTATCCATTCATTCCCAGTCCAAGACTCCAGACACACTTTCGCTGCAGACAGCAAATCATACAAACATCCCCACACAATCTGGTACACCACGTTTCAACACTCACTGTGCAGTTCCCTCCATATTTCGGCAGGCTGTACACAGATTGGGCAGCTGCTTTGTCAGATGCCTCCATTTTGAACACAAGCAGGATCTCAACATCCCTGCGCTGCGTCGCTTCAACTTCCGCTTCCCGTGGCTCAGTGGGTAGCGCTCTCGCCTCCCAAGTCAGAAGATCGTGGGTTCGCAGTCCCACCTCAAGAGACTTGAGCACAAAATCCAGGCCGGCACTCCCAGTGCAGTGCTGAGGGAGAGCTGCATGGTCAGAGGTGCCGTCTTTGGAATGAGACATTAAACTGAGGCCACATCTGCTCTCTCAGGTGGACATAAAAGATCTAATTGGCACTATTCCAAAGAGCAGGGGTGTTCTGGCCATTATTTATCACCCAACTAACATCACTAAAATAGATTATGTGGTCATACATATACCACTGCTGTTTGTGGGACGTTACTGTGCTCAAATTTTGCTGCCACATTTCCCAACATTACAACAGCGACTACACTTCAAAAAGGTACTTCATTTTCTGTAAAGTGATTTGGGACGTCCTGAAGTCGTGAAAGGTGCGATATAAATGCAAGTTCTTTTCCCACCATTTGGGCCAAAGACAGTAAGGTCACCCAAGCTCAGTGACCTGCTGAGGTAAAACACAACAATTTCTTTTTTTTTTTTTAATTTGTGGATATGGGCAACACTGTGGAGGCCACATATTGGTGGGTCTTCTCCTCGAACTACTGCAAGTCCTTGCGGTAATGGTGCTCTCCACACTTATCTTGCTGCGGTTTTAAAATTTTTTTTTTTTAACTGTAGCAGTTACTTTAACAACAAACAGACTAAAGGTCAAGTACATCTCGTGGGGCTGGAGTCACGCGCGGGCCAGACGGGGAAGGGGGCCAACGAGTCTCGGGTGCGCAGGATGGGAGAAGAGCCCGCTCCTGGACGCACAATTAACAACCGCACTTATTGCATTCAAAGCCCGAGGAGGCGGGTGGACGAGTTACCTTGCGTGACAGCTTGGCAGCCAGATTTCACAACCTCAAAAATTAATTCAAACCGGCCCGGCAGATTTGCCATCGCGGTCTGTCGGTGGTTGCATCTTTCCAGGCGTTGGGAGCTAATACAGGAATCCCTCTCCAACCGTGGGGGATACGTCCCTGAAAACCCCCGTGGTTAGTAAAACCGCGGTTGGCAAATTCAGTATAAATTTGTATAAACACAATTTAAAAATATATAAAAAGCATAAAAATCATGTTATTTACCTTATTCCTAAATTAAAAACCGCGGATACGCGAATTTCACTGCCGCGGTTGGCGAAAATTGTCAGAGTGGAAACTGTGTATACGTGAAATCGCTAATAGCAAAACTGCGGTTGGGGCGGGATTCCTGTATTGTAAGATTTCACGGAGGTCTCTGCAGTGTTTTATCTGCCCACACCTCTGTTGTGATATCCACACCAGAGCTCATTGCAGAAAGCGTTGACTCCTTGTGTGAAGAATATCCGGGTATCAGTCCTAAATTTGTCTTTCACTCGTTTTCCCGTGCGATTCTATTAAGTCATTTTTCATATTTATATTTTCCATGCCACTTACTATCTTATAAGATCACCTCTCTGGGAATAAAAGAAAAAGACTTGCATTTCTACAGCGTCTTTCACGACCACCGAACGTCCCAAAGCGCTTTACAGCCAATGAAGTACTTTTTTGAAGTGTAGTCACTGTTGTAATGTAGGAAACGCAGCAGCCAATTTGCGCACAGCAACTCCCACAAACAGCAATGTCATAATGACCAGAGAGTCTGTTATAGTGATGTTGGTTGCGGGATAAATATTGGACAGGACACCGGGGAATAACACCCCTGCTCTTCTTCGAAACAGTGCCATGGGATCTTTTACGTCCACCTGAGAGGGCAGGCGGAGCCTCGGTTTAACATCTCATTTGAAAGGCGGCGCCTCCAACAGTGCGGCACTCCCTCAGCACTGCACTGGAGCATCAGCCTTTTTGTGCTCAAGTCTCAGGTTCTCACCTTTCTCCTGTGCACTCTGCAGAACCCCCCCCCCACCCCCCATCCACCCCCGCGAGTCAAACTCCATAGCTGCAACTTCATAGCTGAGCCGCCTCCTCCACTTTCCTACCATCCCTCACATTAAACCCCGCTCTCTTCCGACTTTGGGGCCACTTTTGTTTCGTTAGCTCTTCCCCTCTTCCCCGCCCCCCCCCCTTGTGCTTTGAGCTGCCTGATGAAGGGCCTTCTTTTTTTTTTTTCTTTCTTCCCCCCCACCCCCCACTTCCAATAAAGGGTTTCTATCTGAAAAATTAACCTGCTTTTTCCTTTTTCCAGATACTGACAGAGCCTGCTGTGTACTTCCAGCATTTTTTTGGTTTCCAGGATTTGGTGGGCCATTTTCTTCATCTAAATCAAGGGCTTCAAAAACATTTTTTTTTATCCTTAGTTGAACTCCGCTAAATTACAGCCTTGACGCCGCAGTGCCAAGAATTAAATACACACAGGTTCAGTTTTGTGCGCGACTTTTGGTCCATTTTTAATTAACATGTCCGTTGACACGCTCTGCCATCTTGAAGTCCACAACAAAGTTCTTTTCAAATCATAATACGTCAACAAACTACCCGAAATCCTGAAAGCAGAGTACAGAAAGCTTTCGTATTGCAAATCCAAAGTAAATTTGGCCTCCTTATCGGAGGAAGGACATACGTGCCTTCGAGCCAGTGCAACCAATCACTAGATTGATCCTTGGGATGAGAGGGCTGTCCTATGAGGAGAGATTGAGCTGATACTTTCTGGAGCTTAGGAAGAGGAGAGGTGATAGAAACATAGAAGATAGGAGCAGGATTAGGCCATTCGGCCCCTCGAGCCTGCTCCGCCATTTAATGAGATCATGGCTGATCATCCAAATTCAGTACCCTGTCCCTGCTTTCTCCCCATATCCCTTGATCCCCTTAGCCTTAAGAAATATATCTAACTCCTTCGTGAATATATTTAACGAATTGGCCTCAACTGTCTTGTGTGGTAGAGAATTCCACAGGTTCACCACTCTCTGGGTGAAGAAATTCCTCCTTATCTCAGTCCTAAATGGCTTACCCCTTATCCTTAGACTGTGACCCCTGGTTCTGGACTCCCCCGCCATCGGGAACATCCCTCCTGCATCTAGTCTGTCTAGTCCTGTTAGAATTTTATAAGTTTCAATGAGATCCCCTCTCATTCTTCTAAACTCTAGCGAATATAAGCCTAATCGACTCAATCTCTCCTCATATATCATTCCTGCCATCCCAGGTATCAGTCTGGTGAATCTTCGCTGCACTCTCTCCATGGCAAGAACATCCTTCCTCAGATAAGGCGACCAAAACTGCACACAATACTCAAGGTGTAGTCTCACCAAGGCCCTGTACAACTGCAGCAAGACATCCTTGCTCCTGTACTCTAATCCTCTTGCTATGAAGGCCAACATACCATTTGCCTTCTTAACCGCCTGCTGCACCTGCATGCTTACCTTCAGCGACTGGTGCACAAGGACACCCAGGTCTCGTTGCACTTCCCCTTCTCCCAATCTATTGCTGTTCAGATAATAATCTGCCTTCCTGTTTTTGCCACCGAAGTGGATAACCTCGCATTTATCCACATTATACTGCATTTGCCATGCATCTGCCCAATCACCCAACCTGTCCAAATCATACTGGAGTTTCTCTGCATCCTCCTCACAGCACACATGCCCACCCAGCTTTGTATCATCTGCAAACTTGGAGATATTATATCTAGTTCCCTCGTCTAGATCATTTATATATATTGTGAATAGCTGGGGTCCTAGCACCGATCCCTGCGGTACCCCACTAGTCACTGCCTGCCACTCTGAAAAAGACCCATTTATTCCAACTCTTTGCTTCCTATCTGCCAACCAGTTCTCTATCCAAGACAGTACCTTACCCCCAATCCCGTGTGCTTTAACTTTGCACGTTAATCTCTTATGCGGGGTCATTGAAACATGTAAGATTCTGAGGGGGGATTAACAGGGTAGATGCTGAGAGGTTGTTTCCCCTGGCTGGAGAGTCTAGAACTAGGGGGTCACAGTCTCAGGATAAGGGGTCGGCCATTTAGGACTGAGATGAGGAGGAATTTCTTCACTCAGAGGGTGGTGAATCTTCGGAATTCTCTACCCCAGAGGGCTGTGGATGCTGAATCGTCGAGTCTATTCAAGGCTGAGATCGATAGATATTTGGGCTCCAGGGGAATCAAGGGATATGGGGATCGGGCGGGAAAGTGGAGTCGAGGTCGAAGATCAGCCATGATCTTACTGAATGGCAGAGCAGGCTCAAGGGGCCGAATGGCCGACTCCTGCTCCTAATTCCTATGTTCTTATAAATTAATGCGGTGCGGCAACTTTAAGTGGGCTTGAATATTGAAATTTTCATTACGTGTTTTAATATATAGTCTGTGTCAAATTAACTAATGGGGAGCTACAACTGACTTGGGAGGGCTAAAGGGCATTGGGGTGGAAAGCCAGGTGACGCGTATGCGCGTGCACGAGTGTACGTGGCGTGTGTGCATGTACAAAAAAGAAAAAAGCGCACGAGATCTCCTTCATACCCTCCTTGAGGTTGTGGCCTGGTTAACATTAGAGGGGAATAAAAATTAAAGAAAAGTTTTTAAAAATGTTAAAAAATAAAAACGACATATGCATAAAGCAGGGAAATCCCTCCATAGAAAAACTTGGAACGTGAAAAACGTTGCTTCCAAAAGCACTGAATTGTGGCAGACATGGATATCTGTCGCTATTTACGATTTCCCCCCCATAAAACCAGCCAGTTTTTTGTTACACAGGAATCCTGGAGAACTGCTGATAACACAGCCTTTTTTATTTTTAAAAAAGTGTAAGGCTGCTCTGGAGACCGGTGCGATGGGATCAGCCAGATCCTGCTGCGGGCCAAGCGATTCTTTCCCAGTAATATTTTAATGCGGCCATCACAACAATGTTAGCATCTCCATGGGAATGGCAGTAAAACGGGAGAGGAGGTGGTGAATGGCGTTTCCGCCCGAATAATCTCTAATGGATCAGCTGATTCATTTATTAATTTTGTTTATCTTTGTGGTGACTCACATCATTGTCACTTCCTTCTATTCAATGCCTGATTTCAGCGGGCATATTGTTGTCTCCGTGAATGGGCTCCGACGTGAGAAGCAGTCAAGCGCAGACGCAGAATGTTTGCCGACGTGCTGAGAGCAGGCAAGCGACATACGCAATGAGGGGGTTAGCGAGTTAATGGTGTGTTGGGAACCAGTCGTTTTCTGGTTCCCAGCACATTCATGCATATTTTTTTTTAATGTTTCACAACGTTGATAAATTTATCACATTTCCCTTGGTCCGGCACTCGTTGGGATCATTCCTGTAACAAATTCAGGAATGTTTATATCCTTTATAAAATAGTGACGCATAGTGCCTCAACTTCCAATTCTCAAACCTGGACTAGTATCTCATCAGTGTTTGTGACACTATGGGGGAAAAATTCAGTATCGCCCCGTTTGGGGCGCCATTATCAGCCGTGCGCAAAGTTTAGAGCCTGGCGCTAATTATCGCCTCCGACAGCAAACTTGGCCTTCATCGCCCCTGGAGGTGATTGGAGCGCTAAATCAGGCGCTGCACACCTGTTTTAAGGCGCAAAGGCCGAGGAGCGAGGCGCTACCTCAGAGCGCTGGCGAAGCAAGGAAGGGCAAATCAAAATGAACCTGCAAAGTGCTGCTCAGTACTCAAAACTCCTTCACACAGCGTTGAATCTCTCCAGAAGTCTCTCTCTCTCTCTCAGAATGCGTGGTGCATAAATGTCACCAACAAAAAAAGGCAGGAAGCGGTCGCCTTTAAATAGCGCTCCCCCAGTCCCTTTCTGGCTGCAAAACGCTCCCCTCAACCTGTCGTTGCTAGCGGCAGGCGGTAAGGCAGGGGGCGCCACTCAATATCTGGCCCGGGGCGCTACCGGGGCGTTGCACACTCGACTGACGTCACAATCTGCCGGCGCAGGAGATTGTGGTGGTAGTGTTTAGTGCCGCCGCAAAATGTCTCGTTAATTTCGCGAGCGGCGCAAACACGGCCGCGCCCGGACGCTAGTTGCTTTGCGCCCCATTAGTGCTCTATTAAGGCGCTAACGGGAGGCGCAGACAACTGAATTTTTCCCCCTATGGTTCTTTCAATTTGACGAGCGTTTTTTTTTGAAGAGGGTGGGCAAGGGAATAAAATAAATAGTACTTCTCCCCCCACCCCGACCCTTCTCCTACCTTTAACTCGAGCCAAGAGCAGTTGATACCAGAGTGCAGATCCAAAAGCAAACCTCTTAATGGTGAAAATTCAAAAGAAAAAGACTTGCATTTATATAGCACCTTTCACGGCCTCAGGACGTCCCAAAGTGCTTTACAGCCAATTAATTACTTTTGAAGTGTAGTCACTGTTGTAACTGCACACAGCAAGCTCCCACAAACAGCAATGTGATAATGACCACAGAATCACAGAAACCCCACAGTGCAGATAGAGGCCATTTCGGCCCATCGAGCCTGCACCGACACATATCCCACCCTATCCCCGTAACCCCACGTATTTAATCCCCCTAACACTAAGGGTCAATTTATCATAGCCAATCAACCTAACCCGCACATCTTTGGACTGTGGGAGGAAACCGAAGCACCCGGAGGAAACCCACGCAAACACGGGGAGAATGTGCAAACTCCACACAGACAGATCATCTGTTTTTGTGATGTTGGTGGAGGGGTAAATATTGGCCAGGACACCGGGGAGAACTCCCGTGCTCCTCTTCAAAATAGTACCATGGGATCTTTTACATCCACCTGTGTGAGAGCGCAGACGGGGCCTCGGTTTAACATCTCATCTGAAAGGTGGCACCATCAAACAGTGCAGCACCTCCCTCAGCACTGCACTGGGAGTGTCAGCCTAGATTTTTGTGCTCAAGTCTCTGGAGTGGGACTTGAACCCACAACCTTCTGACTCAGAGGCAAGGGGGCTACCCACTGAGCCACGGTTGATGAGCACAGCTCGGACTTAGAAACAAACTATCAAAACAGCTAGTCTGGGCAGGGTTAGAAGGAGAAACAAGGCAAATAAACACATTGGCCCAGTAATTCCTCTCCCAACGCGTGAGTACGGACGGGGTACTCACGCATGTGCCCGGAGGAATTGCCGGTTTTCAGCATGCACAGCGCATGCGGGGAAAACCGGCATTTCCTCTCCTCTGACCCAAGGGGTTAAGAGGCTGAACGCGTGCGACTACACAGGCAGCGCGTGTGACTTGGATTTCCTTTATTTTTTTTTTATTTTTTTTTTTTTTAAAAAGAGAGTTGCGCATGTGTAAAGGCCTCCGGTTTTTACGCATTGAAAAACCACACGTAAGTACTTAGTTTTACAGGTAAGTGGTCTATTAATACAATTTATTAAAAAAAATTCCACAGGTTTATTATTTTTAAAGAATTTACAGTAAGGTAAGTTTAGTTTTAGCCCCGATTTTTTATATAATAATTTTTTTCAAATTTTAAAATTATTGTTTAAAATAGTTTTTTTACAGTTATTTATGGCTCATTTAAGTAGTGCAATGTTTTTTTTTAATTTTCTTTCAAGTTTAAGTAGTGTTTTGGGGCCAGGAGTTTTCATGAGTTTGACAGCTCTTACTCTCAAACTCATGAATGAACTTTTGCAACCTCCCATTGGTTGCCCTGTGCTCACGTGATCCCAGCCGGCTCATCACACTAAGTACGCCGCTGGGTCACGCAGCACAGTGCGGCAGCACCTCAAGCGGGCAATGCGGGCCAGGATTGAAATGTCAGCGCGCCGGGTAAGTGCACGTCGGGGGCTTGCACGCGCAGCAAGCTCCCGATCCTAATTTCAGGGCCAATGTAGGTTAGAGTGTATTGCTCCAGAGAAAGAGAGAGAGAGGAAAATGCTAATTTATGTACATGTTAAAATTGGCAAGTCTTTGGCAGGACAGTTTTACACCCAACAACCACCTACACAACAGAGTGCAAAGGTCAGTCGCACACCTACACAGCCAGCAAGCACCCAGCATTGACTGAAGGCGAGGGTTTGGACTGGGGAGATGGAAAAGAAACAAAAGGGGAATAATGGGCTTAACTAAAATAAACAGCTGTAATATTTACAATGCCACAGCTGAACATTTAAACTAGCGCCACAAATCTTTTCTGATGCTTCGCCCAAGTGAGAGTAAGGGTTTTACATTTACTCCCCCTGCATTCAAAGAAAGAAAGAAAGCGAACAACCTTGCATTTCTATAGTGCCTTTCACGACCTGCTGCTCAGTCGCGCAGCGCTCCAGGGAACCCTCGCAACCTTTTTGCCGGCTTTTTAAAAATGTATTATTTTGAACGGCCCGCGCAGCAGCCCCTTAAAGGGGCCGCTCAGGGGCCAAAAAAAGATATTACAGGGAACATTGCTCATGACATCCCAAAGCACTTTACAACCAATCAAGTACTTTTTGAAGTGTAGTCACTGTTGTAATGTACTCTTGGGGCTGTTGGCTCTTTGACAGAGAGCTCCGAATTCAGAATTCAGAATCCGTTAGCATCAGCAAATGGAGATATCCCAAATTAATGGGAAGACGGTATTTAAAGTTGTAAGGGGCTGCGCTGTACACACTTCAAGCGAGCTACCAAAGCAATAAGTTTGGGCTCTCCTGGCTTCTCCTAGCTCACCAGCTTGCTTTTGTTTCACACTGTTAGCGCAGCACAGCCAGTTAGAGGTCATTAATCTCTCTTGCTTACAGCCATAAACACACCACGAAAACACAGGGGTTATTTCCAGTCAGTCCAGGTATTAAAAGATCAGGTGCCAGTCTTGCGCACAGCCACATGAGTGTATTCGCGCTCCAACATTACCAGTTGATCCTCTAATTACTTTAAACTGGTTTCGCAACAAAAAGTGTTTTTTCTCTCTCACTTCCTTCATTCTGGTCTCACTGTTCCATCGAACCTCACAGCAGAGGAGGCGGCCATTTGGCCCACCCCGTCTGCAAGCAATCCAACAACATTGCTCTCTTCTCCCCATTGTATCAGCCTCCATTTCAAATATTTATCCAATTTGCCCACACAAAAAATGCAATGGTTTCCACCTCAGCCACTCCCAGTGGGAAAACATTCCATGGCCAAACAACCTTCAGTGAGGAAATTTCTCCTAACCTCTCTCCACATTCCCCAGTAACTATTTTAAACTGATTATCCCTCATCGCTGCCTAACCAGTCAGTGGAAATTGTCTTTGCCTATTCACCCGATCAAAAATAGAATCATACCGCTCAGAAGGAGGCGGCCATTCGGCCCATCGTGCCTGTGCCGGCTCTTTGGTAGAGCTATCCAATTAGTCCCGCTCTATCCCCAGAGCCCTACAATTTTTTTTTTCCTTTTCAAGTATATATCCAATTCCCGCTTGAAAGTTACTATTGAATTTGCTTCCACCGCCCTTTCAGGCAGCGCGTTCCAGATCACAACAACTCGCTGCGTTAAAAAAAAAATGTGGTTGCCGACACTCTTGCCAGTTTCCCCCTGCCCCCCCATCTACAAATCATCAAAACCCTTCGTGATTCTGAACGCCTCCATTAAATCTCCCCTTAACCTTCTCTGCTCTAAGGAGAACAATCGCAGCTTCTCCAGTCTTTCCACACCACTGAAGTCCCTCATCCCTGGTAACGTTCTAGTAAATCTCCTCTGCGCCCTCTCCGAGGCCCCGGACATCCTTCTCTGCTCCAATGGAAAGAGTCCCAGTATCTCGAGCCTTCCTTCGTAACTACACGTTTCCTGTCCCTTTGCACCATCCTGGTGAATCCACGTGGTGTCCTCTCCTTGCCGTGCTTCCTTTCATCTTAAAAGGCGGCTACTTGCATTGCTGCTTCTCTACACGCTATTTTCATAGGATTACATGCAATTCATTGTATTTTGCCAACTAGCTGAATTTGAACCATTTCAGGTCCCTTTAGTTTGCATTCTTGGCAGTGGTGGTAGCATTAGTCCTTGATTTATTTAGTAATAAATAATGCTTCAAGTCAAATCCTTGACAGTTTGCCGAGAAGGATGGCGAGAGGGGGAATGGAACTGACTGGATTGCTCTACAGAGAGCCGGCACGGACTCGATGGGCCGAATGGCCTCCTTCTGTGCCGTTATGACTCTATAAGAGGGTAGTAATGTGGCACTTATTTCCTAAAAGTCTAATGGGGAAAAAATAGTTGGCCTCATGTGCATCCAACTGACCACCTAGAAAATTACACTCCTTACCAAGGTCACTGGGTTTTGATGGAACAGATGGATTCAAGCCATTTGGCCCAACCAGCCCATGCCGGTGTTTATGCTCCACTCGAGCCTCCTCCAGTCTTTCCTCATCTAAATCTAGCAGCATAACCCTCTATTCCCTTCTCCCTCAGAGGTTTGTCCAGCCTCCCCTTAAATCCATTTATAATATTCGCTTCAACCACTCCCTGTGGCAGCGAGTTCCACATTCTCACCACTCTTTGGGTAAAGAAGTTTCTTCTGAATTCCCGATTGGATTTCTTGGTGACTATCTTATATTGATGGCCTCTAGTTATGCTCTTCCCCACGGGTGGAAACATTATCTCTGTATCTACTCTATCAAAACCGTTCATAATTTTAAAGACCTCTATTGGGTCGCCCCTCAGCCTTCATTTTTCAAGAGAAAAGAGATCCAGCCTGTTCATCCTTTCCTGATGTGTATACCTTTGCATTTCTGGTATCATCCTTGTAAATCTTCTCTGCACCCTCTCCAGTGCCTCTATGTCCTTTTTATAATATGGCGACCAGAACTGTAATGCAGTGTGGTCTAACCAAGGTTCGATACAGGTTTAGCATAACTTCCCTACTTTTCAATTTTCCTTCTTTCCACTGCTTCCTCTCTTCACTCCTCAAGGTATAGCAACTCCGTGGGCTGCGACAGCTCTCGTGCCTTGGAAAGGGTTGCTAACTTTGGTTGGGCGTATTCCAGGAGGTTACATCACATGACCGCCTGCCTCCAACAACCCTGCCCAATCAAATGGCCTTTCTCCCCCCCCCCCAAAATATTTTAATAACTAATAAAGTGTAAAAAGAAACACACTTTTTTAATAAATGCCCCTATGATGTTTCTCCCAGAGTTGCTCACAGAAGTGCCCAGGAGATTAATCTTCAATTCCTGGAGACTCCAGGACAATCCCGGAGGGTTGGCAACTCCTACCTTTGGAGTTGCCCCACAGCAGGAGTCACTACCTTCTGGAGAAAAGGGGTGAAAAGCAGAGGGGTGGAGGGGGCGAGTGCACTCAAAACACTGCATCAAGCATTGAACCGCAAGAGGGGTTAGTTACCACTGGGCTGCACCTCATCGAGGCACAACTCGAGCAGCTTTTACTTTGTGCAGCCATCATCAGCTCTTGGCACGAGGGCCTCGAGTAGCCCAATGGCAACACCAAAGACAGGCTGCCCGATTCGGTTAAGCTGGCAGCCAGCAATACTTGCCGTTTATTGGGTCTTCCAGCCACCGACCATAAACAAAAGGCTTGCATTTCTATAGCGCCTTTCACGACCTCAGGATGGCCCAAAGCGCTTTACAACCGATGAAGTACTTTTTGAAGTGTAGACACTGTTGTAATGTAGGAAACGCGGCAACCAATTTGTGCACAGCAAGCTCCCACAAGCAGCAATGTGATAACGACCAGATAATCTGCTTTAGTGATGTTGATTGAGGAATAAATATTGGCCAGGACACCGAGGATAACTCCCCTGCTCTTTTTCAAAATAGTGCCATGAGATCTTATACATCCAGAGCGGACGGGGCCTATGTCTAGCGTCCCATCCGAATGACGGCACCTCAGACAGTGCAGCACTCCCTCAGTACTGCACTGGAGTGTCAGGCTAGATTTTGTGCTCAAATCTCTGGAGTGGGACTTGAACCCACGACATTCTGACCAAGAGGCGAGAGTGACCCACTGAGCTACGGCTGACAATGCGGCAAATCCAAGGTATGTGCCGTCCATGCTGCTAGCGCCACTTGCACGCTATAAAACCAGCAGAACAAAGGAAGACAGGTTGGCCTTCATAGTGTATGCTGTGGTCTTTCAGGAACAGAGAGGTGGCTAGCTCACAGAAACTTGAGGAGCAAGCAAAAGTACAATCGTCACCAGGGGACAGCTTTGTCAGTGTCCAACAAGGCGAGTCCTCACTGGTTCAGGTTGTCTTCTCCAGAATCGGGTTGAACCACATGCAACGCGCAATCATGTTTTGTGCCATTTCTGTAAACCCAACAGAAGTCATAAACGTTATGGAATGTGTTCATTTTTTAAAAATGGTCTCTGAGCTAGCTTAGTTGGCGAACAGTATGTATCTGAGACATACAGAATAGGATGTTCTAGCTTCAAGTCAAAGTGTAATAACTGGCTTCAGAATGCCTGGGCTGGAGAGGGCAATGAAAAAGACCCAACTGCTATCCAGTACCTCCTGTGGGAGAGCGAGCGGCCGAGGACGGAGCGAGGACTGATTCACATGAGCGAGGAGAGAGTGACGAAGGAGAGATGCGGGTCAGTGAGAGCGCATGAGATAACACAGGTGAGAGAGAACGAAGGCAAGCAAGAAAAAGCGAACACAAGGGCAAGAGCGAGCACGAGAGAGAGAGAGCGAGAGAGTGAGCACGAGAGAGAGAGAGCGAGAGAGTGAGCACGAGAGAGAGAATGAGCACGAGAGAATGAGAGTGAGCACGAGAGAGAGAGTGAGCACGAGAGAGAGAATGAGAGCGAGAGAGAGAATGAGAGCGAGAGAGAGAATGAGAGAGTGAGCACGAGAGAATGAGAGAGTGAGCACAAGAGAATGAGAGAGAGCGAGAGAGAGAATGAGAGAGTGAGCACAAGAGAGAGAATGAGAGAGAGCGAGAGAGAGAATGAGAGAGAGCGAGAGAGAGAATGAGAGAGTGAGCATGAGAGAGAGAATGAGAGAGTGAGCATGAGAGAGAGAGAGAGAGAATGAGAGAGTGAGCACAAGAGAGAGAGAGAATGAGAGAGTGAGCACGAGAGAGAGCCTATATACACATTGCCCTCAATGGTAACTTGCTCCCACCTCCCCGCCCCCAACTACCCATAAACTGTGAAATAGCCCGCCAACACTCAATGTCTGAGCTTATACATAAAGAATGCTCACTTGGGCAAGGTAACGGAGAATGCCCAGCACCCGTAGAGCCGTACAGCAGCAAGAATCAATGCCTTCAGGAGAAGAGGCAAAGGAGAAAAGTGGCCTTGCAAAACAAAAGGTTACAGGCTTGTGTAGCAATGATATGAAATGCCTGATCTATGCGACGTTAGTTGATCTCAACCTATAAATGGCACTGGATGGATGGGAATGGGAAAGGGGAGAATCATCCACAGTCCTTACTCCCTACCCAGTGGCCGATTAGGAAGTGCGTGTGTGGATGTCAGTTAAGGACAGGATCGGCCTTGGCTGCGATTTCCTGTCCCATCTGTTACTTCACCCCACCCAGAACCTTGAATCCTTGCCAACACTCACTGGAGGGTAGTTTGTGTCCACAGGAGTCAGTACCTTCAGGAGAGGTGAACTGAGGGAAGGGGAAATCAATTGAACAGCAAGACAACACCACTGGATCCAACCCGATATCAAAGTTCACGCAAGGCAAACTCTCTGGACCGACGTAACAAACTTGGCTTGGATTTGGCAGAAAAAAGCTCCCCAGGTTATCATGGTGACAGATACTTTTTTTTTTTACTTCTCCACTTGAAGAGAAACCGTAGATACAAAGGAAGAACTTAACATAAGAAATAGGAGCAGGAGTAGGCCTTATAGCCCCTCGAGCCTGCTCCGCCATTCAATGAGATCATGGCTGATCATCGACCTCAACTCCACTTTTCCGCCCGATCCCCATATCCATCGATTCCCCCAGAGTCCAAAAATCTACCGATCTCCGTCTTGAATATACTGAATGACTGAGCATCCACAGCACTTTAGGGCAGGGAATTCCAAAGAATCACAACCCTCCGAGTGAAGAAATTCCTCCTCATCTCAGTCTTAAATGGCCAACCCCTTAGCCTGGGAAGGGAAGTTAGTCCCTCATCTGATGGGCATCGTTACTTTATACTATATTATATACTTGCATTTATATAGCACCCTAAATGTTTGAGATATCCCAGAGCTCTTCACAAAATTAATTACTTCCAAAGTGCAGCGACTTGGGTATGTGCTAGCTCTGTGGGAGGGGGGCTGCGGGGGTGAAGAGGAGGGAGATCCAAACTACAGCCCTTGGGCTAAATGTCACCTGACTGTTTGGAAAGGGTTATTCTTAACACGGTTCCATTATCAGTGCATAAATCGTCAGCCAGAGCCAAAGATGTGCGGGTTAGGTTGATTGGCCATGATAAAAAATAAAAAATAAATAAAATAAAAATTGGCCCTTAGTGTTAGGGGGGATTAAATACGTGGGGTTACAGGGTTACGGGGATAGGGCTTGGGTGGGATGCTGTTGGTGTAGGGACCGGGTGCTAGGGTTTGGATGATCAGCCATGATCTCATTGAATGGCGGAGCAGGCTCGAAGGGCCGAATGGCCTACTCCTGCTCCTATCTTCTATGTTTCTATGTTTAATGTCCCTTCATGACTTGGCCCATGTGCGAAGTAACGGGAACACTGGTTTGAAGTCTCTATATGCAGCCCGATCGGCTCCACGAAATGCGCACAAGTGGCCCACAAAGGCAATAAGCTCAGACGCTCCTGTAATAAGACCATAATTAAACGTAGAGATGATGCAGTGAGTAAAGTGGCTGGAAGGAGATTGCCTTTTTTTAAATTTTTTTATTAGTCATGGGTAGGGCTGCAGTAGTATTCAATACTTCAGTAACCCCCACCCCCCGCCCCGCCACTCTCCCCACCCAATCCATGTTCCCATTTGCACCGCCGCGCAGTTTGCGGTCTGGAGCTCTCGCGCAGGTCGCTCGCCAGCTTTTCAATGGGAATAACCACGCATCGCAAAGATTTGACTGGGTCGCGCAGCCAGTTAAAGGGCCCGCGCACTGGGGTGGGGGGGGGGGGGGGGGAGGGGGGATTACAGGGAACACTGCCCCCAACACCACCCCACCCCCCAAAAAAGAACGGAGCTGCCATTGGAAGATCAAACTCATTATATGCAATCCCAAAATCTCCTCTCTAGTTACAAAACTGCACTACGTTAAATACATTCAGGCAGGGTTAAACAAAGCAGGGAAATGGAGCAATAAAATGCACTGTTAAAATCTTTCAAAAATGGCTCAACACTTTTCGTGTTCCGCCTTTTCAAACCGAGAACTGCCAGCAACGGATGACCTTTGGGTTTTGTTCCATAATCAGCCAGCCAGCCTGCCCCCCCGCCCCTTATTCTTGCTCAATTCCATATGAAATAGCACTTTGATACCAAATTTCCTGTAACAAAAGGCTAAGCCCAGCGTACCTAGCAACAGTGCAGTGCTGTGTTTTGAAAAACACTCGTTACATGAGATCACGTTTCCCAATATAAGAGCAGCACATGACCCAGGGTGTATGGTGTGTGTCAGTTACTGCCAGACCAATCACCACCACCCCCCCCCCCCCCCACCCAATGTGGGAAAACATTTGGGAGATCATGACATTTCCTAGCACACAAAAGAGGGAGCTGAAAAAAAGGTGACCATTATAAGGATGGGCCGAGTGCCATGACTAAATCCTTTGCAACTCCGGGCTGGGAACAGCACTGGTTGCTAGTTTACATTGGAGAATCTAAAATTAAACAAATGCAGCGCGGTGCCTTCCTTCTTTTAGCACTCAAAACTGGCAGCTTACTTCCAAGCATAACAAAGCATAAAAGCTTCCTCTATCACCACAATAACAGGAAACCGGGAATCATTCAGAACACTTCCATCCCTATCCTTTTCTACAGATAGAAAAAGGTTCTACTGCGGTCGCTAGGTTATAGGGTACAAACACAGCCCCGTTTGAGCCAACACACTTCTAAAGTTGCGTGACTTGCTCCAGTGCGATGCTCTCAGAGTTCATCACCCTCAAGTTGCTCCCATCTGTTCGTCACCTTGGTGTGAAGAAACCTTTGCGCTGTACTCGTGACGTCATGTCCGAGCGCACGAGTCTTGCAAAGGCGGCAGCAAGCACCCGAGACAAAACAACCTTTTCCAGGTTCGCTGAGGGCGAAGACCTGAAACAGTGTCTGCAGTGTGTACTATCTACAAGATGCACTGCAGCAACTCGCCAAGGTTTCTTCGGCTGCCCCTCCCAAACCCACGACCTCCACCACCTAGAAGGACAAGGGCAGCAGGCGCATGGGGACACCGCCACCTCCAAGTTCCCCTCCAAGTCACACACCATCCTGACTTGGAAGTATATCGCCAATCCTTCATCATCGCTGGGTCAAAATCCTGGAACTCGCTCCCCAACAGCACGGTGGGAGTACCTTCGCCACACGGACTGCAGCGGTTCACGGCGACGGTTCACCACCATCAGCCCTTGTAAAATGCAGCCGCGGCCGTTGGGAGATCCTTGGCCGGGAGCTGGCAGCTGATAACAGCACAAACGCAACTCAACACGGTTCTAAACAGGTCATCGGTAACAACTAGTGCATCGCACTGCTGTTAAATAGCTCCAAAAAGGTTCTCTCTCGACACAACTCTACTTCTGAAAGAAAAATTCTATATGCAATATATATATATATAACTAAATGCCTGGGTCTTTCCACAGTTCAAGAGGGCACAGTATGAAAATTCCACCATCATGTGTAGTGGCAACAAGGTCCGTGTTACGTCCAGAGTAGCTTTTACGTTCACAGTAGGGTTTTAACTATTGTAAACTGGGTCATTTTCACAAGTGTCCTTTTCGTTGTTGTTGCTGCTGCTACAACATTAAAACTGAACACTTGTCACATTTATTTTGAAATGGTAAGTTGAGAACAGAGTGAATTTTTCCATTATTCTGCCTCCAGCAAATTCGGCCCTGTGAAAATTACCTCATTTACAAGGGAGTGATATCAATAACCCACCGCCGGAGTATGGCAGCCACTGCCATTGATGAAATCAACTCTGCAGAAGCCTCAACTAATTGGTGGAATTGTCGACAGAGAGAAAGAACTTGCATTCATACAGTGCCACTCACGACCTCAGGACATCCCAAAGCGCTTTACAGCCAATGAAGTACTTTTTGAAGTGTAGTCACTGTTGTAATGTAGGAAACGCAGCAGCCAGTTTGTGCACAGCAAGCTCCCACAATCAGCGATGTGATAGTGACCAGACAATCTGTTTTAGTGATGTTGGTTGAGGGATAAATATTGGCCCCAGGACACCGGGGAGAACTCCCCTGCTCTTCTTCGAAATAGTGGCCATGGGATCTTTTACGTCCACCAGAGGGGACAGGTGGGGCCTCGGTTTAACATCTCATCCAAAAGATGGATACCCAAAGATAGCTTTCTCAACAATGTTTTCCCCTCTCCTCCCGAAGGTGCAATCCTCCTCGTCTGTGGACCTGGACCATAGCAATCGGACAAAAACTGGTAGCTCACCCAAGTGGCCATTATGCATCGGTGAACCTTGACTGAGTGCCAATGGGCTATCCAACCAATGGGGGTGGGTTTAAATTCCCAGTAAAGCTCGATTCTCTCCTCACTCTACCTCCACAAGTGCACTTCCAGCAGATGGTCACGGGACGGTCAAGAGCATGATTATGTGTCGACTTTTCCTCTTTTGGCCAGAGACAGTGAGGTCAACGACAGCACCTCTATGGCTCACTCAGCTCACACTGGAGATCAAACCAGGGATCTTACTGGTGTCCATGTCTCAGCTACTCACTGGATACCTTAAACATTCACTGCCTCCACCACCGGCGTACCGTGGCTGCAGCGTGTACCATCTACAAGATGCATTGCAGCAACTCGCCAAGGCTTCTTTGGCAGCACCTCCCAAACCTGCGCCCTCTACCACCTAGAAGGACAAGGGCAGCAGGCGCATGGGAACACCGTCACCTCCAAGTTCCCCTCAAGTCACACACCATCCTGACTTGGAAGTATATCAGCCGTTCCTTCATCGTCGCTGTGTCAAAATCCTGGATCTCGCTCCTCAACAGCACAGTGGGAGTACCTTCACCACACGGACTGCAGCGGTTCAAGGCGGCAGCTCACCACCACCTTCGCGAGGGCAATTAGGGATGGGCAATAACTGCTGGCCTTACCAGCGACACCCACATCCTGTGACTGAATTTTTTTTTTTAAAACGTTGCGCCACTCAAAATATATGGTGTGGAGATGCCAGAGTTGGACTGGGGTGGACAAATGTAAGAAGTCACACAACACCAGGTTATAGTCCAACAGCTTTATTTGAAGTCACAAGCTTTCGGAGCGCTGCTCCTTCGTCAGGTGAAGTGGAGAGATGCATAAAGACACAGCTTATATAGTCAGAGAATCATGTCAGATGTTTACAGGTAATCTTTCTAACTGCCATTTATCACACCTCGGCAGAGAGATAATCACAGCAATCAACGGTGTGAATGGTATCCAAACAGATTTGACCCCTTGTGACCCCACCTCATTGTTCTTTGATGTAATGTTTTCCTGACTGACCTGTAAACATCTGACATTATTCTCTGACTATATAAGCTGTGTCTTTATGCATCTCTCCACTTCACCTGACGAAGGAGCAGCGCTCCAAAAACTTGTGACTTCAAATAAAGCTGTTGGACTATAACCTGGTGTTGTGTGACTCAAGATATAGAGATTGCATCATATTAAAACGTAAGTGGATTCCCAGTTAATACACTTAAAATAGACAAGAAAGCAAGCCAAGGAAAATCGGGGTGAAAAGCATTTACCTTGGTCAGTGTAATCAGAGGAACTACAAAAAGGAGAGAAGTGCCCCCAACAGTGCGCAGTTTCTATCATAGCTTCTATTTACATCGATACATAAAAATCACACCTAGACGCTATTTTCCTCTTCCCTAAAGACAGGGGGTCCTCTTGTGTACCGGTTTCAGATCAAAATTACACAGGTACAATGAGAAGTGGCCATTACTGATCGTATAGTGGTCCCCTAATCCTTTCAAGCACAGTACCGTCCAGCACTTTGGGTTTTGGATCTTTACCGAGGCTTCCCACGTGAAAAAGTCAAAAACAATTGGCCAACTCTTAGCTTTTAGGATGTATTGCTGTCTTCTCAACAGTTTATCATAAATAACTCTCTATGTTTAATTGAGGAGAAAATAAAACCACGTGGGTCAAGTTCATTCTACGGTGGAAAACACCCAACAGGTAACACAAACACTAGCCTGATGGCTGGGCTGGGGTCGGAGGATTGAGTTAGGACAAAAGCCTAGAGAAACTTGGATCGCTCAGCCTGAAACTGCTAAGACTGGAAATCGGAAACAAAAACTAAAATCAGAAAATGCTGGACACACCCAGCAGGTAAGTTAGGTTTTCAAGTGTGGAGCCTTGTTCTGAATCACTTCACACAAGGAGTGATACCGTGTGAATACCGATTTAAAATCACCCATCTGCAACGGTGGACGAAGCTTTTCTGTAGTTAACAAGTGCGAACAGGGAAACTTTACATTTACACTAAGACGTAAAAAAGGACTAAAACCATGCCAACAGATCTGAGCGGCAAATGTATGTGGAGCTAGGTCGCAGATCAGCCATGATCTCACTGAATGGCGGAACAGGCTCGAGGGGGCAAAATGGCCTCCTCCTGTTCCTACGTTCCTGGTAAATGCATAAAAAGGTGGGACAAAATACACCAAATATTTGACATTTTAATAAATTTTTGTACGGATGCTGTGGCTACAGTAATATTGAATTGTCCATGATTTCCCCCTTCACCACTGTCCAAACATCCGACCTCCCAAATGAACTGAAACTTCCTTCTCAACGAACCAGCTGTGGCCTTGGCACAGGCTGGATGTTATTGGTCATCACTGGTGGTTGCACTGGACGTTGGCCAGCCACTCAAAACGTCAAAATTTATATGAACAGCGATTTTCAAAATGACTTAAAACCACCATTATTGCGACAAGCAACAGACTGCAGCCTTGGTACAAGGTCACTGCATTCATCCGAAGCGCGGTGTAATCTTAAACTGCTAATGTAAATCAGGAAATGAATCCAGGTTAAGAGGCAAAGCTCGTGAATCGAAGACAGTGGATTTCAGACAGTGTGTGAAGGACGCCCTGCAAAATACTGATGCACTCTCGGGACTCCCCTGTGAACACATGCACACTCCCAGGAAACACATGCTCTGATCTCAAAGACAAACATCAGCTACCCGGAAGGAAAACAGTGCCATCATTGCAGAAAACGTGTTTTATTAGCATCCAGCAACAGAAACAACATACTAGTAATTTAAAAGAAAATGCAGAAATGCTTAGAAAACTGATGAGAAACGGAAAGACCTCGCATACTCCTGGTGAATCCTCATGGACTGCCCAACAGCGAGCTCAGTTTGACTACCTATAATCGAAAAGCATTGCACGTGTAACAAGACAGATCGGTACTTCGGCTGCTACATCCATTGGTCAGCTTCATGTCCAGTCTACTGGCCGTCCAGCTTTAGAAACATATACATTTTGATACCACCACCCCACCGCCTTGGCAAAGTAGCACCTGCAAGCACACACAACGCAAGTATAGCTTCGAGCAAAGTTACCTCAACTCTGCACTTCAACCCGAAGCTCAAGAACATCCCCTCGTAAATAGGAGATCTGCCAATTTCAGCATAAGCTGCTCTCACAGCCTCCAGCAAGATTGCTGAACAAGAACAAGAGCGCACGTCAACAAGAGGCGGGCGCCAGAGGGTGAGGGGGGGGGCGGGCAGGCGCCAGAGGGCGAGGGGGGGGGCGGGCGCCAGAGGGGGCGCGCTAGAGAACACACTAGAGCGAAAGGCGCTAGAAAGAGGCGCACGCGAGAGACACAAGCTAGAGAGGCATGCTAGAGCGAGGCGCGCACGCTAGGGCGAGGGAGGCGCCCCCACAAGACCTTCAGCCCATCAAGTCTGCACTGGATTCTAACCTTGGAACCAACAATTGAAAGGACAGTATACAATGACTCAGTGCAGCATCCAACTTTTACAATGGTTTATTCGCAATCAATTCTCAATGAGAAATAATCATAATCATAATCAACTTTATTGTCATTGTTAGTGCACAAGCGCAGTACAACGAAATGTAGGCTTGCGGCTCCCGAGAGTGTACATTTAGATTAAGACATTTAAACATTCAACATTCATTTGGCTTGTAATACATTAACATAAACATAACCATAATAAAGTGCATTGGCAGATGTGCAGGCTTTATAGTTTATTTGTGGAGTTCAGTAGGATGACAGCCCTGGGAAAGAAGCTGTTCCTAAATCTGGTCGTACGGGTGCGAATGCATCTGTAGCATCTCCCAGATGGCAGGAGGGCGAACAGACTGTGGCTGGGGTGGGTAGGGTCTTTGATGATGGACCGTGACCTCCGTAAACAGCGTTTCTGGTATATGTGCTCTATGGTCGGTAGCCGGGTGCCGGTAATGCGTTGGGCAGTTTTAACTACCCGCTGCAGGGCTTTCCCCTTATTACCTGGCAAAGTTAAACATGTATAATTCCTTACGGGGCAGATACGAGATCTTAACTAGTGTTTCACGCTTTTCTCACTAGGCCGCCACCATATTAAAAGAAAAACAAACATTTGGTAGGATGAAGAAAATCAAAATTAATATAGGATCAAGGCATTTGGGACCCTATTCAACTACCCGGCCAGATCTTCCTCTTCCTCCTTACGTGAAGACACATTCTTTCTTGCAACTTCAAAACTACTGAACTCCTCAAATCCTTCCTACAATCTTCAGGCTTTTAAAACTTAAGGGTTTCCAAATCACTCCTTCCTGATTTATTTTTGTTTTTCCTCATCTTTTCAGCCTTGATGGTGGGCCTCGGGCTTTCACCTTGGCTCATCAACAAAGTTTTCTGACAACTGGGGGAGCGAGCGGGGGCAATAACTTTACTGATGAAAATCATTCTTTTTAAGTCAGTTTCTCCTGCAGCTTTCTGGTCACACACACTTTGCCACTTGTGGCATAAAACTAAGAATTTGACCGGACTCCTACTCCCCAACAAAAATTACAACCGTGAGAGGGACAGGGGAGACAGATTTTTGGACGCAAGGGAAATCAAGGTATCTGGGGATTGGGCAGGAAAGTGGAGTTGAGGCCAAGATCCAGATCAGCCGTGATCTTATTGAATGGCGGAGCAGGCTCGAGGGGCCTAATGGCCGACTCCTGCTCCTAATTCTTATGTTCTTATAGGATGAGTTTTGAATATCTGAACTGATCCTTTATTGAGAGTTGAACACATAATCGAGGGTCACACTCCAGTGCAGTGCTGAGGGAGGTGCTGCACTGTCAGAGGTGCTGTCTTATAGCTGAGACGTTGAACCGAGGCCCCGTCTGCTCTCTCAGGCCGACGTAAAAGATCCCACGGCCACTATTTCGAAGAAGAGCAGGAGAGTTCTCCCCGGTGTCCAGGTCAATATTTATCCCTCAATCAACATCACTAAAACATGATCTGGCCAATATCGCATTGCTGTTTCTGGGAGCTTGCTGTGCACAAATTGGCTGCCGCATTTCCTACATTACAGCAGTGACTACACTTCAAAAAGTACTTCATTAGCTGCAAAGCGCTTTGGGACGTCCTGAGGTGGTGAAAGGCACTGTGTAGTTTTTCTTTTACTACACCTGAGATTCTGTGTTCGTGATAGCTTGGAACTCAGCACAGAATCTTACATTGCACTTTTTTGTTCTCCGGGAGCTTACTGACCTTTTATCAAAATGTATAGCTGCGGCTTTATGTGTAAACAGACACCGATTAACACGGCTGTTTAACGGTCGGTACCCGGAAATAGGCAAAGAGATGAAATGTTTGTACCAAATGCACCGCATTGCAAAAATGAGACTAAGGAAAATTTTGATGGTAACTTGAATTCTTCCGTCTTCCCGTTTTATTACGTTGATGGGGCGCAAGGTGGGAGGAGGCTCGTGCGGAGCATTAACACCGGCATAGACCAGTTGGGCCGAATGGCCTTCCTCAGTGCTGTAAATTCTATGTAAAGAGCAGACACGTCAGGAAAGGCACGCACCCCAGTGTACTCTCAATCTCACCCGCGACCACTTCCAGCTCACTACAGGTCTGCTGCTCAATGTATGTATGGGCCTAATTTCGCAGCTTGGCAGTTCAGTTATAATTTGGTAGTCGGGGACGGTGGGGGGCGCGCGTGGGAACGGAGGCGCAATGCAAGTACAAGTATAGCTGCTTTAAATTCAGCTTCCAGGAGTCTGGTGTCTGAGAGCCAGCTCCCTGCCTATTATGCAGTTAAATCAGCAAACGGCAGACCCGTGGATTTAAGATGCAGCTTCCCAGAATCCGTATTAACAGAACGGTATCGGAGGGCAGAGAGTAAACAAGAAAAGCAAAACAGAAATTAATCACAACCACACAGTGTGATTTTTGCAGTAGGTCTTTGAGAATAGCAGTCATTCAAGTTAATGCTCAGGATTAAGCCCCTCGACATGAAGTTACACAGTACCCCTGGGTCACATAAGACGACTATGGAAACTGAATTGGCAGAATTGCAGAGACAAGCTAGAACACAGAGTCCGAGGCATCTTGCACGCCAGCCAAGCCCACTTTCCAAAAGGCCACCGATGATGGTGTAAAGTCCTTCACCTAAAGCAGCCCAGTGTTCCACAAAACTATTTCTCCCCTCTCCATTCTTCAACAATAAAAGCCACCCGCTGCGCCAGCTTAATATAAAAGTTTGGATGTAATGCTAGGCAGCCAACTGCACGGTACACAATTCACACTTCAGTCTCCTCCCCACCCCCCAGCATTCTTGAAAATCCAGTACAGAATCCCATTGCTCCTGACACAACACAATAAAACAGACACAAGATCACGACTTGCATTTACAATATAAAATTAGCACTAACGAAAACTGTGATCAAATGATGTGCTAGGATAACAAATCATGTTTAATGTCAGACAATTCTACTGGTGGCATATTACAATATTTGCGCTAACAAAATGCAGACACTGAATAGTGGCACTCAATAGTTATAAAGACACAACATACAGTCATGGTGTCTTTCACATCCTCAGGACATCCTATAGCGCTTCACACCCAATTAATTACCTTTACAGTGCAATCACTATTGTTACCTCGGTAGGCAAACATAACATGATAAGATGCTAATTAAATGCAAGATCTTTCTTTTTACAATACAATTTCTTGAAGCATTGCACTGTAGTGCGCACAGCAACTTTAGTCACCTACTTATGACATAGTATTATATTATAGAATGTGCAGCACAGAAACAGGCCATTCGGCCCAACAGGTCCATGCTCCACAAGAGCCTCCTCCCACCCTTCATCAGCTAACCCCATCAACACATCCTTCCATTCCTTTCTGCCTCATGTGTTTACCTAACTTCCCCTTAAATGCATCTATGCTAGTCACCTCTCAGGCAGACGTGAAAGATCCCACGGGCACTATTTCAAAGAAGAGTGGGGGGGTGGGTTCTCCCCGGTGTCCCGAAGCCAATATTTATCCCTCAATCAACATCACAAAAACAGATTATCCGGTCATTATCGCATTGCTGTTTGTGGGACCTTGCTGTGCGCAAATTGGTTGCTGCGTTTCCTACATTACAACAGTGTCTACACTTCAAAAAGTACTTTATTGGCTGTAAAGCGCTTTGGGACGCCCGGAGGATCTTGAAAGGCGCTATAGAAATGCAAGTCTTTCTTTCTTTCACCTCAATTACGCCTTGTCATAGTGAGTTCCACATTCTAACCATTCTCTGGGTAAAGACGTTTTTCCAGAATTTCCTATTCGTAACTATCTTATATTTATGGTCCGTAGTTCTTACCCCATCAAACTTTTTCACAATTCTGCTCTTTGTCGTTTTGAAAGGAAATTTTGGCCGATTAAGTTTCTCCTTACTGCCTCAGGTGCTCTCCCGTGAGGCATCTGAAGTTAACTTAAATCGATGCGTTCAACCATCTAAATGGCCCAAGAGGGTTGCTGTCAACATCAGAGTTTGAATTCGGTGCCATAGATGGCTCAGTGGTTAAAGCCAACGTGTAGCTGAGCTATAACATACCAAAATGGCTCCGATTTGATCTAGATCTCAACTAGGATGCTACAACTAACCTCAGTTCCCCCAAAAGAAGAAAGACTTGCATTTCTATAGCGCCTTTCATGACCACCGGACATCCCAAAGCGCTTTACAGCCAATAAAGTACTTTTTGAAGTGCAGTCACTGTTGTAATGTAGGAAACTCTGAGCCAATTTGCGCACAGCAAGCTCCCACAAACAGCAATGTGCTAATGACCGGATAATCCATTTTAGTGATGCTGGTTGAGGGATAAATATTGGCCCCCAGGACACCGGGGAGAACTCCCCCCATCTCTTCTTCGAAATAGTGGCCATGGGATCTTTAACATCCACCTCAGCGGTTTAACGTCTCATCCGAAAAACGGCACCTCCGACAGTGCGGTGCTCCCTCAGCACTGCACTGGGAGTGTCAGCCTAGATTTTTGCGCTCAAGTCTTTGGCGTGGGATTGTGAACCCACAACCTTCTGACCCAGAGGCAAGGGTGCTACCGACCGAACCACAGCCGACACACGGTTACGGTGGGGAGGGGTTGGGAGGGCCGGAGTGTGTTTAGATCAGGCACGGTCAGGATCAGCCTCGGCTGCCAACACTCCCACCCTCAGCTGCAGTCGAATAACTTTGTCGAGCGTAACACAAGAGGACCGACCATTTGGCGCCATACCCCAAGCAAGGAGTTATCGCCTTCACGAGAGAGGAGAAAATTGACAGAAAAAAAACCCTTCCCCACAGTACACACCCTCTTATATTAGCTGTAGCACATTTCAACGTTAAACATTAACATTAATGCAAACTACCCGCTCTCTCGTAAACAACTTTTTTTTTTTAATCACGTGCGGCCCAGCCCCTTTAACCACTAAAACTAGGTTGGGCTCTCAGTTGGATTTGATACAGCAGGTTCCAGTTCCACGAAAGTCGACTTTTGCGAAGAGAAACTATTAATCAGCTAATTCCTCAAAAACCTCATCAGCCGTAAACAGATGCACCACTGCAGTTTGACCAGTGAATGCTTAGGCCCCCAATCTTAAATATCAGCCATTTACTTTCTTTTTATCATTCACGTCACGGAGAGTTTAAATTCTCTCAATTCCCCCCACCCCCCCAACCTCAAATTCTTCATCTTTTCTGGAACGTGTCAGTTTTCTTCCGCAAATTCCCACAGGGAGAAGTTGAGGCAATGCATTTAAAGGAAAGCTAGATAAGCACATGGAGGAAGAAAGGAATACCTGTAGCAGGTTATGCTGTACGGTTAGATGAAGAGGGGTGCGAGAAGACGAGTGTGGAGCATAAACGGCAGCATCGACCAGTTGGGCCGAATGGCCTGTTTGTGCTGTAAATTCTATGTCATTCTATGTAAATTCCTTAAGGTGTGTCAACTCCGACTGGGATACAACTCCAGGAGCACTGGTTGCCTCCTTCAGGAGCCCATATTTTTATCCCTCAACCCACAGATGAAGCATTGGCAGGGTTATTCAAACATGGAGGGCTGCAAGACCCTTTTCTTGCCCAATGTCGACCACCATGCATACTTTCCAGCGGGGCTCGCCAAATCAGATGGGGAAACCCTGGCTGATTATTCTTCCCCCTCCAGGGACTTGAGCACATAAAGCTAGGCTGACACTCCAGTGCAGTGCTGAGGGCGTGCTGCACTGTCGGAGGTGCCATCTTTCGATTGAGACATTAAACCGAGGCCCCGTCTGCTCTCTCAGGTGGACGTAAAAAATCCCACGGCACTATTTCGAAGAGGAGCAGGGGAGTTCTCCCCGGTGTCCTGGGGCCAATATTTATCCCTCAACCAACATAACAAAAAACAGATTATCTGGTCATTATCACATTGCTGTTTGTGGGAGCTTGCTGTGCGCAAATTGGCTGCCGTGTTTCCCACATTACAGCAGTGGTGACACTTCAAAAGTACTTCATTGGCTGTAAAGCTCTTTGGGACGTCCGGTGGTCGTGAAAGGTGCAAAAGTGCAAGTCTTTCTTTCTTTTCCATGGCCCTGAGGCACTAACGCTAGTGCTCTACCGCCATTCGGGCCGTGATCAGCAAACTTAGCAGAGAGCGGGCATCGAACCTGGGAACCATCAGGTCTGTATGACTCAAAAGCCACACTACGTCGATCCACTTGGGCACAGAGTCATCAGTGAAAACAGTCCATTCTCCCTCTTAATACTGACCGTTGCAGTTCACATAGGAAATGACTTGCATTGAGGTTTCGAAAGGTGTGGAACCGTAGCCCAACATGAGTCACTGCCTCCAGAAAATAAAAATGCACGTCATCACTCACCTTTACCCACTGGCAAACTATAGACAAAGTTCAAATAAAAACTCCTTTAGAACTCAAGTGTCAACTTGGCTCAGTTCAAGCACCACTCCAGAGACTTGAGCACATAATCTATGTTGACACTTCAGTGCAGTACTGACAAAGTGCTGCACTGTTGGAGGTGCTGTGTTTTTTTTTCTCTCTTGAATGAGACGTTAAGCCGAGGCCCCATTTGCCTGCCCAGGTGAGAGTCCCACGAGCACTGGGGAAACCCCGCAGATACAATTGCCCGAGATGGCTTTCTTCACTCAAAGACTGAGAGCACGGGTGTTGCCCGACCACGAGAGCCATCAAAGCCGAGCTCAATCCCGCCCTGTTCTAACCCAACATACACACATCCACACTTTCGGATGTGACGAAGGTAGGGGGCGGGACTCGGGCAACGTTCCCGCTAAGCTGCGCGGCTGCGCAGCGGTCTGGTAATCCCACCCGGGCCGCACACCGGCTTTTACATGGAAGATACCGCGCAAGAAATGCGCGAAAATTTGAATGGGCCACGCAGCCAGTGAAAGGGACTGAAGAAGAAAATTAGAAAGAACACTGGTCATTGGATCCCTCTCACCCAGATTTTAATCCACATTATTAAAAAATAACAACAGAAAACGCTGGAAAAACTCAGCAGGCCAGGCAACATCCGTGGAGAGAGAAACAGAGTCAATGTTTTCGGTTTCGACCTGAAACGTTGACTCGGTTTCTCTCTCCACGGATGTTGCCTGGCCTGCTGAGTTTTTCCAGCGTTTTCTGTTATTTTGGATTTCCAGCATCCGCAGTATTTTGCTATCTTATTAAAAAATAAAGGTGGCTGGTAAAATTTAACTCTTGACGAGGCATTCTAACCGATTCTGTAACCAGTAACTCAAAGACCGAGCCGAACACCAATGTCAAGGAAAGTCATAATCTCAGACTTGGGTACATCTCGAGCATGGCACAAGCCCTCCCTCACTCAATGAGCTGGAAACATGGCTCGAGAGGAAGAGGCCGAATGACGCACGTAACTGCTTTCAGCAGTATTTACAGGAAAATATTTTGCTTTTCAAACTAAACTTCAGGAGCAATTAAGATCAGGTTAAGATGGCTTAAGCAGAACAGAGGTCTGTGTTTATACATTTCTGATTAAGGCAGAGAGTCATGCTGGTACTCTTCTAAGTGTGAAAATAGTTTTGTTTTGAAAACAAGGGGGCTTCTATCTAGGCGTTGCTAAGTGGAACCAGCAGCCTGAATGGCGTCTGCATAGCTACAGACACCAAACTTGGAGATGCATGCCAGAGTGTAGCAGACAGGACCTACAGTGAGTCTCCATTTATGTGGAGAGCTCTGACTGAACAGCAGCTGATTTGGATTAAGAATGGTGCAAACTGGGAGACGTAAATGAAGAAATGACGCCTCATTCATGCACAGATCAAACGCCATCATTTACACTTCAACAAGATTTGATGTCTCTTTCTTCGTCACCTGCCCCCCCCCTCGACCTCCTTCCTCTCCTGAATACAATGGCTCTTGCTGGGATTTGGTACCCATTTGGAGCCCTCCCGCGTGTCGCCCAAGCGACCATTCTTCACGTGGGGGCGTCATCAGTATCAGCAGGCCATTTGGCTGCAGAGGGCATCGCAGTCGAGCTCGATCCTTTTCTCTCCCAATGTACGTACGCACACGCGGTTCCTCGAGCCTGTTCTGCCATGGCGGATCTGTACCTCAACTCCATTTACCCACCTGTATTCCCGATCCCTTGCTTCCCCCCCACACCCCCCACCCCCCCCCAACCTAACAAAAGATTGTGCACTTTTCGGCAGACAAGATTGTATTTAACTTAAGGGGAAAATTCTTCTTTTGAGCTGCAGAACTTCCCGTTCCGGGAATAGGCATGGTGCTAATCTGAACTTCAACTACTCGGAACAAAGGCAATGGCACATCCAAAAACATATTAGCCACTCCAGTTTTACCTTGTGGGATGAGCCACCATCTCTACCAGCACGTACTTCAGCAATTCCAAGTAAAACCACAGAACATATTTGACTACAGCAGGCTGTGTGTAACTCCAGAAGTGGGAACCACCCTCAGCCACCCCAGTGAGAGGCGTTGGGCTATCGGGTACTTGAACCAGAGCCATAATTAGGCTGAGAGTTAGAGTGTAATACTCTCTCTCACTGGGCAGCACTGTAGCACTTGACCTACATTATTTAGGCATCACCATTTGATAATCACCAATATTTAATTCTTTATAACCATAAAAAGAAATAACTAACATTTCTACAGCACCTTTCACGACTTCAAGATGTCCCAAAGCGCTTTACAGCCAATGAAGTACTTGTTGAAGTGTAGTCGCTGTTGTAAATGTAGGCAATGTGGCAGCCAATTTGTGCACAGCAAGCTCCCACAAGCAGCAATGTGATAATGACCGGATCATCTGTTAGTGATGTTGGTTGAGGGATAAATATTGGCCCCAGGACACCGGGGAAAACTCCCCCTGCTCTTCTGCAAAATAGTGCCGTGGGATCTTTTACACCCACCTGAGAGAGCAGACGGGGCCTCGGTTTAACGTTGTATCCAAAATACGGCACCTCCGACAGTGCGGCACTCCCTCACCAAGGCACTGGGGCATCAGCCTGGCTTTTTGTGCTGAAGTCTCTGGAGTGGGGACTTGAACCCACAACCCTCTGACTCAGAGGTGAGGGTGCTGCCCACTGAGCCACAGGTGACACCGTGGGCAAACAGTCGCTGTAATTTAATTCATGACACTGGCCATCGCTCGGTACACAGGCCACCCGAGTGATTAGTGCTGCCATCAAAAGCAGCCAGGGGGGGTTCCCGGTCACTGATCACTCCCCCGTGGTTTCTGCCAGCGGGTCTGCGCGTGTGCACGTCGCGCAAGGTCAAGAATGACTGTGCCAGCCCCCAACGAATGAATAGCCTGGAAAGCCTCACATTTAAGCAGACAGACAAAGAACGGCCAACTTGGGTGTGAGACTCGAGAAGGCAACTCTGCCACTTGGTACCATATCCCAGCACGATTCACCGTCTTCAAGGTGAAGGGGAGAAAAGTGGATGGAGGGCAAGGGGGGGGGGGGGGGGGGAGATTTTATTTACAAGTTTAAAAAAAGGCACACTGTAACGCAGTAACTTAAAATTATTTCTTCTGCATCATACATATCTCTCTCGTCAAGCAAGCAGCCCCAGAGTGCTAGTCTCCTGTTTCAGTTTGTGCTCCACAGTGCTTCCAATCTCCGCTGCGCCGTGCACACTCTCCAGAGCACCCCAGTGACGACTCTCTCAGACTTGCAATCAATGATGATCTTGGCTTTGGATGGCTGGGGTCATTCCGGTCTCTCAATTTCTCAATTCCCCCGCAAACAGTAGGCAGTGAAAACAGTGCACAAGGGTCAAGACCCTCACTTGCTCGTTGGCCTGATTCATGTCTGTTGAATATTCTACTGATTTTTTTTTTTTTTTTTAAACTTAATTTTTTTTAAAAATCAAAACACCATCAAGGGCTGGAGTTCGCTCATTCAGCCTGACAACAATCCATTGCTGTGCAATTAACTGAACACAGTTACTAAGGCACGGAACCAACAGGCCTGCGCTCATCCAAATTGTATTTCCTCACCAATCAAGACATTAACTATCCAACTAATAAACAGAGACAAAAATACATTTATATGTATTTATTAATGATCACAAGGTCGTCAGCACCTGGCTCCATGCAAGTTTCCAAGCTGCATCGAACATGCGTACAGAGTAGTCCTCCCCTGAATCAGATTCATTGATCGTTCTGCTCTCTCGTCAGTTAAACGTGTTCAAACCCTATTTCTCCCCCACTTCACTCGACTTTCTGCCTTGAGGAAGGTATCGACTCCTTGCTGGGGTATGATGCCACGGGCATCGCCCTGTGCTACATCACCAATGTTCCCAGTCATTTTTTTTGTGGGGGTGCGCAGCCCCTTGGGGACTCTCAGATCCACGCACGCACGAACTTGAACATTGCAAAAAAAGACAGTCGCGGGCCCGGCAGAGAGCCACGCGGCCACGCAGCTTATGGGGGATACGTTGTACAACACCCAAGTGGCCGTTCTTCACCCGGGAGCCCAGGTAGCAAGCAGCAGGTTATTCGACTGCATGGGGCGTCGTAGCCAAGTCCAATCCTCCCCTCTGCACGGCCGACTCCCAGCGGGAGACACTGGGCAGTGATTGAAGTGGGAGCTCGGTCCAATTTTCTCTCCTACCCCAGGGGCACTGAAGGCCAACTGCAGTGCGCCAGCTGAAATCAGAGCGGCTAAGGATTGAGCCTGGGAGTTTCCCAGTCGCCGTGGCTCATCTAAACATTTCAAGACAGCATCTTACCCTTTGAACCTATTTAAAATACTGTAATCAACATAAGCACCAATGTTTTTCTGTTTATTTCTGTCAAATTTATTTAAACTGAATGTCAGTTGTGGCTCAGTGGGTTGCACTCTCGCCTCCGAGTCAGAAGGTTGTGGGTTCCAGTCCCGCTCCAGAGACTTGAGCACAAAAATCTAGGCCGACACTCCCAGTGCAGTACTGAGGGAGCGCCGCACTGTCGGGGGTGGGTGCCGTCTTTCGGATGAGACATTAAACTTCAAAAAGTACTTTGTTGGCTGTAAAGCGCTTTGGGACGCCCGGTGGTCGTGAAAGGCGCTATAGAAATGCAAGCCTTTCTTTAGGAAGTTAATGAGAGCTAACTTACAGCTGTAATAAAAAACAGGCCATGCTGGGAGTAAACAACAAATCTGTAATCTTATAAAAGATGTAATAGCAGAGCACTTGGAAAACAGTGACAGGATCGGACAAAGTCAACATGGATTTACAAAAGGTAATTCATGCTAGACTAATCTACTGGAATTTTTTGAGGATGTAACTGGTAGAATAGAGAAGGGAGAACCAGTGGATGTGGTGTATTTGGACTTTCAGAAGGCTTTCAATAAGGTCTCGCATAAGAGATTAGCGCGCAAAGTTAAAGCGCATGGGATTGGGGGCAAGGTACTGACTTGGATAGAGAACTGGTTGGCAGACAGGAAGCAAAGAGTTGGAATAAACGGGTCTTTTTCCGAGTGGCAGGCAGCGACTAGTGGGGTACCGCAGGGATCGGTGCTAGGACCCCAGCTATTCACTATATATAATAAATAATCTAGACGAGGGAACTAGATGTAATATCTCCAAGTTTGCAGATGATACAAAGCTTGGTGGGCGTGTGTGCTGTGAGGAGGATGCAGAGAAACTCCAGTATGATTTGGACAGGTTGGGTGATTATACTGCATTTGCCATGCATCTGCCCAACGTGGATAAATGCGAGGTTATCCACTTCGGTGGTAAAAACAGGAAGACAGATTATCTGAACGGCAATAGGTTGGGAAAAGGGGAAGTGCAACGAGACCTGGGTGTCCTTGTGCACCAGTCGCTGAAGGTAAGCATGCAGGTGCAGCAGGCAGTTAAGGCAAATGGTATGTTGGCCTTCATGGCGAGAGGATTCAAGTACAGGAGCAAGGATGTCTTGCTGCAGTTGTACAGGGCCTTGGTGAGACTACACCTTGAGTATTGTGGGCAGTTTTGGTCACCTTATCTGAGGAAGGATGTTCTTGCCATGGAGGGAGTGCAGCGAAGATTCACCAGGCTGATACCTGGGATGGCAGGAATGACGTACGAGGACAGATTGGGTCGATTAGGTTTATGTTCACTAGAGTTTAGAAGAATGAGGGGATCTCATTGAAACTTATAAAATTCTGACAGGACTAGACAGACTAGATGCAGGAAGGATGTTCCCGATGGCGGGGGAGTCCAGAACCAGGGGTCACAGTCTAAGGATAAGGGGTAAGACATTTAGGACTGAGATGAGGAGGAATTTCTTCACCCAGAGAGTGGTGAACCTGTGGAATTCTCTACCACACAAGGCAGTTGAGGCCAATTCGTTAAATATATTCAAGAAGGAGTTAGATATATTTCTTAAGGCTAAAGGGATCAAGGGATATGGGGAGAAAGCAGGGACAGGGTACTGAATTTGGATGATCAGCCATGATCTCATTAAATGGCGGAACAGGCTCGAGGGGCCGAATGGCCTACTCCTGCTCCTATCTTCTATGTTTCAATGTTTCAGCATTTGTAAATTCAAGTGCAGACCTGCTGCACGTTTCCAAATGTCAGCATTGGCATTATTTCTTTTTAATTCATGCTGTAAATGTTAAGCTTGGTTCAGTGGATAGCACTCTCAACCTCAGCCAGAAGGTCGTGAGTTCAAGCCTCACTTCAGGACTTGCGCACATAATCTAGGCCGACACTTCAGCGCAGTACTCGAGAGCGTAGCGCACTGTCAAGAGTGTCGTCTTTCGGCTAAGATGCTAACACAGATGTGGCCAAAGTTGAACAGAGACCAATAAACTAACTGGCATCTTTATCGAAGTTGCTGTGCCAGGTGGTGCATTTACTCACCTAGCCAATAGAGGAGCCTCTAATTATTGGGTTTAACTATCTCATGAGGTTCCAAATGGTAAATTCGGCATTCTCAACAGTTCAAGTCACACTTGAAGGGGTGCATGTCAAGAGATAGGGAGATGACCTCAGCGGCAATCCCCGATTCACCCTCACACTGAGCACGGCTGAAAATGGGAGATCGGGGAACTTACTCTCAAGTGTACTCGGGAGAAGAGTTCAAAAGCTATTCACCAATTTATTTCCCGTTAATGCATTTCCGCAGCATTAGCATGTCCCACCTCTGGCCACATGTGCAAATCCCCAAAGCCGCTGCTTATCCAATAACAGATGATCTGGTCATTGTCACGTTGCTGTTTGTGGGAGCTTGCTGTGCGCAAATTGGCTACCGCGTTTCCCACATTACAACAGTGACTACACTTCAAAAAGTACTTCCTTTGCTGTGAAGCGCTTTGGGACGTCCTGTGGTCATGAAAGGTGCTATAGAAATTAGAGTCTTTTTTCTTACTTTGTTAGTCCTGGAAAGCGGCGAGACTGTACATTCTACAAAATATTGAAACGTAAGTAGGAAAATGCTAAATCCTTTTCGCGATCACTGGGCGATTGAACATGTTTCCTGCTGTCAAGAGCTATTTTTTCTTCTTCACGTCAATTATTCAAGAGCTGCAGAGGTTAGTAACTCTGCAAGGAGATGGACCCGTCTGCCTATGTGCGCAAGCAAAGAGAAAAAAAAGTTCTGTACTTGTTTTTTTTAATTCTTAGTGTAAACAAAATCATAAATCAAGTTTTGTCCCGATGCTGTGCACTTCCCACACATACCACCCAGATATGGAATTCCTTTAAAACGACACACACACAAAAAAAAGAGATTGCCGTGCAAACAAAGAGGCTTAGGTCATTCGGAGATCCTCTCGTGTCAATCTAAATAAAGGTTTAAACCAGTATCAGGGGTTTTCGTGCCAATTTCCTGCCTCCCTCAGTTCCCAGACTTGTAGCGATTCCACTGGGTCCAGGCCGCCTTCAAGACCGCATCCAGAGTCCAGCAGGCAGTCTATTTCAAACTTGGAGTGGCATCACAGTTGAGTTCATCCTGTCCTCACCCATGCTTGTGCGCTTCCTAAGCAGGGCTCAATAATCAAGAACAAGACACTTGGATGACCTTCCCCTCCCGAGCCCAGGAGCCGGAGGGCATCCCAACTAATCCAGACAAGATCAGTTAACTCAAACCTCGGACTCTCTGGGCTGCGAGACTCAATCGCACGCTGCCTCCAGCAACTGAGCCATGGTACAAGGGCTCAAAATATTCCGACACTTCAGAAGCATTGAAAATGGCAGCCGTTTTGGACGGGGCCCATCCCATTCCCGCTGGCGAGCTCCGGACACCCGTACAAAGCGGCCACCGACATGACCGATGAAAATAAAAGCAGACGCACTCCCAGCAGTAACACAACCTGCGCTCCAAAAAAGGACACCCCCCCCCCCCCAATCATTGAAAGACCCTGAAATTCTCGCATGTCTGCATACCAGATGCTATCAGCGGGCCCGCGCGCCAAAACATGGGATTCTTTCTCTTGTCCTAACACAAGCTGGTTTTTAAAACACTGCGCCAATGGAAAATAATTCCACGCGAAGATAAACCAACTCTTCAGGTTAGACTCATTCCTTTGACGGTCATTAATCACAAAAGGCTTAGTTGAGGAAAGAAATGGAAGCAGAGAAGGTGGGGGGTGGGCCGGGGGGTGCGGAAAAGCCCACGACCACACTTCTCCAAACTACAGTCACATGAAGCTGTGCAATCTTACAGTTGTTTAAAAGGGGAACTAGAATCATCTGAATTGCTCCATAATTCTAAAAAAAAAAGATAATTGCTGCTCCTTGATATATCTTCACGCTATCTCGTTTCCCTTAAAACCCACCAGAACTGAACAGTGCCCCAGGTATGGTCTAACCAGAGCTCCGTATACCCCTCAGGACAACCCCGACACTATAAATGAATCAGGGTCATCAAAACTGGCTCTTCCCCTCCACACCAAACAACATTTCCCCCCGCACCTCAATATTCCTGGGCCACCAGTTCTCAATACAAACTATTTATTGGCCAGAAATCTTTATTTCTCTACACAATGGGGTGCAATTTCCCACATTACAACAGTGACTCCACTTCAAAGGTACTTCATTGACTGTAAAGCACTTTGGTGCTGTAAAGCACGGTGGTCGTGAAAGGTGCTATAGAAATGCAAGTCTTTCTTTCTTTCATTCTTCCATTCATTCATTCATTCTGGTGTAGAACAGCCTGCTCTGTAGAATCTGCTTTTGTCGAGTTTTGGGTCATTGCGATTGCGATTATGTAAAACTCTGAACGTAATCTGAAAAAACACAAAGAACTGCTTTGAGAAGTCCAAAGTGATTTAATTAATAAATTATGTAAAATTTCACCTTGTTTCAAAAATCTGCACATGATTTACCCAAAAAATAAATAAATAAAAAAGCAACTGTGCTTTTAAGATCACAAATAGGTTGAGCACGTCTGGTAACTTCTCCATCATAAGAACATAAGAAATAGGAGCAGGAGTCAGCCATTCGGCCCCTCGAGCCTGCTCCGCCATTCAATAAGATCATGGCTGATCATCAACCTCAACTCCGCTTACCCGCCCGATCCCCATATCCCTCGATATCTTTAGTGTCCAAAAATCTATTGATCTCTGTCTTGAATATACTCAACGACTGAGCATCCACAGCCCCCTCGGGTAGAAAGTCCTAGAGATTCACCACCCTTTGAGTGAAGAAATTCCTCCTCATCTCAGTCCTAAACGGCCGACCCCTTATTCTGAGACTGTGACCCCTAGTTCTGGACTCCCCAGCCAGGGGAAACATCCTCCCAGCATCAACCCTGTCAAGAATATGTTACAATGAGATCACCTCTCATTCTTCTAAACTCTAGGGAAAATAGGCCTAGTCTACTCAATCTCTCCTCAAAAGGACAATCCCATCATCCTCAGAATCAGTCTCGTGAGCCTTTGTTGCACTCCCTCTGAAGCAAGTATATCCTTCCTTAGGTAAGGAGACCAAAACTATACACAGTACTCTGGATGTGGTCTCACCAAGGCCCTATATAATTGCAGTAAGACTTCTTTACTCTTGTACTCCAATCCCTTTTTCAATAAAGGCTAACATATCATTTGCTTTCCTAATTGCTTGCTGTTCCTGCATGTTAACTTTCAGTGATTCTTGTACAAGGACACCCAGGTCCCTCTGAACACCAACATTTCCCAATCTCTCACCATTTAAAAAAATACTCTGCTTTTCTATTTTTCCTACCAAAGTGGATAACTTCACATTTCCCCACATTATATTCCATTTGCCATGTTCTTGCCCACTCACTTAACCAGTCTATCTCCCTTTGCATCCTCCCCTAGCTTGGTGTCGTCAGCAGACTTGGATACATTACACTCGGTCGCCTCATCCAAGTCAGTGATACAGATTGTGAATAGCTGAGGCCCAAGCACCGATCCTTGCAGTACCCCACTAGTTACAGCCTGAACCAAATCAGAATAAAGCAACAAAGAAGGGCAAGCAAAATAATGAAACATAGAAACATAGAAGATAGGAGCAGGAGTAGGCCATTCGGCCCTTCGAGCCTGCTCCGCCATTCAATGAGATCATGGCTGATCATCCAAATTCAGTACCCTGTCCCTGCCTTCTCCCCATATCCCTTGATCCCTTTAGCCTTAAGAAATATATCCAACTCCTTCTTGAAGAGTTGTAATGCAACAGAAATCACATTTAGCCCATTCTGGAATGGAATCTGGAGACTGCTCAGAGTCCTGAGTATTCAACAGAAAGGTCACATTGCCCCCATTACCATTCCATTTGGGGGGGAGGGGGGGGGGGGGAATCAGGAAGGTCATTGTCAGGGCACCACGTGGACAGGACTGAGCAAACAGCGAAGGGCCGCACACTCACCCACACTGAAAAAATAATAGATTTTTTTTTTTTTATGGGTTTGCTGACACTGGAAGAATTTCCCATTAACTTATCACCCCCACGAGTGAGCAAAACTGCCGCCCAATATCCCAGGCACTTCAAGTGCCAAGATTAGATTCCATGCAAATTTTAAAAAAAAGTGCCATTTCAAACAACAAGCCAATGACCCACAATGGGTAGACAGACAAGTAGTCACTGGGAAGTAACAAGTCAGTGGCATTAGGATAAAAACACAATAAAATTAAAGGCAGAAACTCATTATTAAGGGGATCAAGGGATTTGGGGATCATGTGGGAAAGTGGAGTTGAGGTTGAAGATCAGCCATGGTCTTACTGAATGGCAGAGCAGGCTGGAGGGGCCGTACGGCCAGCTCCTACTCCGATTTCTTACGTTATGTTCTTAACTCATACATCTGCTTCAAAAGGTGCACAAAGTCAGTCTTCGCAAACCGCGTTTACATGAAAAAATCATCTTCGATAATACTTCACTTCAGATCATGGTCAGTCCACGCTAACTGAATCGGCACTAGTCAACAACGAACAGATGGTGGGGCCAAGCAAGCCTCCGCACTCTCCCTCTATTTGGGGGTTTTCTTTCTCCTGGTTTTACCCACCATTCCATGACCAAGGCAGTTAGTAAGCATCCCGCTCTTAGACCATAGCCAAATACTATTAGAAAATGCACAAGACTATTCAACTTGGGCACAATCTACCCTGCTCCTGCACCTTGTGGCGAACCACTTGGCTAGAAGCTTCATCCAAATTGTACGGCGAGGTCAAGGAATTTAACGCATCAGGAAATCAAGGTTTGAAAAAATCCCCCCCCCCGCCCCCCAAGCATCAACAGCAACCATCATACAAAGCGGGTCAGACCGAGGCAATCAAATCAGCCAGGTTCCTGACGTAGTGATCCGGTAAACAAGTGACTAGATCAATTCTTCATGTGCTTGGCAACGGCCTGCATTACAGAATAGCTGCAAGTGCCAGAACACCTGCAACAAAGCCAGCCAATAACTTGTCTATAAAGACGGCACAGGCCACATCAGCACATTCCATTAATGAGGGGCGTGAAGACCGCAAAAAAGATTCCCTTTTTAAAAAAAATCTTCATCCCCCTCAAGCATGGCAGGTGAGGATTTAGCTGGTACCCTCTTGGTGCGTGCAAGGCACCCGGCCCCCACAGAAGCAGGAAGAGCAGTTAATTTGGGAGCGATTGTTGGATAAGGCCACCGTCAATGCCATCGCTGCCGTGTACAAACCAGTTTTTTTTCCTTTCAGCTTCCAACTGCACCAAGTAGAGATCAATGTCAATTGTTAAACGCGAGAAGTCAGAATTAAGATGCAAAGCACAGGAAAAGGAAGCCCTGATGCAATGACAAATACAAGACATAGGAGTATCAGGCATTTAAGGAAAACCCTTACATCCTCATGAGATAAGCTGTTTTAAAAAGAACACTCATAAAAGGAAAGACTTGCATTTCTACAGCGCCTTTCATGACCTTAGGACGTCCCAAAGCGCTTTACAGCCAATGAAGTACTTTTTGAAGTGTAGTCACTGCTGTAATGTAGGAAACGCGGCAGCCAATTTGCACACAGCAAGCTCCCACAAACAGCTATGCGATATTGGCCAGATAGTCTGTTTCTAAAGTGATGTTGGTTGAGAGATAAATATTGGCCCCAGGACACCGGGGGTAACACCCCTGCTCTTCTTCAAAATAGTGCTGTGGGATCTTTTACGTATACCTGAGAGCGCAGACGGGGCCTCGGCTTAACGTCTCATTCAAAAGACGGCCCCTCCGACAGTGTCGTACCTCCCTCAGCACTGCACTGGGAGTGTCAGCCTAGATTTTTGTGCTCAAGTCTCTGGGATGGGACTTGAACCCACAACCTTCTGACTCAGAGCCGAGAGTGCTGCCCACTGAGCCACGGCTTATGGAGCCCTGATTTATCGAAAAACTATACATAATTTGTCTACGCTGCTATGTTTAATAAGTTGCTTGACTTTTCATTAAATAATGAATTACATTTAATCGAATTTTAAACCGGCAAAACTAACTGGAGTGGGCTATATTTTCCAGTAACTGCTCAAGACAAGCAAAGCTTGCACATACTACCGCTTCCTCTGCACAGGGAACTATGTATTAATTCCAAAAGGGTCACGCAACAACAAAAAAACCTGTTATAATAACGCTCTTCATAAACAAGAAAGAAATGTACAGTTAGCAATGAAAAGACACATTTATTCTGCTAATGTCAGATTTGCAAGCAGACAGCCTTTTTTATAACCCAACGGTGAACCGGCATAACAACAGAAAACGCTGGAAACACTCAGCAGGCCAGGCAGCATCCGTGGAGAGAGAAACAGAGTTAACGTTTCAGGTCTGTGACCCTTCGTCAGAACTTGGAAAAAGTTAGGGATGCAACAGATTTTATGCAGGTGCAGAGGCAGGTGAACCGGTATTGCTCCTGTTCTTGCAATCTGAAAAGTAGAGTTAAAGCTTGACCGGAATTGTGTTCCCCCCCCCCCAATCAGCCACGATTAACCTGCGCCCAAGGTCTCTGGTCTTCCATAATTAGGGTCCGTTCCTGCAGGGGAGAGAGAGTGCACACTGCAAAAACTGGAAGTTGAAACGAATGTTCCCGTTATTTTTCTGTTGACACTGCTCGACCTTGATGTTTTTATTTAGCCACCTATTTAGATGAGGCAACTGCATTAGAAACAAGTCTTCTCCAAACCTCCAGGCCCACAATATTCAAGACAGCAAGATTAAAAACTACATAATATTCCTTTGCTCCTTAACCTGTCCCATTTCCACCTCCCCTTGCCTTGAATGCCTCTCTCAATGCCTCTCTCTTTCTATCCTATCACTGACCTTCCCTTCTGTTCTTTCATCCCCTCCCCTCTTTTCCAGCTCCAACACTTGCCTAAAAATTTGTTCCATTTCCTGCTTTTTTCCTCCCCCCAGTTCTGACGAAAGGTCATCGACCTGAAACGTTAACTCTGTTTCTCTCTCCACCGATGCTGCCCTGGCCTGCTGAGTTTTTCCAGCGTTTCCTGTTATTATAAAAACTACATAAACCTGAATCGAACCGAGTTGCCTGGGCTTCCACAACCAGATTCCCAGGTCTCGGGGACTGCTCGTGGCTCATGGGCCACATGCTGGACATTCCTGCTACAAGTCTTCAAGCACAATACATCTCTGCAGAATTTGCAACACCCCTCGGTTAATTGTATTCGGGTGGTGGGTTTTAATTGGGGAACTCTTCTGTGCTCACGTATATGAGAGCAGGCTCAGGCAAAAAAAAGACTTGCATTTAGATAGCGCCTTTCACGACCACCAGATGTCCCAAAGCGCTTTACAGCCAATGAAGTACTTTTGAAGTGTAGTTACTGTTGTAATGTGGGAAACGCGGCAGCCAATTTGCGCACAGCAAGCTCCCAGAAACAGCAATGTGATAATAACCAGATGATCTGTTTTAGTGATGTTGGTTGAGGGATAAATATTGGCCCCAGGACACTGGGGATAACTCCCCCTGCTCCTCTTCGAAATAGCACCACGGGATCTTTTATGTCCACCTGAGAGAGCAGACGGGGCCTCGGCTTAACGTCTCATCCGAAAGACGGCCCCTCCGACAGTGCAGCACTCCCTCGGTACTGCACTGGGAGTGTCAGCCTAGATTTTGGGGCTCAAGTCTTTGGAGTGGGACTTGAACCCACAGCTTTCTGACTCAGAGGTGAGGGTGCTATACTCTACGCGCTTTCGAAGAAAAAAATATATAGATGCACGTGTTGGCTTGTTGGCAAGAGTACAGATGGCGTAAAAGTTTACCCGCACAAGGAAAAAAAAAATTCTCCAGAATACTTTTCTTCCCTGCTTAAAAAAGGAAGCAGTTACAACATCCCACGAGCTCAGAACATAGCCAAACCACTGCGCTATACATCAGCAATCAAGCTAATTTACACACAATGGAACGATGTTAGTAGCTCCAAATTACTAATTTTTGCCCGAGAGCATTTGGCTTCAATTTTAGGAGCGTATCGACGATTAGGAGTCCAAAACGCTAATGCAGCCAAGAGAAGCTTGCATTTAATGGAGCATTGGTCACTTAAACGGCAAAAAGCACAGGTCTAGAATCATAGAATGGCTACAGCACAGAAGGGAGGCCATTTGGCCCGTCGAACCCGTGCCAGCTCTCTGCAAGAGCACTTCAGCTCGTCCCACTCCCCCGCCCTTTCCCCGTAGCCCTGCAAAAAAAATTCCTTCAGGTACTTATCCAATTCCCTTTTGAAAGCCACGATTGAGTCTGCCTCCACCGCCCTCTCAGGCAGTGCATTCCAGATCCGAACCACTCGCTGCGTAACAAAGTTCTTACACATGTCGCCTTTGGTTCTTTTGGCAATCACCTTAAATCTGTGACCTCTGGTTCTCGACCCTTCCGCCAATGGGAACAGTTTCTCTCTATCTCGACCCCTCAGGATTTTGAACACCTCTATCAAATCTCCTCTCAACCTTCTCTGCTCGAAGGAAAACAACCCCAACTTCTCTAGTCTATCCAAGTGACTGAATTCCCTCTTCCCTGGAATCATTCTCGTAAATTTTTTCTGTACTCTCTCCAAGGCCTTCACATCCTTCCTAAAGTGCGGCGCCCAAAATTGGACACAATACTCCAGTTGAGGCCAAACCAGTGTTTTATAAAGGTTCATCACAACTTCCTTGCCTTTGTACTCTATTCCTCTATTCATGAAGCCCAGTTTCCCGTTTTCTTTTTTAACTGCTTTCTCAACCTGCCCTGCCACCTTCAATGATTTGTGCACATATACCCCCAGGTCTCTCTGTTCGTGCATCCCCTTTAGGATTGTACCCTTTAGTTTATATTGCCTCTCCTCATTCTTCCTACCAAAATGTATCACTTCGCACTTTTCTGCGTTAAATTTCATCTCCCACGTGTCCGCCCATTTCATCAGCCTGTCTATGTCTTCTTGACGTCCATCATTCTCCTCCTCACTGGTCACTATACTTCCAAGTTTTGTGTCAGCTGCAAATTTTGAAATTGTGCCCTGTACACCCACGTCCAAGTCATTAATATATATCAAGAAAAGCAGTGGTCCTAGAACCGACCCCTGGGGAACACCACTGTGTACCTTCCTCCAGTCCGAAAAACAACCAGTCACTGAGCCAATTTCATATCCATGCTGCCACTGTCCCTTTTATTACATGGGCTTCAACCAAGCTGGCAAGCCTATTATATGGCACTTTGTCGAATGCCTTTTGGAAGTCCATGTACATCACGTCAACCGCATGGTGTACATGCAGACTTCCAAAAGGCATTTGAGCTGGGATTGTGCTCTTTAGAGCAGAGAAGGTTAAAGGGAGATTTAATCGAGGTGTTCAGTATTATGAAGGGTTTTGATAGAGTAGATAGGGAAAAACTGTTTCCACTGGCAGGAGGATCGGTAACCAGATGACACAGATTTAAGATAATTGGTAAGAGAACCAGAGACGAGAGGAGGATTTTTTTTTGCGCAGCGAGTTATGATGATCTGGAATGCACTACCTGAAAGGGCAGTGAAACAGATTTAATAATAATTTTCAAAAAGGGAATTGGATAAATACTCGAAGTGGGAAAAAATTGCAGGGCTATGGGGAAAGAGCAGGGGAGTGGGACTAATTGGACAGCTCTTTCAAAGAGCCAGCACAGGCATAATGGGCTGAATGGCCTCCTCCTGTGCTGTAAGATACTATAAGCTCCGACAGCAGAATTATGTAGTAGCTTTACTCATATCACTGAACTGCTCCATTATGCATTACAGTTGCCCTCACATCTACGAGCTAACATGACCCTCAGTAGTGTTTTGAAGAACTTCATGAATAACTCGTGTTTTCCCTTACAGTCGTGAGGCTCCGTCAAGGTGTGTCGTTTCTTTTTCTTCAATTTAGCTTTTGTTTTTTTTTTGTTTTTTAAGAGCCAACACTGGCATTCTACGTTAACTCCCGAGCCAATCGCCGAGCACTGTTTCTTTGGCTAATGTGGAAAGAAAATATAGCCAAACAAAGCTGTCAAAAAGAATGTGGTCATCCAGCTGCTACTGGCAGTTGACCAAACCCTGCTTCGTACGTCGACCAGTCTGTCAAACTAAAAAAAAGTGTAAAATGAGCGTGCTCCCCCCCCCTCTGTGCAACGTGGCTGGACTAGTAATGGCCATCTTAAGCAAGAGCGCGTACAGGGAGCTGCTCCTGCAAAACAGGCTGCTGTTACTTAAGAGTAATGCGAGCTGCATCCAAGTATCGCATTACTTCATCGCATAGCCGCCAAGAGAGGATGAGGTACCCCTGGCATTCCAATACTGTGTTGTGTGGACGTGCTTTGGTGGGGAGGCTGGGGGAAACAAGCCATTCAGAAACTAGTTATAGCTTTACGACAGGATCTGCAAGGCAGGGTTCCACTGCCTGCAAACTCGGCCACTTGGTGGCGGGGAGGGGGAGGGGGGGGGGTTGGGGGGAGGGAAAAGAGATGATAGCGACCTTCCCAATTTCCTTAAACACGCCATACACCAAAGCTATGCTTGAGGTTTGTTCTTTTCTCTTTATATAACAGAATTTCTTTAAATACAGTCAAGTAACATTTGGGTCATTCACTAAGTTCTATACCGTTTAGATACACAAGTTATTCTGTTTCTTTTTTAACTGACAAAAAGCCACGTAGGTCCAACAATACTGGCAAGAAAGAATGTTGGAATAAGAACATAAGAAATAGGAGCAGAAGGCGGCCACTCGGCCCCTCGAGCCTGCTCCGTCATTCAATAAGGTCACGGCTGATCTGGATCTTGGCCTCAACTCCACTTTCCCTGCCCGCTCCTCATAACTCTCGACTCCCCCTGTAGCTCAAATATCTGTCTATCCCCGCCTTGAATATATTCACTGACCCAGCTGACTCCATCCGGAGAAGTGGAGAGCTCACATTCCAGGCTTTTGAAATGATAAGACTTCTCTGTTGTCCCGGCCAGGCCACCATACAAGCACAAGCATGTGGCAACAGCAGAGCCCTTCATCCAGACGGCTACAGTCTCCAGATTAAGCTCGCATAATTGGTATTTGAAAGCGGCAAACGTGCGATTCACCAGAGACCCTGGGGCAGGGAACCGGGGCACATTTCATTTCAGAGAGGTCGGCGTGCAGCATACCTGCCTAAACATTTGGGTAACGAGTTTGCATATTTTGCCCAAAGAGATTGAAGTTAGGGGAGGGGAGGGGAGTTAATCTCTATAGTTTAGGGCCAATACAATAAGTGATCTTTCGGGCAAGCATCACTGTACCGTGCAAAAATGCTCTGCTCGAGAATCTCACATTTCCATTCTAAGAGCCAGGTGCCACACTTGAACTGTGATGGACCACCATTGCTTGGAGAGCCAACAATTGCCTGTTGCACACTCGTGCACGCCCACCCCCCCACCCCTCCTAACCTGCTGACACAGCTCAGCAGAAGATCCCTCTGTGCAGTATGGGGGACACTGCACTAGCGCTCATTGCCGTCGGATATTCCAATTTTGTTCCACCCGCAGCAGCAATTGCTAGCACTTGCAATATCTTAACCATTAACTAAGATGTCGGGTGTCAGCCGTGGCTCAGTGGGCAGCACTCTCTCGCCTCTGAGCCGGAAGGTGGTGGGTTCAAGTCCCACCCCAGAGACTTGAGCACAAAAATCTAGGCCGACACTCCCAGTGCAGTGCCAAGCCGAGGGAGTGCTGCACTGTCTGAGGTGCTGTCTTTCAGATGAGATGTTAAACTGAGGCCCCGTCTGCTCTCTCAGGTGGACGTAAAAGATCCCACGGCCACTATTCAAAGAGGAGGAGCAGGGGAGTTCTCCCCGGTGTCCTGGCCAATGCTTATCCCTCAACTGACATCATTGGCACGGTGGCATAGTGGTTAGCACTGTTGCCTCACAGCACCAGAGACCCGGGTTCAAATCCGGCCTCGGGCGACTGTCTGTGTGGAGTTTGCACATTCTCCCCGTGTTTGCGTGGGTTTTCTCCGGGTGCTCCGGTTTCCTCCCACAGTCCAAAGATGTGCGGGTTAGGCTGATTGGCTATGATAAATTGACCCTTAGTGTTAGGGGGATTAAATACGTGGGGTTACGGGGATCGGGTGGGATATGTGTCGGTGCAGGCTCGATGGGCCGAAATGGCCTCTATCTGCACTGTGGGGTTTCTGTGATTACAACAGGTTATCTGGTCATTATCACATTGCTAGTTGTGGGATCGCACTGTGCACAAATGGGCTGCCGCATTTCCTACATTACTACGCTTTGAAAAGTACTTAATTGGCTCAAACACTTTGAGACAACCTGGAGGTCATGAATGCAAGTCCTTTTTCTTAATTTTGCACCACCGTTTTAATGCACACGATTCGTGGGGATAGATAGAAACAGAGCAACATCAAAATATATATATATATATGTTTTAAAAAAAAAAAAAAAGACTTGTAATTCTGCAGCGCCTTTCATGACCTCAGGACGTCCCAAAGCGCTTTACAGCCAATGAAGGACTTTTTGAAGTGTAGTCGCTGTTGTAATGTAGGAAACACGGCAGCCAATTTGCACAGAACAGGGTTCCACAAACAGCAATGTGATAATGACCAGATAATGTGCGTGTACGTGTGTGTATGTGCATGTACGTGTGTGTGTGTGCGTGCGCGCGTGTGCGTGACAAGTCAAGAGTGCTCGCAATGCGCGGAGTTAAGGTGGCAGGAGATAAGTAACTAAAATAAGAGGAAGAAAAGATTAAACAGCAATTTTTGTAGTTATTGCAGACTGATGACAAAAAGTACAAGCACACTAACTTGATTGCGAGGTACCATCAGTAAATCCCCAACAGCTCCAACCTGCAACATTCCCCTCTCCCCTCTTGACACTCACTTAAATTACTTTGACACACAGAGCAGTCCCTGGCTCGCACTGTGCCATTAGTAGTCCGCTACACATCGCAACAACTTCATTCATCCCGTTCCAAAAAGGAACTCCAAACACAAAGAGAGGAAGCTCATTCAGTGAACTTTTAATCAGCCTTTGTGAGGACTTGAAAGCAATCTGGCGCCAAACCCGCGCTCTCACTGCTTTCAAACCCTTAAAATCCCTGCAACTGCTGCTGGAACGCTTCCCAAAGAAATGTAACTTTAAAATAACGTCCAATATCACTTCCTATTTTGCTGTGAAAGTAATTACGGTACACAGGGGGGGGGGGTAAAAGGTTAGGTGGTGATTCAGAAGCAGAGTTCGCAGCATTAGATTGCATCAGCCCAGGGTTATATCAATACTGGCACAGAACTGGTACAATAATCTAAACAGATTGACTGCTGCCAGCGTACCGGAAGCTGCGCAGAGGCGTTGTGCGCATAAATCTGTGGGGGGGGTTTAATTATTAATGTGTAATAATATCGGATAAATCTGTGGAGCTCCAGGTTGGTTTAACAATAATGCACGATAACATCACGGATTGGTTTATGTATTAACGTGCAACAATTTCGCAGGGCAAGGGTTGCGGAGATTTATTTGCTTGGAGCGCGAGCTCCGCGTGAAGGGAAAATGAATAAAAACGGACGTTCGCTCAGTTTTGTTGGCGCCGATTCTCTTTTCCGGACTCGGCTCTGTTCAGCATTAGCGATCTCTCATTTCCCCCCACCCACCCACCCCCCGCTCCTCCTTTCTCTCTCTCTCAAAGTGTTTTCTTTGTGACGGCGGTAACATTTTATTTTCAGGTAGCTAACAACCAAACAGCACTAAAACTGCGCGTGCACGCGCAACCAATTCATTTCGTTGGCAGCAGTCGCGACCCAATTTAAATATAGCCCATCTATTACATCAATAATCCTAAATCATACATCCGAGAAAGAACTTGCATTTCTCCAGCGCCTTTCACAACCTCAGGACGTCCCAAAGCGCTACACAGCCAACGAAGCACTTTTTTTTTTGAAGTGTAGTCACGGTTGTAGTGTAGGAAACCCGGCAGCCAATTTGTGCACAGCAAGCTCCCACAAACAGCGACGAGATAATGAGCAGATAATCTGATTTAACGGTTTTGGCAGAGGTATAAATGTTGGCCAAGATCACTGTTCTTTGAATGGGATGGGGATCATTTACGTCCGGCTAAGAGAGCGGACGGGGTCCCGGTTTCTTAAAATCTCATCCGAAAGATGGCACCTCCGACAGTGCGGCGCTCCCTCAGCACTGCACTGGGGAGTTGTCAGCCTAGATTACACGCTTGAGTCTCTGGAATGGAACTCGAACCCACAACCTCCGGGCTCAGAGGCGAGAGTACTAACCATTGAGCCACCAGCTGACGGCAGCAAGCAGGCAGAACCCTCCCCCCAAGCACTGATGGCACAGCATCAATACCATGGCGGCAAAGTTTGCACGTGTAGTGTAGTCCAGACCTAGACTTCTGGGTCTCAACAGCAGCTGATGGCGCTGAAAATGCTTCCTATTATTCTCTTATCAATCTAGAAGTACTTATCGACTAGCACTTCCTCTATACCCAAAGTTTTATTTTTAACAATTCATTTCCTCGGATTAATGTTCACGTTGACAGCCATGGAGCGTGAAAAGTTAAGTGAGGATAGAGTTTTTAAAAGCCGTACTTGCCAAACAAGAACCTTACGTCGTTCCAACACGATGCAGGATTTAGACCGTCTAGGTCAAACCTTCAATATGCTCTTACAATAGGCTTATAGCCCAGTTACCCTGTTATCATTAGACTATTTGGAACACTACTTTTCCACTATCAGCACCTGTCCGTCTCATTTAATTATTCTGGGTCTCGCATGTGCTGCCATTATAAATCACTGAGTCATGCCATCTGACCAACTGGGAGCAGCAGGCACTAAGCTGCTGCATCATTCTTCCAACCTTGTTCTCGCACTTTCCAAAACCTGTATGCCTCTAACAGACATTGATCTTTATTCAATTTCATTTCAGATACAGGATGAAATACCAAACGCGTGCAGCATAATTTGACTACAAACAAGTATGGAAATCTGGCATTGCGTACTTAACATGCAAACACAGAGCTAAATATGGTGACCACACATCCCTGACTCACTGCGGAGACGAGCACGCTTTCCGACACTCTTTAAGCCAAGAGCAGAATTTCCACACAACTCAAGAGTTACACACTTACTGGTCCCCCGAGCATCCTATGTTGGCTATGTTGTGTTCAGAGTCGGAAGACGATGATTGTTAAAGACGACTGGAACCTTTAGATGTGGCCCTTACAATATATGCAGATCTTAACCACGACGTGAGAGACTGAGGCCAGCGTGCTCACAACACACCAGTGACAGCGAAAAGTAGTTACTCCGACGACGCAGCCAACATATTCAGAAGGCAACACAAGCATTATGATCCTGAATGCAACCAGATTTCCTCTTCCAAATTGTGGCAGGAGGGTCGGTAACCAGAGGCCACAGGTTTAAGGTGATTGGCGAAAGAACCAGAGGCGACAGGAGGAAACGTTTTGTTTAAGCGCAGCGAGTTGTTGTGATCGGGAAGGCGCTGCCAGAAAGGGCAGTGGGAGCAGAGTCAACAGTAACTTTCAAAAGGGAACTGGATAAAAACTTGAAGGGAAAAAACTTACAGGGCTGTGGGGAAAGAGCAGGGGAGTGTGGGACTAATTGGGTAGCTCGACCGAAGAGCCAGCACAGGCATGATGGGCCAAATGGCCTCCTTCTGTGCTGCGTCATTCTATGATTCTAAAACTGCGACTTTTCACAAGGGCCGCCCTTAATGCACCGGCCAGTTACCAACATACGAAAATGACGGGCAGGAAAAGATCAGCTGGTCCATCAGGTCTGCCCCACACTCACAGTGGCTGCAACATCATGACTAGTCAGAGAGTCTGTTTGCTTACACAGGAAGTAGGCCATTCAGCCCCTCGAGCCTGTTCCACCATTCCATTAGATCATGGCTGAGCTGTACCTTAACTCCATCCACCCGCCATGTCTCTGTAACCCTTCATACTCCTGCCTAACAAAAAAGCTATCAATCTCAGTTTTGAAATTTTCAATTGACCCCCCCCCCCCTCAGCCTCAACAGCTTTTTGGGGGCGACGTACAGTTCGACTATGACACGGTTTTTAAATTGAACAGCAAGCAAATGAGTTATGCCATCCTGTGGCATCACTCTCCTGGATGTTCATTCAGAAAATGGAGAGCTGGTCTTAGAGGGTGTTTCCCAAATCAGCATTCTATGAAAGGGCTCGATAGGGTAGACGTAGAGAAGATGTTTCCACTTGAAGGAGAGACCATAACTAGGGGTCATCAATATAAGATAGTCACTAAAGTCACTAATAAATCCAATAGGGAATTCAAGAAAAGAAAGACTTGCATTTATAAAGCGCCTTTCACGTCCACCTGGCATTCCCAAAGCGCTTTACAGCCAATGAAATACTTTTGAAGTGTAGTCACTGCTGTAATGTAGGAAAATTCAGGAGAAACTTCTTTACCCAGAGAGTAGTTAGAATGTGGAACTCGCTAGCACAGGGAGTATTTGAGGTGAATAGTATAGATACATTTAAAGGAAAGCTAGATAAACACATGAGGGAGAAAGGAATAGAAGAATATGTTGATGGAGTTAGATGAAGAGGGGTAGGAGGAGGCTGGTGTCGAGCATGGACCTGTTGGGCCAAATGGCCTGTTTCTGTGCTGTAAATCAACAGGCCGACAGAAGAGTGTATACACAGGATAAAATAAAGTGAGAGAGCAACAAACAGAAGCAGATGTGTCGTCACTCTCCCAACACCTTGGGGGTCAGCATAAAAGCAACTTTGACGTGCGAAAGGAACCGCGATTTCTGTACGACAAAGTTAGCAAACCCAAGTCTTGCAGAGACATTATGCACGCTCCCAACAGCAACATAAGCATTTGTTTCGAAAAGTCCCACGCTGCTCGCAGGATTAGGGAAAAGGTGGCGTAACCATCTTTCCTTGAAAGGGAAGGAAGGGAGGACAGACTTGCAATGATGCAGCACCTTCCGCAAGACGTCCCCAAGCACTTTACATCCAAATGAATTACTTTGGAAATGCAGTCACTGTTGTAAATGCAGGAAAATGCAGTGCCAAAATGTACACAGCAAGAACCCACAAGCTGCAATGAGATAAATGACCAGCTAAATCTTTTTTTTTAATAAAAGGTGTTGGTTGAAGGATAAATGTTGGCCAGAATCACCGGAAGAACTCCGCAGCTCTTTGGATATGTATTAGGAAAAAATTAACACTTAAGGGTGAAAAAAGGGGATTAAAATTGAAAGAAGGGATATGTTCACTGCGCTAATGTAACATGGATTGATACGAACTTCTTCCCTTCAATCTCTCGCATGTTTTGTCTCAATCTCAAGTGACCTAGCCAGGCCAAATAGAGAGGAAGAGGTTTCTCAGGGGAGGGGGAGTTGTAAAACACAGGCTAGAAACGCAAATTTTAATCTGAAGTGTTTTTTAAATTTCCTAACCGTGAATAACAATTTCAATCATTAAATTGTTTTGCGGAGCCGTCATTAGGCTACGCCGATATCTTAATATTCCACAACCTAGCATGCTCAACAAAAAAAAAGCGCGCCCTTCATTATATAACTGCTCGATATCAATGTTTTGTTCAGGAGATGGTACAATCACAACAACAGCTAATTGCCTTTGATGTTAAGCTCCAAGTAAAGCCCTATATTTTGCGCTCTTTGAACATCACTTTGATTGATTCCTTTATGGGTAATCTAATCGTCATAATACCGTTCAAATGGCATCTGTTGAATATGCACTTCAATTACAGAGTGCCACGTACAATGATGGGTCTGCAATGAATGCAAAACGGCCTGGAGTGCAGTGCAAAGCAGTAACAGAAACAAGGGATCCAGGTGCAATTATTAACAGAGCACAAATGCCGATCCTTTTCAAAGAGGACACCGCTCGCCTCAGAGTCCCGGAGAAGAGAGAGGAACAAAAACCAAAAATCAGCCAGGGCATCTGCTCAAGAGCACTCTCATAGAATCATAGAAGTTTACGGCACAGAAAGAGGCCATTCGACCCATCGTGTCTGTGCTGGCCAAAAAAGAGCTCTCCAGTCTAATCCCACTTTCCAGCTCTTGGTCTGTAGCCCTGTAGGTTACGGCACTTCCAAGTACATAGCCAAGTACTTTTTAAACGTGATGAGTGTTTCTGCCTCGACCACCCTTTCAGGCAGTGAGTTCCAGACCCCCACCGCCCTCGGTGATGAAATTTCTCAACTCTCCCCTAATCCTTCTACCAATTACTTTAAATCTATGTCCCCTGGTTATTGACCCCTCTGCTAAGGGAAATAGGTGCTTCCTATCCACTCCATCTCGGCCCCTCATAATTTTATACACCTCAATTAAATCTCCCCTCAGTTCCAAAGAAAACAACCCCAGCCTATCCAATCTTTCCTCATAGTTAAAATGTCCTTGAAATGTCACTGACAGCAGCCAAGAACGCTATCACAGTCAAATAGTTTACTAACACTCATTTGTTAGACTTCAATAGGAAGAGTGGCCACTCGGGTAAGCTGCCCAAGGGCTACCAATTCCCATGCAGTTCTACCCTAGTATTGAGTATGAGGCTTCAGGAAAGGAGAAGAAAAAATTGGGGTTGGGAAGGGCAATTTTAACTAAAATATGCTTGCCGAGACCAATTTGAACATCCCTACTACCGATGCCACATTTGAAAATCGGCAACCTCTGCAGAGATCAAACATTTTCAAAGGAATACATTCAACATTGGCCTTTATTGCAAGGGGGTTGGAGTATAAGAGAAAGGAAGTCTTGCTACAATTGTACAGGGCCTTGGTGAGACCACACCTGGAGCACTGTGCACAGTTTTGGTCTCCTTATCTGAAGAAGGATATATTTGCCTTAGAGGCAGTGCAGCCAAGGTTCACTGGATTGATTCCTGAGATGAGAGGGTTGTCGTATGATGAGAGATTGTGTAGAATGGGCCGATACTCTCTGGGGTTTAGAAGAATGAGAGGTGATCTCATTGAAATATACAAGATTCTGAGGGGCATTGACAGAGTAGATGCTGAGAGGTTGTTTCCCCTGGCTGGAGAGTCTAGAACTAGGGGTCACAGTCTCAGGATAAGGGGTCAGCCATTTAGGACTGAGATGAGGAGGAATTTCTTCACTCAAAGGGTTGTGAATCTTTAGAATTTCTTTACCCCCAAAGGGCTGTGGATACTGAATCGTTGAGTATATTCAAGGCTGAGATCGATAGATTTTTCGACTCTAGAGAAATCAAGGGATATGGAGATCGGGTGGGAAACTGGAGTTGAGGTCGAAGATCAACCATGATCTTATTGAATGGCGGAGTTGGCTCGAGGGACCGCACGACCCACTCCTGCTCCTAATTCTTATGTTCTTATGAGCACTGCTCAAGCCTTACCTGCATAATTAAGAAACTCTGAAGCCGCCCTCAGATTACTTACATTTGCAATAATTTTCTATCGCTCCTTTGACGTATCCAACTACGCAAGGAATAATCCTCGTTAAAAAGAGGAAAGACACAAGAATAAGTACGAGACAATTATATAAAATACCTTGATATCTCTCACAAAAAAGGACTGAATGACTCGCTGCTGTGACGACCTGCAGCATCAGAAATGCAGGTCGAGTACAGCTTTCCCTTCCTAACCACAAGCCCTTCCTCAAAACCATGCCGCTGTACGACTAATAACTGCCCAGTGCTTCAATATCCTTTCAGTAGTATAGAGGCCAGAACTGCACACAGTGCGCCAAGTGCGGTCGAACCAGGTTTCTGTATAAATTTAACATTAACTCCCTGCTTCTGTAGTCTAACCCTCTAGAAATAAACCCCAGTACATTGTTCGCACTTTTTATGGACTTATCAACCTGTGTTGCTACTTCTAATAATTTATGTATCCGCATTCCCAGATCTCTCTGCTCCTCCACCCCATTTGCCTTCCAAGGAATAAGTGACCTCCTTATTCCTCCTGCCAAAATGAACCATCTCACAGTTTGTTTTACTGAATTTCAGTTTGCCATTCTCCAAGCCCGTTTATGTCTTCCTGTATTTCGATGTAGTCCTCCAAGTCATTAACTATATACCCCCACCCCACTATTATCTTCAAATTTCAGCACTATACCTCCAATTTCTGAGTCCAAATCATTATAGTATATGATGAACAACAGTGATCCCAGCATGGATCCCTGTGGGACATCACTTCCCACTTTCTACCAGTCAGAGAAACTTCCCTCAACTCCTGCCCGTGGTTATCTTTTTTCTTATCGCCATCTTTCAATCCATTCTGCTATTTGGCCCCGACTCCTTGCTCCCTGACCTGTTAGGAGTCTCTAATGCGGCACTTTATTGAAAGCCTTCTGAAAGCCCATGTATACCATATCTGAAAGGGTGGTAGAAGCAGATTCAATAGTAACATTTGAGAGATTTGGATAAATACTTGAAGGGGAAAAAATTTAGAACGATGGGGAGAGAGCAGGGGAGTAGGACTAATTGGATAGCTCTACCAAAGAGCCGTCACAGGCACAATGGGCCGAATGGCCTCCTTCTGTGCTGTATCATTCTATATCCACTGCATTGCCCTTGCCTGCCCTTTGTTACTTCTTCAAAGAATTCAGTAAGGTTGGTTAAACACGACCTTCCTTTTAGAAATCCGTGCCGACTGTATTTTTTATTTATATCCTCCGTCTCTCGATGTTTGGTTATCTGATTTTAGCAAAGATTCTAGTGTCTTGACGTCAAGCTAACTGATCTTTCATTCCCGGGATTAGTCTACCTCCCTTTTTGAAAATAGGAATTACCAGTTCTCTGGCACTATTCCTTTTTCTATTGAATGTGTGTGTGTGAATACCAGGGCCTCCGCTATCTCCTCCCTAATGAGTATCCCGCAGATGCAATCCATTTGGACCCGGGGCTTTGTCCCCCTTAAGTTAGTTGGTCTAGTATCTCCACTCGTTCCACTTTAACTGTTGTAATATCCCTCTTGACTTCCTCTACTATCATTTCCTCTTTGGTAGTCTCTTCAATGCAACCTGAGGTTAAGTATCCCTGCTATTTCAATATCATCTCCCGAGAGTTTCTCTCATTCAGTCCTCAGTAGCCGTTTCTTAATTCTCCATTTGTTACTCATGTGTCTATTGAATATTTTACGCCATCTTTTATATTCTTTGATATTTTCATTTTATAGTTCCTCTTTGCCTCCCTAATTGTACTTTAACCTCTTTCCTCAGCTCATCATATGCCTTTCCGTCATCATCTCCTTTATTGTTTAATATGTAATTTACGTTCTTTAGATTCAATTTGATCCTCACCTCTATTTGTCCAGTGCATCTCATCCTTGACTAGTCTGTTCTTATCTGTAGTGGAACATATTTCTCCAGAACTCTATCGAACTCACCTTTAAATATTGCTCACTGTTGTTTTACTCCTTTGTCTGTCAATACTTTTCTCCTGTTTACCTTCCTTAGCTCCATCCTCATTCCCTCATGGTTGGCTTTTTTCCAATCTATTTTACCTTTGCACGATGTACTCCCCATCTCTCTCAATCATTATCTGACAGCACTCCCTAGATATTTGCTCATGCTTACTTCTTTATCTGCTCAGTTGCTTTCCCATTGCTAGGTCAAGCAGTGCTTCCTCCCTTGTTGGGGTTCTGGCATATTGAAAGAAAGGCAGACTTGCATTTATATAGCGCCTTTCACGACCACCGGACCACCCAAAGCGCTTTACAGCCAATGAGGCACTTTTTGAAGTGCAATCACTGTTGTAATGTAGGAAAACCACTTCCCTCCCTGTGGGTCAGAAAGAAATCTTGTACACATCGCAAAAACTCTATCCCCTTGTCCTCAGTCAGTCACTCTTTCTCCCTGCCACTCTATTTGGGGGTAACTGAAATCCCCCCAGTGATTATGATCGCTTTTTTTTTTTACTCATTTCATTTATTAGCGTACATATGTAAGCTAATATATGAAATGAATAAGAAAAACAAACACTCATTCTGTAGTATACCCCTAATAGTGTGACTGATCCCTTGCTCTCCTTTATCTCAATTCATGTGGATTCGGTTTAGATTCCTTTGTTATGTTCTTGCATTGCAATATTTGATTAACACAGCTGTACCAGCACTCCTTCCCTCCCTACCATTTCTAAATACACGACAGCCTGCAATATTTAGCTGCCAATCCCGTCCTGTCTGCAGCCATGTTTCCATTATCCCAGTTACATCTATTTCCTCACTTCAGTTACTGCCTCCAATGCCCTAGTTTTGTTGCCGATGCTCCACACAATGCCACACAGGCAACAGACTCTTCTTTTTCATTAGTCCTGCTTTAGGTGATCTCATTGAAACGTATAAAATTCTTAGAGAGCTTACAGGGTAGATGCAGGGAGGATGTTTCCCCTGGCTGGAGAGTCTAGAACTAGGGGGGGGGGGGGGGGGTCACAGTCTCAGCATAAGCAGTCGGCCATGTAGGACTGAGATGAGGAGAAATGTCTTCACTCAGAGGGTGGTGAATCTTTGGAACTCTCTACCCCCAGAGAGCTGTGGATGCTCGGTCGTTAAGTATATTCAAGACTGAGACCGATAAATTTTTGGACTCGAGGAATCAAGGGATATGGGGATCATGCAGGAAAGTGGAGTTGAGGTCGAAGATCAGCCATGATCTTATTGAATGGTGGAGCAGGCTCGAGGGGCCGTAAGGCCGTCTCCTGCTCCTAATTCTTCTGTACTTATGTTTATTTCTTTCAGGTATTTTATTACTTCCCATTACCTTTTCTGTTCCCCGTGTACTTATGTTATCTTCATCCCTTTATGCACTCCGACCTTTGCTCTCATCTATACTTTTTCTTATCTTTATGTTACTGTTATATCCACCCCAAACACTTCCCTGCGCTGCAAAAATAATGAATTGTTTTTGAAACTACTGTATTAGAAATTTGTATGAAAGCAACTCGTGTTGTAGCAATAAACTATGCAGACAAGATCCCAGGTTCAATTTCCAGTCTATGCCGGGTTCGCAGATCGAAGACACTGCAACAGTTGGGGACCTAGAACACAAGAAATAGGAGCAGGAGGAGGCCATTCGGCCCCTCGAGCCTGCTCCGCCATGCAATAAGATCATGGCTGATCTTTGACCTCAACTCCACTTTCCCACCCGATCCCCATATCCCTCGATTCCACGAGTGTCCAAAAATCTATCGATCTCAGCCTTGAATATACTCAATGACTGAACAGCCACAGCCCTTTGGGGCAGAGAATTCCAAACACTCACAACCCCGAGTGAAGAAATTCCTCCTCCTCAGTCCTAAATGACCGGCCCCTTATCCTGAGACTATGCCCTCTAGTTCTAGACTCTCCAGCCAGGGGAAACAACCTCTCAGCATCTACCCTGTCAATCCCCCTCAGAATCTTGTATGTTTCAATGAGATCATCTCTCATTCTTCTAAACTCCAGAGAGTATCGGCCCATTCTACTCAATCTCTCCTCGTAGCACAACCCTCTCATCCCAAATTAGACTCACAACTCCTACACCATCAGGTCAACTAGCCCCAGGTCACTCTGTTGCACCGCTCAACGAGTTTTTGATGCTACAAGACAATTTAGCCTGCTGCCTAGCAACCTTCTGGTGCAGAAATATAAACAAGAGAAATCACCATGGTTGGTGGTCCGAAGGTAGAAACAGAATCTGCTTCAAATGGACAGTTAGCATCTGAAAGAGAAAGGCGATTAACATTTCGAGTGGAACCTTTCATCAAGGACTACTTCCCTCGTTACACAAAATGATAATGATAGCATATACACGCACACAAGGTTCAACACAAAAGCTGCACCATTAAAACCCTCAGAAAAAGGATGGGGAAAAATATCAAGAGACGGTCATATTTCCTGTTGCACTTCAGTTGGAACCCACTCTACACCACGCAGCTCAGTAAATTCACCGGCTCCTCCAGCTGTAACACAGGAGGCTAAGGCACAGAAAGAAAGGGGGGGGGGAAGAAAGAAGGGGGGGGAGAAAGAAGGGGGGGAAGAAAGGGGGGGGAAGAAAGAAAGGGGGGGGAAGAAAGAAAGGGGGGGGAAGAAAGAAAGGGGGGGGAAGAAAGAAGGGGGGGGAAGAAAGAAGGGGGGGGAAGAAAGAAGGGGGGGAAGAAAGAAGGGGGGGAAGAAAGAAGGGGGGGGAAGAAAGAAGGGGGGGAAGAAAGAAAGGGGGGGGAAGAAAGAAGGGGGGGGAAGAAAGAAGGGGGGGGAAGAAAGAAGGGGGGGGGAAGAAAGAAGGGGGGGGGAAGAAAGAAGGGGGGGGAAGAAAGAAGGGGGGGGAAGAAAGAAGGGGGGAGAAAGAAGGGGGGGAGGGGGGGGAAGAAAGAAGGGGGGGAGAAAGAAGGGGGGGGAGGGGGGGGGAAGAGAAAGACTTGCATTTCTATAGCGCCTTTCACGATTACCGAACGTCTCAAAGTGCTTTACAGCCAATGACGTACTTTTTTTGAAGTGCAGTCACTGTTGTAATGTAGGAAACGCGGCAGACAATTTGCGCACAGCAAGCTCCCACAAACAGCAATGTGACAATGACCAGATCATCTGCTTTAGTGAAATAACAGAAAGTGCTGGAAATACTCAGCAGGTCAGGCAGCATCCACGGAGAGAGAAACAGTTAACGTTTCAGGTCTGGGACCCTTCATCAGAAGAGAAAGAGAAAGAGAAAGAGAAGGAGAAGTGGGGAGCAAAAACTAGAAAGACAGAAAGGAAAGTTGGAAGCTAGAGGTGAGAGGGGACCCTTCGGACAACAGGCTTCTTCTTGTATCCTGTCCTGGAGTCTGCGAGGTGTCAGAAGAGCCTCCTCAGACATGTGAAGCACTCTCTTCATTGTCAACTGCAAAGTAAACTGCGCAGGAGACTCGGAACAGTCCAGAGCGGACTGATGCTATAAATAGGACATGAGAAAGTATCACGTTATCACTGAACAGCTCAATGAGTGACATTAACGGCCATGCAATCCTCCAGCACACTCATCGCCATAATCGGCGCCAAAATATTAAACTGAAGTGTCACATTATTGACTATTAAATCACCTGCCTGTTGGGAGGACCAGAATCCTCTATTAATATTCTGTAAATGTCACTAATTTAGCCCAGAACACAGCTGCCAGCAGTGCGGGGCTGTGGAACGCCGCTTTATCTGATGCAATCTTGACTGCAATAAAGACACAGCAGTCCAGTTTGAACAGGGTGCTACGTAAGGATTGGAGTGTGTAGGAACTATATAATATATATTTTTTAAAGTTTTTAATTATACTTATATAAAAGTTCCTTCCCATTTTCCCCTCCTGAAAGCATCGATTGTGAGCTGGGGTACAGCTTCATGGGTGCTCTCCAAGTGGCAGCATGCTATGTGACCATAGCAGCATCACTGAACCAGATCCTGCCCTCATCCAATATCCCAACTTCCAGCAGAAGTTGTGGGATAGTACTTCCTCCACATTGCACTGGAGTGTCGACCTAGAACACACGCTCAAGTCCTGGACTGTGTTTGAAATCCACAACCTTCCCAAGGAGACTTGTATTTATACACCGCCTTTCACGGCCTCAGGGCGTCCCAAGTGCTTTACAGCCAATGAAGTACTTTTAAAGTGTAGTCATTGTTGTAATGTAGGAAACACTGCAGCCAATTTGCGCACAGCAAGCTCCCACAAACAGCAATGTGATAACAACCAGATAATCTGTTTCAGTGATGTTGATTGAGAGATAAATATTGCCCCAGGACACTGGGGAGAACTCCCCTGCTGCTCTTCGAAATAGTGCCGTGGGATTTTTTACGTCGTCTCATCCAAAAGACGGCACCTCCGACAGTGCAGTGCTCCCTCAGCACTGCACTGGAGGGTCAGCCTGGATTATGTGCTCGGGTGCCTGGAGTGGGACTTGAACCCACAACCTTCTGACTCAGAGGTGAGAGTGCTGCCCACTGAGCCACAGCTGACACCGTGAAGGGGCAGAAGGACTTACTGAAATGAGTACAAGTGAGCAAGCGCGAGAAAAAGAAAGCTCCGCGAATCATCAAAGTTCGGGTTTACTAGGGTAACAGCAGTGGTGCGCGACTCCTTTGGGAAGTGGAATTTAGGTCGCAGACAGAGATCGCAGCTTAGAAACAGATTTTGAACTCTCGGGCCCCAAGGACCAACTGAAGCTTTGCAGATTTCATCTCTAACTTGAAAAATGAACAAAAAAAAATCACTTTATGACGTGCATCATTCCTTTCCTTTGCTGCAGTGCAATATTTCTTTCAGAACCTTGCTACTCCCATAGTTCCAGCTGACGTCATTGTTGCTCTATAACCAGAGGCAACAGCACAAAGCACCATTATTGCTGCTCTAGTACGTGCATTTTGTTAAAAAAAAACACAGCAATAATTATACTCTGAAGGGAAGTCGGCTCGATGCTGTGGAACAGCAGAGGGATTTAGGGGTACAAGTACACAGGACATTAAAGGCAGCGCCTCCAGGTTGATAAACCTGCAAGAAGAAAAACTAACGGAATTCTAGGTTTTATCGCAAGAAGCACAGAATGTAAAAGTCAAACGGTAATGATGAGCTGATATAAAACCGGAAATAAGACCTCAGAGTACTGTGTGCAGTATTGGGCTCCGTACTATAGCAAGGATTTTGAGTGGAGATGCCGGTGTTGGACTGGGGTGGACAAATGTAAGAAATCACACAACACCAGGTTATAGTCCAACAGCTTTATTTGAAATCACAAGCTTTCAGAGCGCTGACGAAGGAGCAGCGCTCCGAAAGGATATTGAGGCATTAGGGAAGGTACAATTGCAGATGCTCTGGCTGGTATTAGAAAATATAAATACAATTGGGGCTTTTTTCATTCCAACAATATAGATTAAGCGGCGATATGATAGAAATGTTTAAATTCATGAAAGGAAGAGAGTGGCGTAGATAGAAACAGACTGTTTCTAGGAGATCAGTAGATTGGGCCTATACTCTCTGGAGTTTAGAAGGATGAGAGGTGAACTCATTGAAACTTACAAGATTATGAGGGGAATTCACAGGGTAAATGCCGAGAGGTTTTTCTCCCTGGCTGGTGACTCTAGAACTAGGGGGCATAGTCTCAGGATAAGGGGTCGGCCAGTTAAGACTGAGATGAGGAGGAATTTCTTCACTCAGAGGGTTGTGAATCTTTGGAATTCTCTACCCCAAGGGGCTGTGAATGCTGAATCGTTGAGTATATTCAAGGCTGAGATCGATAGATTTTTGGACTCTAGGGCAATCGAGGGATATGGGGATCGGGCGGGAAAGTGGAGTTGAGGTCGAAGATCAGCCGTGATCTTATTGATGGCGGAGCAGGCTCGAGGGGCCGTATGGCCGACTCCTGCTCCTATTTCTTATGTTATGTTTTCAGTAGTCGAGGGGTCACGAGCGAGAGGCCACAGATACAAGATTAAATGTAAAAGATTTAGAACAGAGGGCAGGAGGAGCTTCTTTACACAGAGTTGCGAGGCGATGGCCGAGGCATAAACATGTCAACCTTCAAGATGAGATTGCTTAGGTGGATGAAGCATAAGGGGGTTGAATAGATATAGGAACAGGGTGGATAAACATAATAACACTTTGCTCGTGTGGAGGGTAAATGCCAACAGGGGCCGAATGGCCGGTTTCTATATTGTAATATGTATATATTTCTATGTATGCATTGTATACAGTAAACCCACACAGGATAGCAACCCACAGCGACATGTCAGGAAAAAAAATGATTTGTAAAGCTACTGATTCAGTTCTTCAAGCAAGAGCCCTTTTCCTTGCTCATTGGTTTACTAAACAAAAGCACGATTGTTTTGGCCAACACCTTAAAACTTTCGCTGCTGCGGTGACTTTTGCAACCTGTAGCACGTTGGTCATTCTGCGGTATAATGACTCCAAGATGCAGAAGACCAGACAGCGCATGGGCTAGAAAGATAGTGTAGCCTTTCATAGAATCGTGGAAACTTAACAGCACAGGACGAGGCGGCCATTCGGCCAGTCATGCCCGTGCTGGCTCTTTGAAAGAGCAGTCGTGCCGAGTTCCTCACCCCCGCTTTTTGCCTGTAACCTTGCAAGTTCCTCATCCTCAAGTGCCTGTCCAACTCCCTTTTAAAATTATTTATGGAATCAGCTTCCACCACGAGCATTCCAGATCCCAACAACTCAGAAAAAAATTCTCCTCCTCTCCTCGTTGGATCTTTTGCCCTTTTTTTTTAAATATAAAAGAGCTCCACGTTTTCGGTTTCACTATTTGTATACCGGATAAGATCGCACTCCGCATGCCTCCCTCCCTCCACAGGACGCTGTTCAATTTTCCACCTTTGTTTAAGATTCCATTATCCACAAATGGATTTATTTTGGGTTTTTTTTTTGTTAAGGACATTTATTTTACCTGGATTTGAACAAACGCTGCTGGCTGCTAGCTTCCCAAAATCCCAGGGTTTGTCTTCCTCCTGTGCTTTCTGATTGACAGGAGTGGGATCTGACCGTACTGCCATGGCCTTCTCCACAGCGAACAACCGCGGAGAATGAATCTTGTCGACACACACACAACCGTTTCCAACTCTACATCATTTTTTCCTTCAATTTTCACTCCACCCCCACCCAATTCTCTCTCTACTCATTTTTTTTTACATATAAATAGCTCACTGAACCAAACCACAAATGATAAATTATCTTTGTTCATGAAAAACATTTTCAAAAGTTTAACGCAAACACTTCTGAGCTCCAAAGATTTTCAACACAGTTTTTGCAAAATTAAGCAGTTTTTAAGGATACTTAAAATATCAAATGTTAACAAATTTAAACAAAAATGTGAGCTTTTGCAACTGGAAATGTTGGAAGATTAAAGTCAAATTCCGTGCATAAAATGCAAAAAGATGCTGAAGGGAATGTCAAACTGGATATAATGAAGATCAAGAGGTCCATGTCACAAGGGTTTTTAACATCAAGGATCGCGAGGTAAACATCCCACAGCAAAAATTCTCAAATGCACACTCTTTCGGATTTCATTATCGCCACTGGAACCTATATTACTTTTTTAAAAAACATGATTACCAATTTACAACAGACAGATTTCAGATAAATAGCAACAGTTGGAAGAACTTTTTAAAAATAAAAAAAGTGAGCAACAAAAATTCAAAGAAGAAAATGATTCTGAACAGGCCAGCCATTTTGCAACATTGCGCTCTCATTGCCTTTTCGGCAGTGATGTTACTCAGACTCGATCTCGTCAAACCACATTTTGTAATCTCCATAGGTTAACACTGACCACAGAGACTGGGAAAGTGGACTCTGCTCAGATTACCTAGATACCAAAATCAACCTGCCCGCCCAGCTCCAAGTCCAACCAGTTCATCCACACGGTGCAATCTGTCTTAGGAAAGGATAGGTGTGCACTTACGCTCCCGCACATTTAATTCTAGTGCAAACACTGGGGTCAAAAACTAAAGGGCTCCACAATTTGTCTTCTTGCAATCACAACATTGTTTTTCCAGTTAGTTCCAGTAAAAATACTAAGCATATTTAGAAAAGGGAGGAGGTTGGGTGAGATCATCACAAAGGACAGCATCATTTAATTTAAATCATTTTGAACTACAATTGAGAGTTTACACATGCACAATAACAAACATCCGTGTACGTGCAGAGGCTGCGCATTCAAATTTCTTTCAAACACTGTGGACAAGACTAAGCAGCTGTTTCTACAAAAGTAAAGCACTAATGACATAAAATAAACTTGTCATTTTGATATTTAAATAAGACTTGTGTCAAAATAATTGGCCGGGAGTCGTGCACTCGAACTCTGGTACGAGTCAATGCACTCCATTGTAAATAGTCATTGGTTCACTTGAATTATTATTTACTCCCTTTTTCCCCAGATTTTGAAATACCCTTTCATTCAAACTAATCATCAATTCCCAATCTGACCCATTTCGCAGTCTGTGAGCAGGTACAGACCTGAACAGCGGCCCAGTTAATTTGTCAGATCGCTAATAGTACCATTATGTGGTTGAACTGCATATTTGGCCAGGAACGTCAGTGAATAACAAGTCAAATAAAAACAACCGTCACAGTCTCCCTGCAACTGGCTCCTGGATTTAAGTCTGCTTCTTTGCCCTGGCGGATTTTACAGACAACCCAACTATCCTATTCAAGCAAATAGGGGTAATTCAGAGTAATGGGATTCTTGTGCACAGAATTCAAAACAGCAAGTCTGATCATTAAAACTGCAACAAGTAGGAAATCAAATACTACGAGTTCGGTTTTCCAACTTTTCTGTGCGACGGGAACCCCTGCAAACATGGATACACGCCTAGGAATCTCCTTTCCTAATATTAGGAAAAACAGTGTCAGCCACTCACTCAAAGGGAAAGTGTGCTTTTACTGCACAAAGTGCACACGCACATACATACTCACGCACAGCGCCCGAGATGCACATTACCCCCAGACAGACAGACAGAAATCTACTGCCGACTCTCTGGGATGCCCTCCCAGGACCCCACCACGCAGGAACTCTAGATTGAAAAGCCACTGTTCGGACTGCACAACAAGAATTCCAACACCTTCCCCTTCCCGCCTCTCCGAATGCTAAGCTTATGATCACAGGAGATTGGGATGGGGGGGGGGGGGGGGGGGGGGAGAAAGTGTGCAGGGAAGTGAGGGCATGGGGGGAGGGAGCAGAAAACTAAGCCATCCCAGGAAAGGTTCCCTGTAGGCTGCACTATGCTCTGCGTGGCCTGTTTCTTTCAATGCGCGGTCCCTTTAAATTTCAGCGCATGCCCAGCATTTCCAATGTAAACGCTCGCGAGCGCCCTGCGCGGGGCCTTGCAGATTACTGCGCGGCCGCGCACTTAGAGGAAACGTTGATCCCAGCTACTGTTACAGGACTCCCAGCCGCACTGGCCAAGACCCAGGAGATTGCTAGGCCTGTCCTCTTCCAGTTGAAGAATGGTTACACGAGGCAGAAAGAAATTAAAAGAGTCTTTAAAAAGTGCACACACAGAATAGGCTGTCCATTTGGTATAACTAAGATCGATCAAGAAATGACCCTTGTCTATTTGAAAAGTTACTGGTTACCCCACCTCATAGTTAATTGACATGATCAAAATAAGAGCCCCATTATATTTTTTTTACTATTTCTACTCGAGAAATTTCTATTAAGAAGAAGCCTGTGGATAAAGCCAAGATTCCCAAACTGAAGAAATTGAAACGGTTTGGATAAAAACAGTTAAACACACATCTGGTTTGGCAAGAAGTGCGCTGCTCCACTCAAGCTTCATATAAAGAGCACATAAAAATAGCTAACTGCAACTCTTTGTATCGCGGCCCATTTCAGATCACTCATCCAACCATCCAATGCAAAACATTTTGCACAAATTTCTAAAGCTCACTCTCCTCGCAAGAAACTAGACAACCGGTCGACCATCTTCTGGATTAGTAAATCCTAGTTAAAGGGTAAAGATATCATACAAAATCAGAAATAGGTCACTCCTGTCCCCTCCAACCTCTCTATCTCTTTCCATTTCACCATCATAGTCTTTCTCCTCGCTCTCTCTCACACACAGTCATCGCTCCACTCAACGTTCCCCTCATTCCTCCTAAAGTCTAAACAGCGTCTTCCTCAAACCTACATCCTCGCTGTGCTGAAATCAAGACTATTCATAGCATCTCCTATTCTCAATTCATTATTTCACAGAAACTCCTTGCCCCTCTCATTCTCTTTAGTAAGTTAACAGGAAAGGGTTCAATAAAAAGACAGACTTGCATTTATACAGCGCATTTCACGACCACCGGACGTGTCAAAGCGCTTTACAATGAAGTACTTGTGAAGTGTAGTCACTGTTGTACTGTGGGAAACGTGGCAGCCAGTGTGCACACAGCAAGCTCCCACAAACAGCAATGTGATAGTGGCCAGAAACTGTTTTCGTTATGTTGATTGAGGGATATTGGCCAGGACACCGGGGAATAACTCGAAATAGTGGCCGTGGGATCTTTTACGTCCACCTGAGAAAACAGACGGGGCCTCGGTTTAACGTCTCATCCGAAAGACGGCACCTCCGACAGTGCAGCGCTCCCTCAGCATTGCACTGGGAGTGTCAGCCTAGATTTACGTGCGCAAGTCCCTGGAGTGAACCCACAACTTAGAAGCGAGTGTGCTACCCACTGAGCCACAGCTGACACACAATAGATTGGGAGGGGGAGGAACCAAGACCATCCATAGTCAACTTCAGCAAGAGGCGCGCCATTATGGCAGAGCACGCAAGAGTAAATGACAAACTGTATCACAGTATGGTACGGCAGCTGTAGTTACTATGACCGGAAAGCCCTGCAGCGGGTAGTCAAAACTGCCCAACACATTACTGGCACCCGGCTACCGACCATTAGAGCACATATACCAGAAACGCGGTCTACGGAGGTCACGGTCCATCATCAAAGACCCTACCCACCCCAGCCACAGTCTGTTCGCCCTCCTGCCATCTGGGAGACGCTACAGATGCATTCGCACCCGTACGACCAGATTTAGGAACAGCTTCTTTCCCAGGGCTGTCATCCTACTGAACTCCACAAATAAACTCTAAAGCCTGCACATCTGCCAATGCACTTTATTATGGTTATGTTTATGTTAATATACTACAAGCCAAATGTATGTTGAATGTTTAAATGTCTTAATCTAAATGTACACTCTCGGGAGCCGCAAGCCTACATTTCGTTGTACTGCACTTGTGCACCAACAATGACAATAAAAGTTGATTTGATTTGATTCTTTCCTCGCAGCCCACGACTGTCATTACTGGCAGCTGCAGAGAAAGTCCCCCCAGACCACTCTCACCTCAAGGTGAGGAGAGAACATAGAAACTAGGAGCAGGAGCAGGAGTAGGCCATTCGGCCCCTCGAGCCTGCCCCGCCATTCAACGAGATCATGGCTGATCATCCAAACCCTAGCACCCGGTCCCTACACCGGCAGCCATCCCACCCAAGCCCTATAACCCCACATATTTAATCCCCCCTAACACCATGGGCCAATTTTTATCATGGCCAATCAACCTAACCCGCACATCTTTGGACTGTGGGAGGAAACCGGAGCACCTGGAGGAAACCCACGCAAACACGGGGAGAATGTGCAAACTCCACACAGACAGTCACCCGAGGCCAGGCTCGAACATGGCAAGGCTCAAATCAGCAGCTGCTCCACTGGACCATGCAGCACCAGCCCAGGGAAAGCCAGAGTGTAGAACTTCAAAAACAATCCGCTCGTTCAGTGAGAGGTGTTCAGCCACCATCTCCACACTGCTCAATGTTCTGGGCCATGATGCTCATGAGGAATTCAATACTGGGTCAAAATAGAGCTGATGGCGATGGTATAAATCACCAACACACCAACACACCAACACACCAACACACCAACACACACACACACACACACACACTGGTTTCTTCTGTTGCAACGATCCTTGCCAGATGACATCAAATGGCCAACAATCTCAGGGGACATGACGGGCTCACTCTCACCAAATCATCGGTTCATTTCCCTCGAGCAGGGCTTAAATTACAAGCAACAATTGATTACAGAGCCTCCCTGGATATTGCCAGCATCACACTTTCCCAGGGTTAAGTGGCTCACAATCAAAGAAAGAAAGACTTTACAGCTAATGACGTGCTTTTGAAGTGTAGTCACTGTTGTAATGTGGAAAACACAGCAGCCAAATTCCACACAGCAAGCTCCCACAGACAGCAATGTGATAATGACCAGGTCATCTGTTTTTTTAAGCAAGTTGATTGCGGGATAAATATTAGCCAGGTCACCGGGGAGAACTCCCCTGCTCTTCTTCGAAATAGTGGCTGTGGGGTCTTTTACATCCACCCGAGGGGGTAGACGGGGCCTCGGTTTAATGTCTCATCTGAAAGACGGCACCTCCGGCAGTGCAGCACTCCCTCAGTACTGCAGTGGGAATGTTGACCTGGATTAGGTGCTCAAGTTTCCAGAGTGGGACTCAAACCCATGACCTTCTGCTTCAGAGGAGAGTACGCAACCCACTGAGCCACGACTAACACAGCTCAACATTGATGGAGCCTCGCCGGGACAAAGGCAGCTCTTCCCAGTCAAGTGGCATCGTACCTGGAGAGAAGGCGGCCTGAAATGGTTCAGTTGCTGACTGAGCAAATATTTTCACTTTTTTATTTGGGGGGGGGGGGGGGGGGGGAATTATATTTTTCTTAAAATCACAAGGACACTGGAAACATGAAGCCTCTGCCCCAAACTCTCCTTGAATTCTGTAACAGATGCCGGCAAAACATCAACGACGTTTATGAACTCCCAGCTTAACGGAGTCGGACTTTATGCAGCCCTTGTACATGCAGAGCCTCGGTTAGAACAAGTTTTTTTTTTAAAAATACTGCAATAAACTTATGAGGGCTTTTATTTTACAAAAAAGTTAGCTCCTGTAAGTGAGTGAAACACACATTTCATCACTGTTGCTAGAGCTACTTGTGCAACACAAGACAAGGTATTACAAGCAATTCTTTCTAAAAGAACTATTGCATTCTTACAGTATGCTGGCACCGCACTGGAACACTGTTTCTAGGTTGAAACTTGAATCGCTGTGTTTGTTTTAATGTAATCCGACATGCTGTTTAGACACTGTGGTTCACCACAACCAGATTTAATTAACTGGCCTGAACTACCCGAACTGACTCAATGGCCGTATTTAAAAAGAGGAGCGTCTGTACAGACGTAATTTTAGTTACTTGTCAAGAGAGACGTGAGCAACTGGAACCAAAATAATAAACTTTAAAAATGAACCAACTTCTAGTAACTTGTTAAACACCAGCATGAATATTCGGTCTGAAAAGAGAGTGTTGTTTCAATTTTTCTTTTAAGAAAAACTTGCATTTATATAGCGCCTTTCACCACGACCGGACATCGCAAAGCGCTTTACAGTCAATGAAGTACTTTTTGAAGTATCGGCACTGTTGTAATGTAGGAAACGCAGCGGTGATATATCCACACAGCAAGCTCCCACAAAAAGCAATGAGATAATGACCAGGTAATCTGTTCTAGTGATGTTGACCGAAGGATAAATATTGGCCAGGACACCGGGGAGAACTCCCCAGCTCCTTTCCCAGGGGTCAATCTAGAGAACCTCCGTTGTACCACAGCTAATGCAAGTTTGTCCTTCCTTAGATAAGGAGACCAAAACTGTAGACAGTACTCCAGGTGTGGCCTCACCAGAGCCCTGTACAATTGTAGCAAGGCTTCCTCACTCTTGTACTCCAACCCTCTAGCAATAAAGGGCAGAGTGCGCAAGTCATTTCTTTCATTTCCATGCAGTGCTCCATTTAAAGCCACTAACTCTAAGGTGTGCACCCAATGACACACTCCGTCCATTGTCTGCACTGCTTGGTATCAACAACCAGACGTCAGGGAACCAACAGCATCCTAGGCACAGAAAAGTGTCGTTCTACAATCCTGCAGTCGGTTTAAGGCCACATGGTCAAGAAAAACAATGCCAGAAACCAGTCTCGCGAGCATCTGCACGGTGGATCTCCGTCCAACGCAGCAGAGACTGGAGCAGCTACGGAAATCAAATGGAAAATGACGGAGCACAGCACATTATTTATTTTTTGATTCATTTATTCATTGGATGTGGGCGTTGCTGGCAAGGCCAGCATTTATTGCCCATCCCTAATTGCCCTCGAGAAGGTGGTGGTGAGCCGCCTTCTTGAACCGTTGCAGCCTGTGCGGTGAAGGTACTCCAACAGTATTGTTAGATACGGAGTTACAGGATTTTGACCCAGCGACGATGAAGGATCGGCCGATATATTTCCAAGTCAGGGTGGTGTTTGACTTGGAGGGGAACTTGGAGGTGGTGGTGTTCCCATGCGCCTGCTGCCCTTGTCCTTCTAGGTGGTAGAGGTAGGGGGGGGGGGTTGAAAGATGCTGTTGAAGTCTTGGCGAGTTTCTGCGGTGCATCTTGTAGATGGTACACACTGCAGCCACGGTGCGCCGGTGGTGGAGGGAGTGAATGTTTAAGGTGGTGGATGGGGTGCCAATCAAGCGGGCTGCTTTGTCCTGGATGGTGTCGAGCTTCTCTAGTGTTGCTGGAGCTGCACTCATCCAGGCAAGTGGAGAGTATTCTATCACACTCCTTACTTAATCATAGAGTTATAATGGCACAGAAGGCGGCCATTCGGCCCATGCCGGCTCTCTGTAGAGCATTTGTGCCTTGTAGATGGTAGAGTCAGGAGGGGATGTCATTTGCCACAGAATACCCAACCTCTGACCCAAATCTACTCTTACCGAAGGGGAGCAAAAATAGCCACTGGTGTGAAAGCACCAAAACTTAACCAAATCAAATCAAATCAACTTTTATTGTCATTGTTAGTGCACAAGTGCAGTACAACGAAATGTAGGCTTGCGGCTCCCGAGAGTGTACATTTAGATTAAGACATTTAAACATTCAACATACATTTGGCTTGTAATACATTAACATAAACATAGCCATAATAAAGTGCATTGGCAGATGTGCAGGCTTTAGAGTTTATTTGTGGAGTTCAGTAGGATGACAGCCCTGGGAAAGAAGCTGTTCCTAAATCTGGTCGTACGGGTGCGAATGCATCTGTAGCGTCTCCCAGATGGCAGGGGGGTGAACAAACTGTGGCTGGGGTGGGTAGGGTCTTTGATGATGGACCGTGACCTCCGTAGACAGCGTTTCTGGTATATGTGCTCTATGGTCGGTAGCCGGGTGCCGGTAATGCGTTGGGCAGTTTTGACTACCCGCTGCAGTGGGTAGTCAAAACTAACCAGACCAGTGAGGGAGTGTCAGTGGCAGAGGGGAAAAAGATCTCACCCACAGGCAACCAAATTGGAATGATCTGCAACCTTGGACTTAGTGACTTTTGAGCTGGAGCTTTAGCATGCAAATCAACTCAGTGAACGAGCCTTCCCTCAAAGATTTTAACTTCCTAAAGTATTTCCTTGCTGGCCCCCAAAACTAAACTTAATTTTTTTAATTACTGCATCTGTAAGAATAGGCTGTCACGAAAATTCTAAAAACGCACCATGGTACCTTCGAGCAAGACGGAACAATCAGTACGTAACTACATAACGCTTGAGATAAGCAAGCTGAGAATGGGTGGAGTGTGGCAATTTGCTCTGAAGAGTGGTGCTGGAAATGCAGAGGAATGTAAATCTACAACCCAACAGCCAACTCACACCAGCTCATATTACGCACTGCGGTACAGTGAAGCAGTCTAAGGGTCACGTTTTATCGCATCCTCTGTTTAGCAAAGGAAGATTTTGAAAGCAAAAATACCTCAACCATTTCCTGTTGCAGTCTTATATGAGCTTTGGGGTATACAGTAATGGACGCAGTTTCATAACAAAAAAAACTTCTCCGAACACTGATTTGTGAATTCTCATGACAAGAGTTATTCAACGAATCTCTTCGCCCCCCACCCTTGATCTGCACACACCTAAATGCCATTCATACCATCTTCTTTTACATTTATCCATCTGCTTGGGTCTGGCTCTTCATCCATTCCTTTTTCAATATTTCTGCAAACATCACATTTTTATTTTCGTATCTTACCCATTAAGCTTTCCCCTCCGAATCTCTTTTTCCAAAAATTTGAGTTGGGGTTTTCACAAGCGCTGGTCGCGACCCAGCTAGTATAGCGCCCAAGAGGCCAAGCTAACACACTTTGCATTACTGCAAAGCACTTTCTGACCTGACTCGGGAGCAAAGCGGTTCGAGACCCTGCCTGGACCCTGCATTAACTCCAGTCTGATGTCAAACTATGAGTGTGTGTTCAGGGGGGTTGATGTGGTCGATGAGCAAGGATGTCTTACTACAGTTGTACAGGGCCTTGGTGAGACCACACCTGCAGGAGTACTGTGTGCAGTTTTGGTCTCCTTACCTAAGAAAGGATACACTTGCCATAGAGGGAGTGCAGCGAAGGTTCACCAGACTGATTCCTGGGATGGCAGGGCTGTCGTATGAGGAGAGATTGGGTCGACTAGGCCTGTATTTACTAGAGTTTAGATGAATGAGAGGAGATCTCATTGAAACGTATAAAATTCTGACAGGGCTAGACAGACTGGATGCAGGGAGGATGTTTCCCCTGGCTGGGGGGGGGTCTAGAACGAGGGGTCACAGTCTCAGGATACGGGGTAGGACATTTTGGACTGAGATGAGGAGAAATTTCTTCACTCAGAGGGTGGTGAACCTGTGGAATTCTCTACCACAGAAGGCTGTGGAGGCCAAGTCACTGAATATATTTAAGATGATAGATTTCTAGACACAAAAGGCATCAAGGGGTACGGGGAGAGAGCGGGAATACGGTATTGAGATAGAGGATCAGCCATGAACATAATGAATGGCGGAGCAGGCTCGAAGGTCCGAATGGCCTACTCTTGCTCCTATTTTTCTATGTGGACTTGCTGAGCACTTATAATACCGAGCTGCTTCTAAAAAAAAGTACTTTGGAGATCCCAAATACCCCTTGCCTGAACTATTATCTAAAAATTCATGTTTGGGATGTGGGTGACGCTGGCAAAGCCGGCATTTATTGCCCATCCCTAGTTGCCCTCGAGAAGGTGGCCATCTCCTTGAACCGCTGCAGATCACGTTCTGAAGGGTCCACTCACATTGCTGTTAGGTAGGGATTTCCAGGATTTTGACCCAGAGACAATGAATGGATTCTGTAATTTTTTTTTCAAATGACTGTCCGGGAAAAGACCTCTTTGCGACTATATTCAAGGCTGAGATAGATAGATTTTTGGACTCGTGGGGAATCAAGGGTTATGGAGATCAGGCGGAAAAGTGGAGTTGAGGTTGAAGATCAGCCATGGTCTTATTGAATGGCGGAGCAGGCTCGAGGGGCCGTGTGGCCATACTCCTGCTCCTAATTCGCACGTTCTTACGGGAGGAGCTTTACTACTGTAATATTAGTGTTTGTTTCACAGTGCGTGAATAGAGAGCTTTCTCTTAAAACTGACACCCAGGGAGTCTGGAATGTCCCCAGGAACTGCCATCAGTTCAACAATTAAGAAAACCCAGAGAGTGGTGAACCTGTGGAATTCTCTACCACAGAAGACAGTTGAGGCCAATTCATTAAATATATTCAAGAAGGAGTTAGATATATTTCTTAAGGCTAAAGGGATCAAGGGATATGGGGAGAAAGCAGGGACAGGGTACTGAATTTGGATGATCAGCCATGATCGCATTGAATGGCGGAGCAGGCTCGAGGGGTCGAATGGCCGACTCCTGCTCCTATCTTCTATGTTTCTATGTTAAAAAGAATTGTTGTTGCTGCTTTGATTTATGGAAAACCAATCATAAAGTTGGCCAGCTAACAGGCATACATCAGCAATAACTTCCACTAGAAACTGGTAATAAATAACGTATTACACACACAGCATAGTAAACTACTCATTCTTTCAAGTGAGTAGTCAATTAGATTCAAAGGACATATAAAATGCAAAACACCAAGCAATACTGAAGTTGTATTGCGTTGCCTTGGGTGCCGTTCTTCAGATGAGACGTTGCTCTCCGAGGCCCTATCTGCCTGTTCAGGTGAATGCTGAAGATCCCATTGGCATTATTGGAAAAAAGGAGCAAGAGGGATTTCCAGGGGCCCTGGCCCCAACAACACGAGAAACAGGTCAGGTCAATTTACAGCACGTCAGCCGTGGCTCAGTGGGTAGCGCACTCACCTCTGAGTCAGAGGGTTGTGAGTTCAAGCTCCACTCCAGAGACTCAAGCACAAAAATCTAGGCCGACACTCCCAGTGCAATGCTGAGGGAGTGCTGCATTGTTGGAGGTGCCGTTAAACCTAAGCCCCATCTGCTCTCTCAGGTGGACGTAAAAGATCCCACGGCCACTATTTCGAAGAAGAGCAGGGGGAGTTCTCCCCGGTGTCCTGGCCAATATTTATCCCACCAAAACAGATTATCTGGTCATTATCACATTACTGTGGGGGCTTGCTGGGCGCAAATTGGCTGCCACCTTTCCTACATTACAACAGTGACAACACTTCAAAAAAGCACTTCGTTGGCTGTAAAGCGCTTTGGGACATCCGTGAAAGGCGCTATAGAAATGCAAGTCTTTCTTTCCTTCTTTCCATACCTGCCTACACCACAGCGATCACTAAGTTTCTAAGCGTGTAGCATTTCTGAAATGTTGAGGGGTATTATAGAATTGCAACTCTTCTCTTTCGTTAATACCTTCCACCCGATTGAAAAATGAGAAGCTTGCAACGAACTGCACAATGATAAGTGAGCAGCAGACAGAAACGACGTGAAGTGGAGGAGGAATCAGAGTGGACACCAACTCGACAGCTCAACCACCTCCACAAGAAAATCGGAGAGGAACAAAAAAAAGACAAGCAGGCTGAAGGGTCAGCTCTGAAGAACAGTTAACCGTATAACCCCTAGAGTTGATCGGCAAATAGCGCTGCTGCTGTGAGTCATTCCATCAGCTTAAAAGATGGGACAGCCAGCTCCCCAGGTCAAGTCTGGGGCTACTTCCAGTTTGTTTCTGTGCAGTGAACGTGCCGCAGTCTCGGCTACGCATCAAGAGAAAGGGTCTTTATTTGGGACCAAGATGCTACATATCTAGCCACAAAAACCCACGGACTGCTAACTAGTAAACAGACACGAGGTTATGTATTATTTTCCTGGTCTGTAAGTAGTAATCTCCAGTAACCACAACTTGGACCAATATGAACAATTTACATCCAAAGCACTTTATGCGGTTAATACTCGGAACTTTTTATTTTGATTTGGATAGGAGATATTCTGTATTCCGCCTGCTCAGCGGAACAGGTTCGAGGGGCTGAACGGCCTACTCCTGCTCCTATATTCTCCATCAGTTTACTGGAGTGTGAAAATGATTATGGGTGCATTTATACGGTCACTCCCATGCCCCTGCAAAGCAGCAATACAAGTGATAGTAAGTGACAGTATAACTCTGGAGTCAGGCCCTGATCTCTCACAGAACAGCGCAAGGGCTCACCTCCCTCTGGCGCAGCGTAGAACAGAACTCCAACCAGATTTTTGAAGTGCCCAGGCCCTCCTGGGCATTCAGCAGACTCTGTTTCTTCATAGACTATCACAGCACAGTCTATGCGCTTGCACCTTCCCGTGCAAGCGCATGAGATGCAACACATGCCCTTATACCTCCCCCCTTCCCACCGTCCAGGGCCCCAAACACCCCTTCCAGGTGAAACAGCAATTTACTTGTACTTCTTGCAATCTAGTATACTGTATTCGCTGCTCACGATGTGGTCTCCTCTACATTGGGGAGACCAAACGCAGATTGGGTGACCATTTTGTGGAACACCTCCGTTCAGTCCGTAAGGGTGACCCCGAGCTTCCGGTCGCCTGTCACTTTAATTCATCGCTTCATTCCCACTCGGACCTCACTGCCCTCGGCCTCTTGCATTGTTCCACGGAAGTTCAGTGCAAGCTCGAGGAACAGAACCTCATCTTCCGATTAGGCACTTTACAACCTTGTGGACTCAACACAGAGTTCAACAATTTCAGATCATAACCTCGGCCCCTATCATATATATATTTTTTATCCACACTTATTGTTTGTGTCTCCTGTTCTTCTCTCCCACAGGGCAGCTTTCATTCTGCCAGCGCAATTCACACTCCATCTCGAGCCATCCTTTGTTTCTTAACCTGTCCCATTACCATCTCCTCTCGCCTTGAATATCTCTTAATGCCTCTTCACCTCTCCGGCCTTCTATCCTATCACAGACCTTCCCTTTTGTTCTTTCATTCCCTCCCCCATTTCCCAGCTCCTAAACTTGCTTAAAAATCTGTTCCATTTCCTGCTTTTTTCCAGTTCTGACGAAAGGTCATCGACCCGAAACGTTAACTCTGTTTCTCTCTTCACAGATACTGCCTGACCTGCTGAGTATCTCCAGCATTTTCTGTTTTTATTACAGAAGGCGGCCATTCGGCCCATCCAGTCTGCACCGGCTCCTTCGAAGAACAATCCAGTTAGTCCCACTCCCCCGCTCTTTCCCCATATCCCTGCAATTTTTTCTCCTTCCAGTATTTATCCAATTCCCTTTTGAAGGCTACTATTGAATCTGTATCCACCGCCCTATCAGGCAGCGCATTCCAAATCCTAACCACTCGCTCCGCAAAAAAGTTTTTCCTCATGTCGCCTCTGGTTCTTTTGCCAATCACTTTAAATCTGTGTGCGCTCATTATCAACCCTTTAGTCACTGGAAACAGTTTCTCTATCTAAATCTTTCATAATTTTAAACACCTCCATCAAATCTTCTCAACCTTCTCTGCTCTAAGGAGAACATCCCCAGCTTCCCTAGTCTATCCACATAACCATAACAACAGAAAATGCTGGAAATACTCAGCGGGTCAGGCAGCATCCGTGGAAAGAGAAAAAACAGAGTTAACGTTGGTGAAGGGTCACAGACCTGAAACATTTTTCTCTCTCCACGGATGCTGCCTGACCTGCTAAGTGTTTCCAGCATTTTCTGTATGTTATTTCAGATTTCCAGCACCTGCAGTATTTCGCTATTCTTCTTAGGCGGAACCAAGGATGACTTGCTTCCACATTAAAAATGAGTTTGCAGGTGGCTGATGAGTCCAATGCAGGACCTACAGTCTCTGTCACAGGTGGGGCAGACGGTGGTTGAAGGGGCGGGTGGGTGGGGTGCTTGCGTTGACGTGCGCTCCTTGCACTTGGCTCCCGGCGAAGAGACTCGAGGTGTTCGGCGCCTTCCCGGATGCTTCTCCTCCACTTTGTGTGGTCTTGGGCCAGGGATTCCCAGGTGTCGGTGGGGATGTTACACTTTTTCAAGGAGGCTTTGAGGGTGTCCTTGAAGCGTTTCCGCTGCCCACCTGGGGCTCTCTTGCCGTGCCGCAGCTCCGAGTAGAGCGCTTGTTTTGGGAGACTCGTATCGGGCACGCGGACAATGTGACCCGTCCATCGGAGCTGATCGAGCGCGGTCAAAGCTTCGATGCTGGGGATGTTGGCCTGAGCGAGAAACACTGACGTTGGTGCGCATATCCTGCCAATGGATTTGCAGGATCTTGCGGAGGCAGCGTTGGTGGTACCTCTCCAGTGCTTTGAGGTGCCTGCTGTACATGAATGGACCATTTGCTATTGCACGTAACTGTAATCCCTCATCCCGGGCACCATTCTAGTAAAACTTGCGCCCCCCACCCCCCGATAAAAAGTGTGTTTTTTTTTTAAAGAGTGGAACAGCTCCTGCCTACGCTCTCGAAGCCCATCAAAGATTGACCGGCCGGGATGCAGAGTTGCGCACGCGCACGCTCAAGATGCATGGTTCTCTCGTGCTGTGGCTCGGGCCTGTGGCATTGCAGCGATCGTGCAGGCTGCAAAGAAACACACTAATTGCAGCTAACACCAGTATCGGAGCCACAGTTTCAAGGGGGACCCAACTCTCAAGCATTTTAGGAATTCCAGTGATTTCCCCAAAAAAAATTGCAGGTTTTTTTTTCCATGCTTGATCCCCACCCCAAGAGAACCGAAAATATTCCGAAACATAACTATTAGTGCAGCATTATTAAAAGATCTTACTAGTTCAATGCTATCAATAGCAAATAAACCATCACGGCTTTAATTGACAGCACATGGGTAATCTGCCTTTAATTTCCTTTGTTGTGTGCAGCCCGCCCCTCCTCCACAAGTCTCTGCATTATATGCTGCTCAACAAGCTATATACGTGGCTGCAAAAAAAAAACCTAACCCATCAGTTCAACACATTATTATATGGTTACATAAACCTCACCGACTGAAAAACATGCTAGAAATCACGTGGGCTGATGACTGAATAACAATTTATATCACCGCTAAAGCTTTGCGCACCGAGCTGCTGCCAGGGGGTGGGGGGGGCGCTTTTATTTTCCCCTCTCCTCTTCGCCCCTCCGAACAACACTGCAAGTGCCACAGGTTATGCAAGAGGACGCAAGTCTCAGTTCTCTCCCCACCGCCGCCCCCACCCACCTCAAATATTACATCGATCGCTTAAAAAAAAAGCGGATGTCCACACAGCCACAATAATAAATCACTACAGGCTGACATTTACGAGACTTTCTGCAGGATCTCCCCCCTCCTCAAGAGCTCTGCTCCCTGGAGAGGGTCATTTTTTTTTTTTTTTTGCAACACAGGCACGGAACATGTTCACTTGTAAATTATGTTTTTAAATTAATTTTTTTTTTTAAACTCTGCTGCGGTTTATGAAGTGGCCTGGAGCACTTGTAAACCTGGCTCGACGCCGCGCTGGAGTTGTACCTCGCTCAGTGCCCGGCCTAGCTGGCACGAGCCACAGGAGTGCCAGGCAATGACCATCTCCAACAAGCGAGAGTCTAACCACCGCCCCTTGGCCTTCAACGGCATTACCATCGCCAAATCCCCCACCATCAACATCTTGGGGGTCACCATTGACCAGAAACTTAACTGGACCAGCCACAAATACTGTGGCAACAAGAGCAGGTCAGAGACTGGGTATTCTGCGGCGAGTGTCTTACCTCCTGACTCCCCAAAGCCTTTCCACCATCTACAAGGCACAAGTCAGGAGCGTGATGGAATACTCTCCACTTGCCTGGATGAGTGCAGCTCCAACAACACTCAAGAAGCTCGACACCAGCCAGGACAAAGCAGCCCGCTTGATTGGCACCTCATCCACCACCTTAAACATTCACTCCCTCCACCACCGGCGTACCGTGGCTGCAGTGTGTGCCATCTACAAGATACACTGCAGCAACTCGCCAAGGCTTCTTTGGCAGCACCTCCCAAACCCACGACCTCTTCCACCTAGAAGGACAAGGGCAGCAGGCGTATGGGAAGGACAAGGGCAGCAGGCATATGGGAGCGCCACCACCTCCAAGTCACACACCATCCTGACTTGGAAGTATATTGGCCGATCCTTCATTGTCGCTGGGTCAAAATCCTGGAACTCCCTCCCTAACAGCACTGTGGGAGTACCTTCACCACACGGACTGCAGCGGTTCAAGGCGGCGGCTCACCACCTTCTTGAGGGGCAATTAGGGATGGGCAATAAATGCCGGCCTAGTCAGCGACACCCAGATCCCATAAACAAATTTTTAAAAAGCCAGCCACCCCGGAGCACGAGGGCTTCACGCTGCTGCGATCTGGACTCCGGATCAAGCCATGAATCAGGAATTGCGGCGGCGCTTTTGTGCTGCCGTGGATACCATTTCACAGGGAAGAAAGGCGGACAGCGGTGTTGAAAACTTAAATCAACAGCGATTCCTTAAAACTACTCCAGCAAACGGTCAGCTTGGCTCAGTTGGTAGCACTCTTGCCCGAGTCAAAAGGTCATGGGTTCAAGCCCCATTGCAGGACTTGAGCAGGTAACCCGACTGAAGTGTCAGTCAAGCGAATGCTGAAGATACCGTCTTTCAGATGAGATGTTAAACTGAGGCCAAATTCTCGGGTTGCGGGCATCGCTGGCAAGGCCGGCATTTGTTGCCCAGCCCTCGTTGCCCTGTGAAGGGAGCGGTGGGCTTTCTTAAACCGCTACAGTCCGTGCGGTGAAGGTGCTCACAATGCTGTTAGCTAGCGAGTTCCAGGATACTGACCCAGCAACGATAAAGGAATGGCGATACATGTCCAAGTCAGGATGGTGTGTGACTAGGAGGGGAACTTGGAGGTGGTGGTGTTCCCATGCGCCTGCTGCCCTTGTCCTTCTAGGTGGAAGAGGTCGTGGGTTTGGGAGGTGCTGCCGAAGAAGCCTTGGCGAGTTGCTGCAGTGCGTCTTGTAGATGGTATAAAATGCAGCCACGGTACGCCGGTGACAGAGGGGGTGGATGTTTAGGGTAGCTGATGGGGTGCTGATCAAGCGGACGGCTTTGTGCTGGTTGACGTTGAGCTTCTTGAGTGTTGTTGGAGCTGCACTCATCCAAGCAAGTGGAGAGTATTCCATCGAACTCCTGACTTGTGTCTTGTAGGTGGTGGAAAGGCTTTGGGGAGTCAAGAGAGGAGTCACTTGCTGCAGAATACCTAGCCTGAGCTGCTCTAGGAGCCACAGCATTTATGCGGCTGGTCCAGTTGAGTTTCTGGTCATTGGAGGTGTCCAGAATGTTGATGGTGGGGGGGCAGAGCAATTGCAATGCCATTAAATATCATGGGGAGGTGGTTATGCTCTCTCTTGTTGGAGATGGTCATTGTCTGGCACTTGCATTATTCGCCATTTACCAACCGAGGTCTTGATGCATGCAGGCATGAACTGCTTCCTTATCTGAGGAATTGCAAATGGGGCTGAGCATTGTGCAATGATCAGCAAACAGCCTCTTCCATCATTTCAGGGGGATGTAAAACCAAACCCAAACCCGTGACCTCCACCACTATTTCGAAGAAGAGCAGGGGAGTTCTCCCCGGTGACCTGGCTAATATTTATCCCGCAATCAACTTGCTTAAAAAAACAGATGACCTGGTCATTATCACATTGCTGTCTGTGGGAGCTTGCTGTGTGGAATTTGGCTGCTGTGTTTTCCACATTACAACAGTGACTACACTTCAAAAGCACGTCATTAGCTGTAAAGTCTTTCTTTCTTTGATTGTGAGCCACTTAACCCTGGGAAAGTGTGATGCTGGCAATATCCAGGGAGGCTCTGTAATCAATTGTTGCTTGTAATTTAAGCCCTGCTCGAGGGAAATGAACCGATGATTTGGTGAGAGTGAGCCCGTCATGTCCCCTGAGATTGTTGGCCATTTGATGTCATCTGGCAAGGATCGTTGCAACAGAAGAAACCAGTGTGTGTGTGTGTGTGTGTGTGTGTGTGTTGGTGTGTTGGTGTGTTGGTGTGTTGGTGATTTATACCATCGCCATCAGCTCTATTTTGACCCAGTATTGAATTCCTCATGAGCATCATGGCCCAGAACATTGAGCAGTGTGGAGATGGTGGCTGAACACCTCTCACTGAACGAGCGGATTGTTTTTGAAGTTCTACACTCTGGCTTTCCCTGGGCTGGTGCTGCATGGTCCAGTGGAGCAGCTGCTGATTTGAGCCTTGCCATGTTCGAGCCTGGCCTCGGGTGACTGTCTGTGTGGAGTTTGCACATTCTCCCCGTGTTTGCGTGGGTTTCCTCCAGGTGCTCCGGTTTCCTCCCACAGTCCAAAGATGTGCGGGTTAGGTTGATTGGCCATGATAAAAATTGGCCCATGGTGTTAGGGGGGATTAAATATGTGGGGTTATAGGGCTTGGGTGGGATGGCTGCCGGTGTAGGGACCGGGTGCTAGGGTTTGGATGATCAGCCATGATCTCGTTGAATGGCGGGGCAGGCTCGAGGGGCCGAATGGCCTACTCCTGCTCCTGCTCCTAGTTTCTATGTTCTCTCCTCACCTTGAGGTGAGAGTGGTCTGGGGGGACTTTCTCTGCAGCTGCCAGTAATGACAGTCGTGGGCTGCGAGGAAAGAATCAAATCAAATCAACTTTTATTGTCATTGTTAGTGCACAAGTGCAGTACAACGAAATGTAGGCTTGCGGCTCCCGAGAGTGTACATTTAGATTAAGACATTTAAACATTCAACATACATTTGGCTTGTAATACATTAACATAAACATAGCCATAATAAAGTGCATTGGCAGATGTGCAGGCTTTAGAGTTTATTTGTGGAGTTCAGTAGGATGACAGCCCTGGGAAAGAAGCTGTTCCTAAATCTGGTCGTACGGGTGCGAATGCATCTGTAGCGTCTCCCAGATGGCAGGGGGGTGAACAAACTGTGGCTGGGGTGGGTAGGGTCTTTGATGATGGACCGTGACCTCCGTAGACAGCGTTTCTGGTATATGTGCTCTATGGTCGGTAGCCGGGTGCCGGTAATGCGTTGGGCAGTTTTGACTACCCGCTGCAGTGGGTAGTCAAAACTAACCAGACCAGTGAGGGAGTGTCAGTGGCAGAGGGGAAAAAGATCTCACCCACAGGCAACCAAATTGGAATGATCTGCAACCTTGGACTTAGTGACTTTTGAGCTGGAGCTTTAGCATGCAAATCAACTCAGTGAACGAGCCTTCCCTCAAAGATTTTAACTTCCTAAAGTATTTCCTTGCTGGCCCCCAAAACTAAACTTAATTTTTTTAATTACTGCATCTGTAAGAATAGGCTGTCACGAAAATTCTAAAAACGCACCATGGTACCTTCGAGCAAGACGGAACAATCAGTACGTAACTACATAACGCTTGAGATAAGCAAGCTGAGAATGGGTGGAGTGTGGCAATTTGCTCTGAAGAGTGGTGCTGGAAATGCAGAGGAATGTAAATCTACAACCCAACAGCCAACTCACACCAGCTCATATTACGCACTGCGGTACAGTGAAGCAGTCTAAGGGTCACGTTTTATCGCATCCTCTGTTTAGCAAAGGAAGATTTTGAAAGCAAAAATACCTCAACCATTTCCTGTTGCAGTCTTATATGAGCTTTGGGGTATACAGTAATGGACGCAGTTTCATAACAAAAAAAACTTCTCCGAACACTGATTTGTGAATTCTCATGACAAGAGTTATTCAACGAATCTCTTCGCCCCCCACCCTTGATCTGCACACACCTAAATGCCATTCATACCATCTTCTTTTACATTTATCCATCTGCTTGGGTCTGGCTCTTCATCCATTCCTTTTTCAATATTTCTGCAAACATCACATTTTTATTTTCGTATCTTACCCATTAAGCTTTCCCCTCCGAATCTCTTTTTCCAAAAATTTGAGTTGGGGTTTTCACAAGCGCTGGTCGCGACCCAGCTAGTATAGCGCCCAAGAGGCCAAGCTAACACACTTTGCATTACTGCAAAGCACTTTCTGACCTGACTCGGGAGCAAAGCGGTTCGAGACCCTGCCTGGACCCTGCATTAACTCCAGTCTGATGTCAAACTATGAGTGTGTGTTCAGGGGGGTTGATGTGGTCGATGAGCAAGGATGTCTTACTACAGTTGTACAGGGCCTTGGTGAGACCACACCTGCAGGAGTACTGTGTGCAGTTTTGGTCTCCTTACCTAAGAAAGGATACACTTGCCATAGAGGGAGTGCAGCGAAGGTTCACCAGACTGATTCCTGGGATGGCAGGGCTGTCGTATGAGGAGAGATTGGGTCGACTAGGCCTGTATTTACTAGAGTTTAGATGAATGAGAGGAGATCTCATTGAAACGTATAAAATTCTGACAGGGCTAGACAGACTGGATGCAGGGAGGATGTTTCCCCTGGCTGGGGGGGGTCTAGAACGAGGGGTCACAGTCTCAGGATACGGGGTAGGACATTTTGGACTGAGATGAGGAGAAATTTCTTCACTCAGAGGGTGGTGAACCTGTGGAATTCTCTACCACAGAAGGCTGTGGAGGCCAAGTCACTGAATATATTTAAGATGATAAATTTCTAGACACAAAAGGCATCAAGGGGTACGGGGAGAGAGCGGGAATACGGTATTGAGATAGAGGATCAGCCATGAACATAATGAATGGCGGAGCAGGCTCGAAGGTCCGAATGGCCTACTCTTGCTCCTATTTTTCTATGTGGACTTGCTGAGCACTTATAATACCGAGCTGCTTCTAAAAAAAAGTACTTTGGAGATCCCAAATACCCCTTGCCTGAACTATTATCTAAAAATTCATGTTTGGGATGTGGGTGACGCTGGCAAAGCCGGCATTTATTGCCCATCCCTAGTTGCCCTCGAGAAGGTGGCCATCTCCTTGAACCGCTGCAGATCACGTTCTGAAGGGTCCACTCACATTGCTGTTAGGTAGGGATTTCCAGGATTTTGACCCAGAGACAATGAATGGATTCTGTAATTTTTTTTTCAAATGACTGTCCGGGAAAAGACCTCTTTGCGACTATATTCAAGGCTGAGATAGATAGATTTTTGGACTCGTGGGGAATCAAGGGTTATGGAGATCAGGCGGAAAAGTGGAGTTGAGGTTGAAGATCAGCCATGGTCTTATTGAATGGCGGAGCAGGCTCGAGGGGCCGTGTGGCCATACTCCTGCTCCTAATTCGCACGTTCTTACGGGAGGAGCTTTACTACTGTAATATTAGTGTTTGTTTCACAGTGCGTGAATAGAGAGCTTTCTCTTAAAACTGACACCCAGGGAGTCTGGAATGTCCCCAGGAACTGCCATCAGTTCAACAATTAAGAAAACCCAGAGAGTGGTGAACCTGTGGAATTCTCTACCACAGAAGACAGTTGAGGCCAATTCATTAAATATATTCAAGAAGGAGTTAGATATATTTCTTAAGGCTAAAGGGATCAAGGGATATGGGGAGAAAGCAGGGACAGGGTACTGAATTTGGATGATCAGCCATGATCGCATTGAATGGCGGAGCAGGCTCGAGGGGTCGAATGGCCGACTCCTGCTCCTATCTTCTATGTTTCTATGTTAAAAAGAATTGTTGTTGCTGCTTTGATTTATGGAAAACCAATCATAAAGTTGGCCAGCTAACAGGCATACATCAGCAATAACTTCCACTAGAAACTGGTAATAAATAACGTATTACACACACAGCATAGTAAACTACTCATTCTTTCAAGTGAGTAGTCAATTAGATTCAAAGGACATATAAAATGCAAAACACCAAGCAATACTGAAGTTGTATTGCGTTGCCTTGGGTGCCGTTCTTCAGATGAGACGTTGCTCTCCGAGGCCCTATCTGCCTGTTCAGGTGAATGCTGAAGATCCCATTGGCATTATTGGAAAAAAGGAGCAAGAGGGATTTCCAGGGGCCCTGGCCCCAACAACACGAGAAACAGGTCAGGTCAATTTACAGCACGTCAGCCGTGGCTCAGTGGGTAGCGCACTCACCTCTGAGTCAGAGGGTTGTGAGTTCAAGCTCCACTCCAGAGACTCAAGCACAAAAATCTAGGCCGACACTCCCAGTGCAATGCTGAGGGAGTGCTGCATTGTTGGAGGTGCCGTTAAACCTAAGCCCCATCTGCTCTCTCAGGTGGACGTAAAAGATCCCACGGCCACTATTTCGAAGAAGAGCAGGGGGAGTTCTCCCCGGTGTCCTGGCCAATATTTATCCCACCAAAACAGATTATCTGGTCATTATCACATTACTGTGGGGGCTTGCTGGGCGCAAATTGGCTGCCACCTTTCCTACATTACAACAGTGACAACACTTCAAAAAAGCACTTCGTTGGCTGTAAAGCGCTTTGGGACATCCGTGAAAGGCGCTATAGAAATGCAAGTCTTTCTTTCCTTCTTTCCATACCTGCCTACACCACAGCGATCACTAAGTTTCTAAGCGTGTAGCATTTCTGAAATGTTGAGGGGTATTATAGAATTGCAACTCTTCTCTTTCGTTAATACCTTCCACCCGATTGAAAAATGAGAAGCTTGCAACGAACTGCACAATGATAAGTGAGCAGCAGACAGAAACGACGTGAAGTGGAGGAGGAATCAGAGTGGACACCAACTCGACAGCTCAACCACCTCCACAAGAAAATCGGAGAGGAACAAAAAAAAGACAAGCAGGCTGAAGGGTCAGCTCTGAAGAACAGTTAACCGTATAACCCCTAGAGTTGATCGGCAAATAGCGCTGCTGCTGTGAGTCATTCCATCAGCTTAAAAGATGGGACAGCCAGCTCCCCAGGTCAAGTCTGGGGCTACTTCCAGTTTGTTTCTGTGCAGTGAACGTGCCGCAGTCTCGGCTACGCATCAAGAGAAAGGGTCTTTATTTGGGACCAAGATGCTACATATCTAGCCACAAAAACCCACGGACTGCTAACTAGTAAACAGACACGAGGTTATGTATTATTTTCCTGGTCTGTAAGTAGTAATCTCCAGTAACCACAACTTGGACCAATATGAACAATTTACATCCAAAGCACTTTATGCGGTTAATACTCGGAACTTTTTATTTTGATTTGGATAGGAGATATTCTGTATTCCGCCTGCTCAGCGGAACAGGTTCGAGGGGCTGAACGGCCTACTCCTGCTCCTATATTCTCCATCAGTTTACTGGAGTGTGAAAATGATTATGGGTGCATTTATACGGTCACTCCCATGCCCCTGCAAAGCAGCAATACAAGTGATAGTAAGTGACAGTATAACTCTGGAGTCAGGCCCTGATCTCTCACAGAACAGCGCAAGGGCTCACCTCCCTCTGGCGCAGCGTAGAACAGAACTCCAACCAGATTTTTGAAGTGCCCAGGCCCTCCTGGGCATTCAGCAGACTCTGTTTCTTCATAGACTATCACAGCACAGTCTATGCGCTTGCACCTTCCCGTGCAAGCGCATGAGATGCAACACATGCCCTTATACCTCCCCCCTTCCCACCGTCCAGGGCCCCAAACACCCCTTCCAGGTGAAACAGCAATTTACTTGTACTTCTTGCAATCTAGTATACTGTATTCGCTGCTCACGATGTGGTCTCCTCTACATTGGGGAGACCAAACGCAGATTGGGTGACCATTTTGTGGAACACCTCCGTTCAGTCCGTAAGGGTGACCCCGAGCTTCCGGTCGCCTGTCACTTTAATTCATCGCTTCATTCCCACTCGGACCTCACTGCCCTCGGCCTCTTGCATTGTTCCACGGAAGTTCAGTGCAAGCTCGAGGAACAGAACCTCATCTTCCGATTAGGCACTTTACAACCTTGTGGACTCAACACAGAGTTCAACAATTTCAGATCATAACCTCGGCCCCTATCATATATATATTTTTTATCCACACTTATTGTTTGTGTCTCCTGTTCTTCTCTCCCACAGGGCAGCTTTCATTCTGCCAGCGCAATTCACACTCCATCTCGAGCCATCCTTTGTTTCTTAACCTGTCCCATTACCATCTCCTCTCGCCTTGAATATCTCTTAATGCCTCTTCACCTCTCCGGCCTTCTATCCTATCACAGACCTTCCCTTTTGTTCTTTCATTCCCTCCCCCATTTCCCAGCTCCTAAACTTGCTTAAAAATCTGTTCCATTTCCTGCTTTTTTCCAGTTCTGACGAAAGGTCATCGACCCGAAACGTTAACTCTGTTTCTCTCTTCACAGATACTGCCTGACCTGCTGAGTATCTCCAGCATTTTCTGTTTTTATTACAGAAGGCGGCCATTCGGCCCATCCAGTCTGCACCGGCTCCTTCGAAGAACAATCCAGTTAGTCCCACTCCCCCGCTCTTTCCCCATATCCCTGCAATTTTTTCTCCTTCCAGTATTTATCCAATTCCCTTTTGAAGGCTACTATTGAATCTGTATCCACCGCCCTATCAGGCAGCGCATTCCAAATCCTAACCACTCGCTCCGCAAAAAAGTTTTTCCTCATGTCGCCTCTGGTTCTTTTGCCAATCACTTTAAATCTGTGTGCGCTCATTATCAACCCTTTAGTCACTGGAAACAGTTTCTCTATCTAAATCTTTCATAATTTTAAACACCTCCATCAAATCTTCTCAACCTTCTCTGCTCTAAGGAGAACATCCCCAGCTTCCCTAGTCTATCCACATAACCATAACAACAGAAAATGCTGGAAATACTCAGCGGGTCAGGCAGCATCCGTGGAAAGAGAAAAAACAGAGTTAACGTTGGTGAAGGGTCACAGACCTGAAACATTTTTCTCTCTCCACGGATGCTGCCTGACCTGCTAAGTGTTTCCAGCATTTTCTGTATGTTATTTCAGATTTCCAGCACCTGCAGTATTTCGCTATTCTTCTTAGGCGGAACCAAGGATGACTTGCTTCCACATTAAAAATGAGTTTGCAGGTGGCTGATGAGTCCAATGCAGGACCTACAGTCTCTGTCACAGGTGGGGCAGACGGTGGTTGAAGGGGCGGGTGGGTGGGGTGCTTGCGTTGACGTGCGCTCCTTGCACTTGGCTCCCGGCGAAGAGACTCGAGGTGTTCGGCGCCTTCCCGGATGCTTCTCCTCCACTTTGTGTGGTCTTGGGCCAGGGATTCCCAGGTGTCGGTGGGGATGTTACACTTTTTCAAGGAGGCTTTGAGGGTGTCCTTGAAGCGTTTCCGCTGCCCACCTGGGGCTCTCTTGCCGTGCCGCAGCTCCGAGTAGAGCGCTTGTTTTGGGAGACTCGTATCGGGCACGCGGACAATGTGACCCGTCCATCGGAGCTGATCGAGCGCGGTCAAAGCTTCGATGCTGGGGATGTTGGCCTGAGCGAGAAACACTGACGTTGGTGCGCATATCCTGCCAATGGATTTGCAGGATCTTGCGGAGGCAGCGTTGGTGGTACCTCTCCAGTGCTTTGAGGTGCCTGCTGTACATGAATGGACCATTTGCTATTGCACGTAACTGTAATCCCTCATCCCGGGCACCATTCTAGTAAAACTTGCGCCCCCCACCCCCCGATAAAAAGTGTGTTTTTTTTTTTAAAGAGTGGAACAGCTCCTGCCTACGCTCTCGAAGCCCATCAAAGATTGACCGGCCGGGATGCAGAGTTGCGCACGCGCACGCTCAAGATGCATGGTTCTCTCGTGCTGTGGCTCGGGCCTGTGGCATTGCAGCGATCGTGCAGGCTGCAAAGAAACACACTAATTGCAGCTAACACCAGTATCGGAGCCACAGTTTCAAGGGGGACCCAACTCTCAAGCATTTTAGGAATTCCAGTGATTTCCCCAAAAAAAATTGCAGGTTTTTTTTTCCATGCTTGATCCCCACCCCAAGAGAACCGAAAATATTCCGAACATAACTATTAGTGCAGCATTATTAAAAGATCTTACTAGTTCAATGCTATCAATAGCAAATAAACCATCACGGCTTTAATTGACAGCACATGGGTAATCTGCCTTTAATTTCCTTTGTTGTGTGCAGCCCGCCCCTCCTCCACAAGTCTCTGCATTATATGCTGCTCAACAAGCTATATACGTGGCTGCAAAAAAAAAACCTAGCCCATCAGTTCAACACATTATTATATGGTTACATAAACCTCACCGACTGAAAAACATGCTAGAAATCACGTGGGCTGATGACTGAATAACAATTTATATCACCGCTAAAGCTTTGCGCACCGAGCTGCTGCCAGGGGGTGGGGGGGGCGCTTTTATTTTCCCCTCTCCTCTTCGCCCCTCCGAACAACACTGCAAGTGCCACAGGTTATGCAAGAGGACGCAAGTCTCAGTTCTCTCCCCACCGCCGCCCCCACCCACCTCAAATATTACATCGATCGCTTAAAAAAAAAGCGGATGTCCACACAGCCACAATAATAAATCACTACAGGCTGACATTTACGAGACTTTCTGCAGGATCTCCCCCCTCCTCAAGAGCTCTGCTCCCTGGAGAGGGTCATTTTTTTTTTTTTTTTGCAACACAGGCACGGAACATGTTCACTTGTAAATTATGTTTTTAAATTAATTTTTTTTTTTAAACTCTGCTGCGGTTTATGAAGTGGCCTGGAGCACTTGTAAACCTGGCTCGACGCCGCGCTGGAGTTGTACCTCGCTCAGTGCCCGGCCTAGCTGGCACGAGCCACAGGAGTGCCAGGCAATGACCATCTCCAACAAGCGAGAGTCTAACCACCGCCCCTTGGCCTTCAACGGCATTACCATCGCCAAATCCCCCACCATCAACATCTTGGGGGTCACCATTGACCAGAAACTTAACTGGACCAGCCACAAATACTGTGGCAACAAGAGCAGGTCAGAGACTGGGTATTCTGCGGCGAGTGTCTTACCTCCTGACTCCCCAAAGCCTTTCCACCATCTACAAGGCACAAGTCAGGAGCGTGATGGAATACTCTCCACTTGCCTGGATGAGTGCAGCTCCAACAACACTCAAGAAGCTCGACACCAGCCAGGACAAAGCAGCCCGCTTGATTGGCACCTCATCCACCACCTTAAACATTCACTCCCTCCACCACCGGCGTACCGTGGCTGCAGTGTGTGCCATCTACAAGATACACTGCAGCAACTCGCCAAGGCTTCTTTGGCAGCACCTCCCAAACCCACGACCTCTTCCACCTAGAAGGACAAGGGCAGCAGGCGTATGGGAAGGACAAGGGCAGCAGGCATATGGGAGCGCCACCACCTCCAAGTCACACACCATCCTGACTTGGAAGTATATTGGCCGATCCTTCATTGTCGCTGGGTCAAAATCCTGGAACTCCCTCCCTAACAGCACTGTGGGAGTACCTTCACCACACGGACTGCAGCGGTTCAAGGCGGCGGCTCACCACCTTCTTGAGGGGCAATTAGGGATGGGCAATAAATGCCGGCCTAGTCAGCGACACCCAGATCCCATAAACAAATTTTTAAAAAGCCAGCCACCCCGGAGCACGAGGGCTTCACGCTGCTGCGATCTGGACTCCGGATCAAGCCATGAATCAGGAATTGCGGCGGCGCTTTTGTGCTGCCGTGGATACCATTTCACAGGGAAGAAAGGCGGACAGCGGTGTTGAAAACTTAAATCAACAGCGATTCCTTAAAACTACTCCAGCAAACGGTCAGCTTGGCTCAGTTGGTAGCACTCTTGCCCGAGTCAAAAGGTCATGGGTTCAAGCCCCATTGCAGGACTTGAGCAGGTAACCCGACTGAAGTGTCAGTCAAGCGAATGCTGAAGATACCGTCTTTCAGATGAGATGTTAAACTGAGGCCAAATTCTCGGGTTGCGGGCATCGCTGGCAAGGCCGGCATTTGTTGCCCAGCCCTCGTTGCCCTGTGAAGGGAGCGGTGGGCTTTCTTAAACCGCTACAGTCCGTGCGGTGAAGGTGCTCACAATGCTGTTAGCTAGCGAGTTCCAGGATACTGACCCAGCAACGATAAAGGAATGGCGATACATGTCCAAGTCAGGATGGTGTGTGACTAGGAGGGGAACTTGGAGGTGGTGGTGTTCCCATGCGCCTGCTGCCCTTGTCCTTCTAGGTGGAAGAGGTCGTGGGTTTGGGAGGTGCTGCCGAAGAAGCCTTGGCGAGTTGCTGCAGTGCGTCTTGTAGATGGTATAAAATGCAGCCACGGTACGCCGGTGACAGAGGGGGTGGATGTTTAGGGTAGCTGATGGGGTGCTGATCAAGCGGACGGCTTTGTGCTGGTTGACGTTGAGCTTCTTGAGTGTTGTTGGAGCTGCACTCATCCAAGCAAGTGGAGAGTATTCCATCGAACTCCTGACTTGTGTCTTGTAGGTGGTGGAAAGGCTTTGGGGAGTCAAGAGAGGAGTCACTTGCTGCAGAATACCTAGCCTGAGCTGCTCTAGGAGCCACAGCATTTATGCGGCTGGTCCAGTTGAGTTTCTGGTCATTGGAGGTGTCCAGAATGTTGATGGTGGGGGGGCAGAGCAATTGCAATGCCATTAAATATCATGGGGAGGTGGTTATGCTCTCTCTTGTTGGAGATGGTCATTGTCTGGCACTTGCATTATTCGCCATTTACCAACCGAGGTCTTGATGCATGCAGGCATGAACTGCTTCCTTATCTGAGGAATTGCAAATGGGGCTGAGCATTGTGCAATGATCAGCAAACAGCCTCTTCCATCATTTCAGGGGGATGTAAAACCAAACCCAAACCCGTGACCTCCACCACCTAGAGGTACAAGGGCAGCAGGTGCATGGGGCACACACACCACACACACAACACACACCTTGGGCATGCATTGTCATTCCATTATCGGCACTGGGTCAACATCCTGGAGCCCGTTACCTAACAGCATTGTGAGAGCACCTTCACCACACGGACTGACCGCACAGCACTACAGGAAACTCTTCACTATCCGGCACCGACTGGACCGGGATGGTGCCGGTTGATTAAAAATTCCGGATGACGGAGAGGGTTATCTACCGAGGCTATTTTTAACAAAGAGTCAGACTCCTGTTATTGAGGTGTTCGGACTTCCGACAGCGTCAAGAAGCCGAGTAGTGGCAGTTTGGAGAACTACCCCCCCACTGACTGACTCGGCCACATTGCCGGTTATTGAGGTGTTGGTTTCGGAGTATGAATTTTGCCGGTTAATAAAGAATTCCGGATATATAGGTGCCGTTTAAACAAGAGTTTCCTGTATTTGAGGAGCAGAGGAGTTCTCCCAGTTCCGCCAGCCAACATTAAACCTTCAACCAACAATCGCTAAAAAAGATAAATTGGTCGTTTATGTCACTTCTTTTTGTGGAATCTTGCTGTGTGACTTGACTGCCATACGTTCCTACATAACAGTAGCTACACTTCAAAAGTTATTTCTTGGCTCTGGGACGTTTTATAGACGTGAAAGGCAGTAAATGCATGAAAAGTTCTTCCTTCCTAGCAAACTAAGATTCTGTATCCCAACACTTTTATTTCAATTTGAAATCCCTGTGCTGCCAATGTAAAACACATTGGATGTAAATGCTCGTTTTGTGGTTAGCAAAGGTTACTATAATGCAAATGGGAACACCACAAGTCCACGTGGCAGACACATGAACCAAACATGTGCACACTAAGCGAGTTCCACTGAAACCTGACGTTTTTAAAAAAAATACACCTTCCACTTTACATACTGGCACCGAAATAAAAAAGAGCACGTCAACAACGGATGGTTTATGCAAAATTAACCCCTCACATCACCGCCCGCCTCCTGCGACAGTCATCAGCGATGTGGCGAGGTTCATTTCACTTAACGACATGCACTGCCTTGTAATACATCCTGCATGCTGACACAAGCATTCAGATCATTACATCTTCAAACAATAGCATATCTGTAATAAAGAAAAAGACTTGCATTTCTATAGCGCCTTTCACGACCTCAGGACATCCCAAAGTGCTTTACAACCAATGAAGTACTTTTGAAGTAAAAACAGAAAATGCAGGAAATACTCAGCAGGTCAGGCAGCGTCTGTGGAGAGAGAAACAGAGTTAACGTTTCAGGTCTGGGACCCTTCGTCATCGACCTGAAACGTTAACTCTGTTTCTCTCTCCACAGATGCTGCCTGACCTGCTGAGTATTTCCAGCATTTTCTGTTTTTATTTCAGATTTCCAGCATCCGTAGTATTTTGTTTTGTATAAGTACTTTTGAAATGTAGTCACTGTTGTAATGTAGGAAACGCGGCAGATAATTTGTGCACAGCAAGCTCCCACAAACAGCAACGTGATAATGACCAGATAATCTGCTTGTGTGTGTTGGTTGAGGGATAAATATTGGCCAGGACGCCAGGGAGATATCCCCTTCTCTTCTTCAAAATAGTTATGGGATCCTTCATGTACAACCGAGAGGGAGGACGAGACCTCGGTTTAACGTCTCATCCGAAAGACGGCACCTCAGACAGTGCAGCACTCCCTCAGCACTGCACTGGAGTGTCAGCCGAGATTTTGTGCTCAAGTCTCTGAAGTGGGACTGGAACCCACGATCTTCTGATTCAGAGGCAGGAGTGCTACCCACTGAGACACGGCTGCCAGCATAGTCTAAGTCACTACAGTAGAGGGGTAGAGTAAAACCGACACCCACAAGGTACAGCACCGTATACAGCCTCAGTCACAACTTTATTCAGCGCGAATCTGAAGTGTTCCTATCTTCACATCTTCTACTTGCAATGAATCAAATATCATCAAGAAGGGACAGCGTCACAATTAGATTTGCCACTGGCAATGGCAGAGATCCAAAATATTTCAACTGTACCACTAACAACCTACCAAAACATTGTTAAAACAAAGTATGTTTTAAAAGCAGTGCAGAGATCCTCCTTCCTGATCCCAGCTGCTAATCCGAATGAGGGCAAGCTAGGGGAACGCCACCAGACCGATCTCTAGTTCTCACAGGCTCAGTGCGGTGGATCAACAAATGCAGTTAATGTTACTTCAGCTGCATTAAGAGCCGATTTAAACAAACTGGGTCAGTCACGGTATCTGAGCCTCACTGCCCCCACCCCCCCCCCCCCCCCCAAACAGCTCAATGCTGGGAAACAGGAAACAAACAAAATAAAAAATCATCCAGGACTCCTGCTCTTGATCACTGCCCCAGCGGAATGTGCACCTTGGCAGCGGGGAAGAGCACTGGGGTCGGATATGATGCCCTCCACAGTTGAGCAGCTGACCGACACGAGACCGTCTTGGCCCACACACGATTACGGCAAGTGATCTGCAGTCGTTCAGAGTCGGGCCTTTTCACCGTCTCCTAAACTTGGATGTATTCAATGAGATCACGGCTGATCTGTACCTCAACCCCCACTGACCCGCCTTTGACCCGTATCCCTCAATACCCTTCCCCAACAAAAAAAACATCTATCGACCTTCGTCTAGAACGCTTCATTATACAGTGTTAAGCATAGAAATCTGTTGAGTTTAGTCAAGGAACGTCACACTGTGTCAAATAATATGCCCGTCCTTATGGGGGTGGAGATAGTGAAGGTGCTGCCTGGGGTACTGTAACCCCGGCAAGAGGCAGCACCTTCAGCAGAGATGGGGAGAAAGGCATTTAAACACTTTTAAGCCATCCTTTAGGCCCGCCCATTAACGCTAAACTTCTCACGCCATCCTACCTCTTTGACAGTGTTCACTTGTCCAGCATCGGTGGTTAAACTGGTCATTAAACACGGTCTGGGCACAGCTGCTTTTCCCTTTCAAGGTGCCCGGGCACACATCGCCGCACTCTCGGTCGTCTTTATTGGACTTGATGTAATTGTCCTCCACCGAGTCGAGAATCTTGGACCAGTCAAGCGTGGACAGGTAGCAAAGCTCCGGGTTCTTCTCGATCCTCACAGCGCCCCGGGTGATGTTCACCAAGTTGTACAAGCCGATTTCTTTGAAGTGCAGCATCTCGAAGATGACCAGGGCGTAGTTGAAGAAGAGGCGCGTCCCGCGGATCACAGTCAGGTTCGGGAAGAGGTCTTTCAAGCTCTCCAGGCCATAGACGCGGAAGAGAAGCAGGTAATCCGTGATCATCGTGAGCTCCGGAAAGCTCAGACCACGGAAATCCTCGGGCTTGGTACCAAACATCAGCAGAATCTGCAGATTTCCTTCAATGACGGTGCAGTTCTGCAACTGTTGCAAGTGCGTGATGTTGTTTCGAATATCGATGCTTTGACAAACTAGAAGAGGAAAAGAGGGGAGAAAGTTAACGCTTATTACAGCACCGTGAAACGATTCACAGCAAAAGAAACAGTCGTTGGTTAACAGTTTTAAAAAAAATTAACAACTCGCATTAACTCTGCAAATTTCAAATCCATTCGAGAACTTTCAGGAAATGTTCCTATAGGTAGTTACTTGGGAATTAAGGGAATTGTAATTAAGGCGGCAAAGAGCTACCACAGCTAATACACGGCAGAGCCAGCTGGATGCGCCACTGGGCTTACTCCTGCTCCTGCGATACAAACACGTTGCTTGTGGTTAGAAGGATCATTACACACCTGGGCACACACAGACAGGAACACAAAAGGAGCTGGTCCAATGCAAAAACATTTTTTATAAATACAGTCAGATTCAACAACAGCAACAACTTGCGTTTATGTAGCACCTTTAACGTAGTAAAACATCCCAGGGCGCTTTCACAGGAGAGTTATGGAACAGAGTTCGACACCGAGCCATGCGAGGAGAGATTAGGGCAGAGCTTGGTCAAAGAGGTAACTTTAAGGAGCATCTTAAAGAAGGAGAGGTGGAGAGGTTTAGGGAGGGAATTCCAGAGCTTGGGGCCCAGGCAGCTGATGGCGCGACCACCAATGGCGGAGCGATGAAAATCAGGGATGCACACGAGGCCAGAATTGGAGGAGCGCTGAGATCTCGGGGGAGGGGGTTGCGGGGCTGGAAGAGGTGACAGATATAGGGAGGGGCGAGGCCATGGAGGAATTTGAAAGCAAGGCTGAGAATTTTAAGATTGCGGCATTGCCGGACCGGGAGCCAATGAAGGTCGGCGAGCGCAAGGGGTGATGGCTGAATGGGACTCGGTACGAGTTAGGGCACGGGCAGAGTTTTGGATAAGCTCAAGTTTACCGAATGGGCAAGGGGGGAGGCTGGCCAGGAGAGCATTGGAATAGTGGAGTCCAGGAGTAACAACGGCATCGATGAACTTCAGAATTACAAACACTCCAGGATCATTTGTTTGCACGCTCCACCATGGCGGCAGAGTGTTCCGCTGTTTTAATCCAATCCCTTTGCTACTTCTCGCCCCGCTCGAAAAGCTTCCTCAAAATCCATGTTTGCGCCAGTGCTTTTAGTCTTTCTCCAGGTGGGCAGAGGAAACGCTTCAAGGACACCCTCAAAGCCTCCTTGAAAAAGTGCAACATCCCCACCGACACCTGGGAATCCCTGGCCCCAGACCGCACAAAGTGGAGGAGAAGCATCAGGGAAGGCGCCGAACACAGAGTCTCTTCACTGGGAGCAAGCGCACGTCAACCCAAGCACCCCACCCACCCGCCCCTTCAACCACCGTCTGCCCCACCTGTGACAGAGACGGTAGGTCCCGCATTGGGCTCATCGGTCACCTGCGAACTCATTTTTAATGTGGAAGCAAGTCATCCTCGGTTCCGAGGGACTGCGTAAAAGAGAGGCATTAACTAAACATAGAAGATAGGAGCAGGAGTCGGCCATTCGGCCCCTCGAGCCTGCTCCGCCATTCAATGCGATCATGGCTGATCATCCGATTTCAGTACCCGGTCCCTGCTTTCTCCCCATACCCCTTGATCCCTTTAGCCTTAAGAAATATATCCAACTCCTTCTTGAATATATTTAACGAATTGGCCTCAACTGCCTTGTGTGGTAGAGAATTCCACAGGTTCACCACTCTCTGGGTGAAGAAATTCCTCCTCATTTCTGTCCTAAATGGCCTTCCCCTTATCCTTAGACTGTGACCCCTGGTTCTGGACTCCCCAACCATCGGGAACATCCTTCCTGCATCTAGTCTGTCCAGTCCTGTCAGAATTTTATAAGTTTCAATAAGATCCCCTCTCATTCTTCTAAACTCCAGCGAGTACAAGCCCAATCGACCCAATCTCTCCTCATACGTCATTCCTGCCATCCCAGGTATCAGCCTGGTGAATCTTCGCTGCACTCCCTCCATGGCAAGAACATCCTTCCTCAGATAAGGCGACCAAAACTGCACACAATACTCAAGGAGTGGTCTCACCAAGGCCCTATACAACTGCAGCAAGACATCCTTGTTCCTGTACTCGAATCCTCTCGCTACGAAGGCCAACATACTATTTGCCTTCTTAACCGCCTGCTGCACCCGCATGCTTACCTTCAGCGACTGGTGCACAAGGACACCCAGGTCTCGTTGCACTTCCCCTTCTCCCAATCTATTGCCATTCAGATAATAATCTGCCTTCCTGTTTTTGCCACCAAAGTGGATAACCTCACATTTATCTACGTTGTACTGCATCTGCCATGTTTTTGCCCAATCACCCAACCTGTCCAAATCATCCTGGAGTTTCTCGGCATCCTCCTCACAGCACACACTCCCACCCAGCTTTGTGTCGTCTGCAAATTTGGAGATATTACATCTAGTTAAACTAACTTGGGAGTGCTAAGCCACGCAATGCCAAACCGAAGGAGTGTGACGCTGCCTCCTTGAATGAAGTGCACACACTGTTGCTCCCCCTCCAGAGTCGGGTCTAGAAACTGTCTCACGACATCATTAAAGCTGCAGAATATTTACATCAACCACAGCTCCTCAGTGCTTGTTGGGGATGGGGGTTGGGGGGGGGGGGGGGGCGGGGGGGGGGAGAACGTCAGGTGGGGATTAGATTATATTTTTAAGAAGTTACATCAACCGGATTTAAAGCTTCCTTTCTCCCATGTGCCACAGATTCTAACCTGTCAACTGCAGAAAATCTCTCAGCTTTCAAGATCTGCACTCGATTTTCACTTAACATCTGTTGAACGTATTTCCTGTAAATCCCCAACAATATTAAAGGGTGGAGTTAAAAAGTAGATGGAGCCAGAAAAAAATCAAATCAGGGTAATCCTCCAGTAACCTACAAAATAAAATTGTAACCGCAAGTAGGCATAGGAACGGGAGGAGGACAATTAGCCCCTCGAGACTGTTAGGCAGATGGAGTTAGTTCTGGAGAAGTGAAAATAATTGTCATCGAGTGCTGAATCACGATCAACGTTCCCTCTAAGCTGCGCGGTCACGTAGCTGTCTACCACTCCCGTGCAACCCAGGACCTGCTTTTCCCCCATGTGAAATTTTACACGTTTAAACCCCCCCAACCCCCAAAAAAAATTAGGGGGAAACACTGGTCATGAAGCTCATGCTATCATCGCGAGTGCGGGGAATGTTGAACGGACCAGCTGGTCTCATCCTGCCCGCCAATTTCGTATGCTCGTATCAAAGATCCCGCGGCATATTTGAAGAAGAGCAGGAGTTCTCCAGTGTCTTGTCCAACATTCCTGCTTCAACCAGCTCAATCAAAAAAAAAACAGATTAACGAGTCGCCGATCTCATGGCTAAGTCTGGCATCTTGTTTTAAAATGATTAGCTGCTGCATTTGCCGATCGAATAAGTCACTGAAGTTCAAAAGTAACGCAAATACCATTTATTAAGTCAATCAAAAACCAGGATGGCGATGATTAACATGCTTGTGTCACAGATATGTTCAGGTCAGCCAAACAGATCTACGTGCGTCAAAGTAAGCCGCAGATGCCAATTGATAAGTGATCTCATCAACAGCTCAGAGAGCTGAGACAGGCTCAGACGAGTAAATTTGTCTCCGTATGTGTTACATTTTTAATTTGTTTACTCAAGGATTACACTGACATGGTTCAGCAGACCCATCCATCTTTTAATCCATCCTTCAAAATCATTAGAGAGATTTACAAGAAATAAGCTCAACAGATACACGAGAGAGTAGAAACCGGGCACTGATTTTGGGAACAGAGGGAGGATTGTCAGTTGTTGAGAAAAGTGAAAAGCTGTGGCACAGGTGGAAGTTCGAGCAGAGCAAGGGAGAAACCGAGAGTGAAACTCCAAAACTAGCTCAAGTTACTTTTTTTCCCCTTCATTTTAGCCTGATTTTGTCACCACCTAATACACACACACACACAAACATGCCCCACCCATAACCACTGATTTCTTTCTATCCTGCTCCCTAAGCCAAGCAATGTTGAGCCCAATTCACAGAAATCCCACAGTGCAGATAGAGGCCATTTCGGCCCATCGAGCCTGCACCGACACATATCCCACCCGATCCCCGTAACCCCTACACCAACACATATCCCACCCTATCCCCGTAACCCCTACACCAACACATATCCCACCTGATCCCCGTAACCCCACGTATTTAATCCCCCTAACACTAAGGGTCAATTTATCATAGCCAATCAAACTAACCCGCACATCTTTGGACTGTGGGAGGAAACCGGAGCACCCGGAGTAAACCCATGCAAACACGGGGAGAATGTGCAAACTCCACACAGACAGTCGCCCGAGGCCGGATTCGAACCCGGGTCCCTGGCGCTGTGAGGCAACAGTGCTAACCACTATGCCACCGTGCTGCCAATTGTACCAACCCAGCTCCAGATCAAAGAACGAAAGAACTTAAGAACATAAGAAATAGGAGCAGGAGTAGGCCAATCGGCCCCTCGAGCCTGCTACGCCATTCAATAAGATCATGGCTGATCTGATCCTAACCGCCAATCCACTATCACAGAACCATCTCCTGAATCTAACAGAATTAGACACACGAAATAGGAGCAGGATCAGGCTACACGGCCCCTGGGCCCGCTCCGCTACCCACAGGGCCATGTCCGATCCGAACCTAGACTCGTATCCAAATTCCCGCCCGCTCCCCGTAACCCTTAATTCCCTTTACTTCTAGGAAACTGTCTATTTCTGTTTTAAATTTATGTAATGATGTAGCTTCTACAGCTTTTTGGGGCAGCATATTAGATTTGCATTTATACGGCACCTTTCACGTCCCAAGGCGCTTTACAGCAACAAAGTATTTTTTGAAGCATAGTCACTGTTGTATGGTAGGAAACGTGGCAGCCAATCTGCACACAGCAAGCTCCCACAAACAGCAAAGTGATAATGACCAGAGAATCTGTTTTCCAGCGACGTTGGTCGAGGGATTAATATTGACCAGGACACCGGGGAGAACTCCCCCTGCTCTTCTTCGAAATAGTGGCTGTGGGATCTTTTACATCCACCCGAGGGAGCAGACGGGGCCTCAGTTTAGCGTCTCACCCGAAAGACAGCACCTCCTGACGGTGCGGCACTCCCTCGGGACGGCACTGGGGGCGTCAGCCTAGATTTTTGCGCTCAAGTCTCTGGAGTGGGACTTGAACACACAACCTTCTGACGCAAGAGGCGAGAGTGCTGCCCACTGAGCCACGACTGAGATCAGCACAGTGCAGGGGGACTTGTCCAGTCGTGTTTGGGGGGGGGGGGGGGGGGGGGGAAAGAGGGAGACACTACTTTTGAGGTCAGGGCTGCCGTAGGGGCAGAGCAGAAGGAGCTATCCCCTAAAATCTTAACCAGGCTATGCCTGACCGGAAAACATCTGATACCGACACAAGTGTACTAAAAATGGAAAATGTTCCGTCACTCAGCACCAACACTTCCTTAATAAGCACAAAGTTCACATACAGCTCAATCATTGTTCTTCAAAATTAAACCTAACAGGCACGGTTAAAAATACAAGCGCGATCTAATTAAGTTGCGTATTTACTTTAGTTTCCAATGCATGAATTACACTTAGGATTAACTTCGCAAAAATGTGCTGCGTAACCATCAGTCAGACTTTGGCTCAGCTGCTTCTCAGCCACTCCAGCTTAGATAAAATCTCTCAGAATCTGCCAACGTAAAGCATTATCTTCAGGAGACACGTCAGGCTGCACTGACGAGGCATTTCAACTTTAGTTTCTACTTTCAGAACCATGGTGATGTACAGTGTAAATAAAAGTGAATTACTCACTGGATATACAGAGAGTGTGTGTCTGTGTCTGTGTGTGTCAGACATTTGATCTGTTCGAAAGGACAGAAAGTAAGGCGCATTAATAACTGGCTGGATCACCACAGGGAGGTGTTCTCATTAATTGGTACGACGCAATGTTTCCGATATCTAATAAAGGTATAACGAAAGGCCTGTATGTTAATGAATATTTGAAAACAAGTGCTCAGAGTGATTAAGGGGCATAGTCACGTTGGGAGTTCTGCAGGTCAGGCTCAATATATAAAAAGACAGACAGACTTGCATTTATATAGCACCTTTCACGACCACCGGACGTCTCAAAGCGCTTTACAGCCAATGAAGTACTTTTTGAAGTGTAGTCACTGTTGTAATGTAGGGAAACGCAGCAGCCAATTTGCGCACAGCAAGCTCCCACAAACAACAATGTGATAATGGCCAAATTATCTGTTTGTGTGATGTTGGTTGAGGGAAAAATGTTGGCCCCAGGACACCGGGGAGAACTTCCCTGCTCTTCTTCAAAATAGTGCCGGGGGATCTTTTACATCCACCCGAGAGAGCAGACGGGGCCTCGGTTTAACGTCTCATCCAAAAGACGGCACCTCCGACAGTGCGGCACTCCCTCAGCACTGCACTGGGAGTGTCAGCCTAGAATTTGGTGCTCAAGTTTCTGGAGTGGGACTTGAACCCACAACCTTGTGACTTAGAGGCGAGGGTGCTGCCCACTGAGCTGTGCAGACCAGGGAGATTTCAGGTTTGAGCTTTGGTCAGTGCTTGGTAATGACCAGACAATCTGTTTTTGTTATGTTGGTTGAGGGATAAATATTGGCCCAGGACACCGGGGCTAACTCCCCTGCTCTTTTTCGAAATAGTGCCATGGGATCTTTTACGTCCACCTGAGAGAGCAGACGGGGCCTCGGTTTGGTTTAACGTCTCATCCGAAAGACGGTACCTCAGACAGTGCAGCACTCCCTCAGCACTGCACTGGAGTATCAGCCTAGCTTTATGTGCTCAAGTCCCTGGAGTGGGACTTGAACCCACAACCTTCTGGCTCAGAGGCGAGTCACAGCTGACACATATTGACATATGCGTGCAATATGATTGTTTCCTCCAAGCAGCGTTCTCAGGAATATAATGCTTTTTTTTTTTTAAAAGTACATGTGCAAAGCAACACAATTAAGATTATAAACTGGAGGAGTTGAATTTAAATAAATAATTCCAAGCTAGTTTGCATTTATATAACGCTTCATCACGTCACAAAGCACTTCACGTACCACAAATTACTTTGAAGTGCAGCAAATCTTCTAGAATCATAGAAGCTTACGGCACAGAAGGAGGCCATTCAGCCCATCGTGTCTGCCCAACCTAATCCCACTGTCCAGCTCTTGGTCCGTAGCCCTGTAGGTTACGGCACTTCAATGGCATATCCAAGTACTTTTTAAATGCGGTGAGGGTTTCTGCCTCTCCCACCCTTTCAGGCTGTGAGTTCCAGATCCCCACCACCCTCTGGGTGAAAAAAGTTCTCAACTCCCCTCTAATCCTTCTACCAATTACTTTAAATCTATGTCCCCTGGTTATTGACCTCTCTGCTAAGGGAAATAGGTCCTTCCTAGCCACTCTATTTATGGCCCTTCATAATTTTATACACCTCAATCAAATCCCCCCTCAGCCTCCTCTGTTCCAAAGACAACTCCAGCCTATCCAATCTTTCCTCATAGCTAAAATTCTCATAAATCTCCTCTGTACCCTCTCTAGTACAATCACATCTTTCCTGTAATGTGATGACCAGAACTGCACGCGGTACTCTAGCTGTGGCCTTCTCAGGGTAACTAGAGATGGGCAATGAAACAATGCCCACATCCCAAGAACAAAAAATAAAATTCTACATAGTTCTGTACTAGTGAAAGGGGGGGGGGGGGGGGAAAAAAAAGAGTTGCTGAAAGTTCAAAATAAACTTGAAATGCCAAGTCAGTCCACCCTGTACCATCTGCAACAGGTGAGAACACAATTAAAAAAGGACACATGGTGCTTTGTCAACAATCGCATTTGTTTGTCGCAATGAAAAACAAACAGCTTTATTTGCTTTCACTGTACATCCTGGATTAACTTGGCACTCGGCAGCTTCAGCACAGCGAGCAAGCTGGCAAGTAGCCTTGCACCTGGTCACCACCAGTGCACCTCCTTTTGGCACGGACTCGGTACATAATCACAGGCAAGCACATGAAGATTTTTGCTTGAAAAGAATGCGCTTCCCACAACCAAGACCTCTGAACCCAAACATTAGGTTTCTCCATGTTGCCTACATTACAATATCGATGCTCTTTGTTGTTGCGTTTCCCCCCTCCCCCCATGTTTCCTACATTACAACAGTGACTACACTTCAAAAGTACTTCATTGGCTGTAAAGCGCTTTGCGACGTACAGAGGTCGTGAAAGGCGCTAAAGAAATGCAAGTTCTTTCTTTAATGTTCCACCGCGTGGCAGAGTTCTGAATTAGCGGATCTCATCTGGGATAGCAGTAGAAGTGATGCATTTGGCCCGAGTGGCGCTGGGCTAGAGGAGGACCAGAAAGAGGGGGGGGGGGGGGGGGGGTGGAAATCAGGAAGGCGGTCCCATCCCACAACCCTCGGCTGGAGAATGCGAATGGGTGGATTTCAAAATGCTGGGATCGGCCTCCCCCCTGCCAAACATTCCATCGACGCTCACGGTCTAGTATAACACACGGAAAACTGCCCACGTGGACAGAGTACGGCAAGGCTCCCGGCTGCCCGCGGAACTTTATCACAGCAAAATAGAAAGGACGAACTTGCATTTCTATAGCGCCTTTCACAGCCTCAGGACGCCCAAATGTGCTTTACAGCCAATTAAGTACTTTTTGAAGTGTAGTCACTGTTGTAATGTAGAAAATGTGGCAGTCAATTTGCGCACAGCAAGCTCCCACATATGACACTGAGATAATGACCAGATAATCTGTTTTAATGATGTTGGTTGAGGGATAAATATTGGCCCCAGGAAATAGAAACATAGATATAGAAACATAGGAGATAGGAGCAGGAGTAGGCCATTCGGCCCCTCGAGCCTGCTCCACCATTCAATGCGATCATGGCGGATCATCCAAATTCAGTACCCGGTCCCTGCTTTCTCCCCATATCCCTTGATCCCCTTAGCCTTAAGAAATATATCTAATTCCTTCTTGAATATATTTAATGAATTGGCCTCAACTGCCTTGTGTGGTAGAGAATTCCACAGGTTCACCACTCTCTGGGTGAAGAAATTCCTCCTTATCTCAGTCCTAAATGGCTTACCCCTTATCCTTAGACTGTGACCCCTGGTTCTGGACTCCCCCGCCATCGGGAACAGCCTCCCTGCATCTAGTCTGTCTGGTCCTGTTAGAATTTTAGGACACCGGGGATAACTCCCCTGCTCTTCTTGGGAGTAGTGCTGTGGGATCTTTTACGTCCACCCGAGGGGGCAGATGGGGCCTCTATTTAACGCCTCATCCGCCCGCCTCCAACAGCATAGATTATGCATCAAGTTAAGAGATGACAAAGGCATGCGTGAGGATTTCAGCAGCAGACGGGCTGGTTAAGGGCAGAGGCAGATGATCGTATGGAGGCGGAAATAGTTTTTCTTTGTAATGCAGAGGATGTGGGGTCAGAAGATCAGCTGGGGTTACAATTGAGACACTGCAATTGAACAGAGTGCACCTGAGCTAAGGAGGGGGGGGGGGCGGGGCGGGGCGGGGAGACCCCGATTATTACTAGTCGACCTCCCATGACATTGTACATGGGGAGTTGAGACCAAGTTTAATCTTCCAAGTAACAACAATTTGTATTTATATAGCGCATTTAACATAGCAAAACGTCCCAAGACGCCGCACAGGAGTATTTTAAGACAACAAATTTGACACCAATCCACATAAGGATAAATTAGGGCAGGTGACCAAAAGCTTGGTCAAAGAAGTAGGTTTTAAGGAGCGCCTTAAAAAGGAGAGGTAGAGGGGTTTAGGCAGGGAATTCCAGAGCTTAGGGCCCAGGCAACAGAAGGCACGGCCACCAAAGGTTGAGCGATTATAATCAGGGATGCTCAAGGGGGCAGAATTAGAGATAATTACAAAAAAGGGCATAGAGGCACTGGAGAAGGTACAAAGACGATTCGCAAGGATGATACCAGAACTGAGGGGTCCCAACTATCGGGAAAGACTGAATAGGCTCTCTTCTCTAGAAAAGAGAAGGCTGAGGGGTGACCTAAGAGAGGTCTTTAAAATTATGAAGGGCTTTGGTAGGGTGGACGTGGAGAAAAATCCACTTGTCGGGGAGTCAAAACTAGGAGTCATAAACATAAGATAATCAGTAATAAATCCAATCGGGAATTCAGGAGAAACTTCCTTTACCCAGAGAGTGGTGAGAATGTGGAACTCGCTACCACAGGGAGTGGTTGAGGCCAATAGCACAGATGCATTTAAGGGGAAGCTGGATAAAGACACGAGGGAGAAGGGAATAGAAGGATATGCTGATGGGGTGAGATGAAGTAGGGTGGGAGGAGGCTGGTGTGGAGCACAAACTGGGCCGAACGGCCTGTTTCTGTGCCGTAAACACTATGGCCCAGTAATTCGGGTCCCAACGCGCGAGTACGCACGGGGTACCCACGCGTGGACCCGATGGAAGTGCCGGTTTCTTGCATGCACAGCGCATGCGCGGGAAAACGGCACTTCCGGTCCCCTGAAAGCAGGGGTTAAGAGGTGAAATGCGTGCGACGTATGAGTCTGCGCGTGCGCGGTGAACTTCCTTTTTTTTTCCAGGTTTGCCCGTGCATGAAGGCCTCCACTTTTTACACTTTAAAAAAGCAGACGTAAGGACTTCATTTTAAAAGGTAAGTGGTCAATTTATTAAAATTAGAACATTTTTTCCACAGGTTTATTATTTTTAAATACTTTACAGTAAGGTAAGTGTATTTTTAGCTCCATTTTTTATAAAATTATTTTTTTCAAAAATATATATTGTTTAAAATGGTTATTTAATGTTATTTACAGTTGATTTAAATAGTGTGATTTTTTAAAAAATTTATTTTAAGGTTAAGTACTGTTTTGGGCGCCCGGAGTTTTCACGAGTTTGACAGGTCTTATGTCAAACTCATGAATGGGCTTTTCCCTCCTTCGATTGGTTGCCCGGTGCTCACGTGATCCCAGCCGACGCATCGCACTAACTACGCCGCTGGGTCACACAAGCACAGCGCGCCGGGAGCTGGAGCGGGCCACAGACAGGAAATCCACGCTGGCCCAGGCCTCAACTGTCGGCGCGCTAGGTAAGTGTAGGTCGGGGGCTTGCACCCGCGGGAAGCCCCCGACACCAATTTCCGGGCCAATGTAATTTTATGAAGTGGGGTTAGAGGACAGTGGATAACTAGATCAGGAAACGCATTATAAAGCCATATAGTCTCCCTTTACTTTTATATTTGCATTATAAATTCTTATGTCCACATTTATAATGGAAACTTGTCACGTTGTAATTACAACCCGTCATGAACGGTGGAACTGCAGCAATTTCACTGGAAGGACAGTGTAATTACAGCGTGACATGTTGACATAGACAGTTTCCATTATAAATGTGGACACAGGAATATATAGTGGTTAAAAAGTTGACAGGAGTTTTTAAACTGTATTAACAGACAGATACTTCAGCTTGAATTATGAAGAGGAGGAAATGCGCCCAGTTTAAGCACATATTTCTAGGAACGAACCAAAACAAGGCTAGCTGGCCATCTGCTAATCCACTCAGAGGGGTCAATCACTCAAAAATTGGGCTGTTACTTATAACTTTTTTTTTAAGTTCTGAACAAAAATTGAGTATTTTAAAACAGATTTGCAATCGAGAAATCTAATATTAGGTTAATGCAGACATAAATTTTTAATTGCTTACGAAATTTTAAATTCAACATCTGGATTATTCTACGTCAAACTCTGGCAGGAATTTTCCTTTTCTCCCATTTTCGCTGTTTAAAAAAAGTGATTATGGCTCCTTCCTGTTAATCCCAAAGGTACAAGGGCCTCTGAACTCTGACGGGGAACTTTTCCAAAGAAACAATCACCGCACTCCAGAAATAATTCATCACATGAAGTGCTTTGAGCGATTTATGAAATGCATAATAAAAGGTGCTATATAAATGCAAGACTTTATTGCCCCCCTTTCAATTAAGTTGTTGTTTAAGAATAAGAACATAAGAATTAGGAGCAGGAGTCGGCCATTCGGCCCCTCCATAATCACCATTCAATAAGATCATGGCTGATCATCGACCTCAACTCCACTTTCCTGCCCGATCTCCATATCCCTTGATTCCCCTAGAGTCCAAAAATCTATCGATCTCAGCCTTGAATATACTCAAAGACTCAGCATTCACAGCCCTCTGGGGCAGGGAATTCCAAAGATTCACAACCCTCGGAGTGAAAAAATTCCTCCTCATGTCAGTCTTAAATGGCCGACCCCTTATCCGGAGACTGTGCCCCCTAGCTCTAGACACTCCAGGCTGGGGAAACAACCTCTCAGCATCTACCCTGTCAATCCCCCTCAGAATCTTGTATGTTTCAATGAGATCACCTCTCATTCTTCTAAACTCCAGCGAGTATCGGCCCAATCTACTCAATCTCTCATCATAGGACAGCCCTCTAATCCCAGGAATCAATCTAATGAACCTTCGTTGCACCGCCTCCAAGGCAAGTATATCCTTCCTTAGATAAGGAGACCAAAACTGTGCACAGTACTCCAGGTGTGGTCTCACCAGGCCCTGTACAATTGTAGCAAGACCTCCTCACTCTTATACTCCAACCCCCTTGCAATAAAGACCAATATGCCATTTGCCTTCCTTATTGGTTGCTGTACCTGATGTTAGCTTTCTGTGTTTCTTGCACGAGGACACCAAAATCTCTCTGAACACCAACATTTGAAAGTTTCTCACCATTTAAAAAATATTCTGTTTTTCTATTCTTCCTACTGATGCACTATCAATTGCTACAAAAGACTGGAGATTGAGAAAGTAATAAACAGGCTTTTATTACCAAAGAACAGAGCATGCCTCTTGTGGTTGCCTGGTATCCAAAAGGGCCGGAGGCTTCTGAGCAGCGACCTTTATACCCAGCCATGAGGGTGGAGCCAGGGGCGGAGTCAGCTGAGGCATGCACAGACAAGTACAACAATATGCAAGAGTGAACAACAGTACTAACAGTGAACAACAGTACTAACAACAGTGGTGAACAACAATACTAACAACAGTGGTTTACCACACCTACCAAAGTGAATCTACATTATACTCCATCTGCCACCTCACTGCCCACTCACTTAGTCTATCTATATCCCTTTGCAGGCTCTTGTGTTTTCCTCACAGCTACAGTCCCACCTAGCTTTGTATCGTCAGAAAACTTGGACACATTATATTCGGTCCCTTCATCTAGGTCATTAATATAGATTGTAAAGAGCTGAGGCCCCACCACTGATCCTAACATTTCTGCCATTTCCTTATTCCCCATAATAATTTCTCCTGTCTCAGCCTCCAAAGGACCAACATTTACTTTTGCTACTCTCTTCCTTTTTACATACTTGTAGAAGCTCTTACAATCTGTTTTTATATTTCTTGCTAGTTTTCTCTCATATTCTATTTTTTCCCTTATCATCAATTTTTTGGTTATTCTTTGCTGGTTTCTGAAACGCTCCCAATCTTCAGGCTTACTACTATTCTTTGCAACATGAAAAGCTGCTTCTTTCAATCTAATGCTATCCTTAACTTCTTTAGTTAGCCACGGTTGGATCACTTTTCCTGTGGAGTTTTTGTTTCTCAACGGAATGTATACTTGAGAATTATGAAATATTTCTTTACATGCTAGCCACTGCTTATCTACCGCCATACCATTTAATCTATTTTTCCAATCTACCTTGGCCAACTCACCCCTCATACCTATGTAATTGGCTTTATTTAAATTTAAGACTCTAGTTTCAGACTTAGGCAAGTCACTCTCAAACTTAATGTGAAATTCTATCATATTATGATCACTCTGCCCCAGAGGATCATTTACTATGAGATTGCTAATTAGCCCTGTCTCATTAGACAATATAAGATCTAAAATAGCCTGTTCCCTGGTTGGTTCCATGATGTATTGTCCTAGGAAACTGTCTCGAATGCATTCCATGAACTCGTCCTCCAGACTACCTTTGCCAATTTGATTTGTCCAGTCTATAAGATTAAAGTCCCCCACAATTATTGCATTACCTTTGTTACAAGCTCCTACTATTTGATTAATACTCTGTCCAATGGTATAGCTACTGTTAGGGGGCCTATATACTACTCCCACCAGTGTTTTCTGCCCCTTGTTATTCCTTATCTCCACCCATACTGATTCTACTTCCTGATCTTCCGAGCCGAGATCCTTTCTCTCTACTGTCCTTATGTCATCCTTTATCAGGGCTCCCCCCCACCCCCACTCCTTTTCCATTCTGCCTGTCATTTTGAAACATCAAGTACCCTGGAACATTTAATTCCCAACCTTGGCCACCTTGCAACCACATCTCAGTACAGGTAGACTATCCTTTATCCGAAAACCTTGGGACCAACTGTGTTTTGGTTTTCGGAATTTTTCGGATTTCAGAAGGTTTTCATGTCCGTATCTGACAACAAACACTGTTGCTTAGCAACAGCTTGTAAACACTTGGGCCCTGCCTTGGAAGCGTCTCTGAAGCTGTTGCTAAGCTAGAGACTCTTTCCACAGCCTGACTGTTTAAAAAAAATGCTAGGGGGAAGAAAAAAAAACGAACAAAACGGCTGCTGATTTCTGCCGTTAGATCGAGGTTTCCGGCTTCCCCGCTGCGTATCTGAATTCCTTGACTTGGCGGGGGTCTGGGGCTCGACTGCCGCCGCCAGTTGTGGGAAAGCCGGATATCGGCTGACTCCTACACTAAGCTGGCCCGCAAATCAGGTTGGGGGGGAAGAAAAGACTATCGGATGGGCTGATGTATTGTTGGGTTCACTCTCCCGGTACCTCCTTCACACTGCCCGGCTCGGCCTGCAATCTCCTACCCAGGAGGGAACTCTGTGACCCTCTGCCCTGCTCACAGGGAAAGGCAGAGCTCCCGGACCACTCCTGTCATGTTTGGCGCCACTCGGCTCATGTCGTGCGCACGACTTACGCTCCTCGAAAAAACTTTCGGTTTTTAGAGGTTTTCGGAAGTGCGGATAAAGGATAGTCTACCTGTAATAGCTATTAGATCAAACCCATTTATCTCCATTTGTGCCACTATTTCATTTTTATTTTTTTTTAATATTTTCGTTTATGGGATGTGGGCGTCGCTGGCAAGGCCAGCATTTATTGCCCATCCCTAATTGCCCTGGAGAAGGTTTGTTACGAATGTTTCGTGCATTCAGATAAAGAGTCTTTAATTTAAATTTTTTACTATTATTCCTTGCTTTGACCATATTCTCTGCTGCACTGCTACCGTTAAACTCTCTGTCCCTTCCTGTCACACACTGCTTATTTTTACCCAAATCGCTACACTGCTCTATTGCCTTGACCTTTCTCTTTAGATTTCTAAATTTCCCCTCACCTGACCCCTGGTGTGCGTATCAATAAAAAAAAAATTTTAATTAGTATCAAATGTGTTGATTCTGACCACAAACAAAAGCAGTTCTCAGTTCGTAGAATACTATTAATCTGCCACTAGTGTCACAAGATTTCAATAAAGTTGTTTGACAGACCTTGCTGTGTGCAAAATAACTGCCGGGTTTGCTTACACAGAATTTATAGCACAGAAAGAGGCCATTTGGCCCAACTGGTCAATGCTGGTGTTTATGCTCCACACGAGCCGCCTCCCACCCTACTTCATCTCACCCTATCTGCAGAACACTATTCCTTTCTCCCTCGTGTTTATCTAGCTTCCCCTTAAATGCATCTATGCTATTTGCCTCAAACACTCCTTGTGGTAGCGAGTACACAACAAGAATCAATGCACTACAAAGTAAAAGACTTGGATTTCTATAGCGCCTTTCACGACCACTGTACGTCCCAAAGCGCTTTACAGCCAATGAAGTACTTTTGAAGTGTAGTCACTGTTATAAACGTGGCAGCCAATTTGCGCACAGCAAGCTCCCACAAACAGCAATGTGATAATGACCAGATCATCTGGGTTTTTTTTTTTAGTGATGTTGGTTGAGTGATAAATATTGGCCAGGACACCGGGGAGAATTCCCCTGCTCTTCTTTGAAATAGTGCCACGGGATCTTTTACGTCCACCCAAGAGAGCAGACGGTGCCTCGGTTTAACATCTCATCCGAAAGACGGCACCTCCGACAGTGCGGCGCTGCACTGGGAGGGTCAGCCTAGATTTCTGTGCTCAAGTCTCTGGAGTGGGACTTTAACCCATGACCTTCTGACTCAGAGGCGAGGGTGCTACCAACTGAGCCACAGCATATGTGACCTACTTTCAGATTTGAGAGAGATGTTACATAAATGCACATGTCCCCAGTGCGTTATCACATGTGGTCTTCTCTCTCACCGACCCGGTAGGATTTCAACTGTAATGGTGCACGTGAAATTTCACCGCGACTGTTTGATCTGGGCATTTTGAAAACAGAAGTCTGAAGTATTGGTAGTTAAAGGTTTGTCACTTGCTGCGCTGGGAGAAATACAAGGTGGTGAATTAAGTGAACTATAACAACTTGTCTTTATATAGTGCATTTAATGTATTAAGCATCCCAAGGCATCTGACTGAAAAGAGTGAGCACTAGTAGGGAAAATAACCAAAAGATATGGTCCACAAAAAAAAACAGGTTTCAAAGGAAGCTTTTGAAGGTAGAATTCTTGATAATAACTGAAGGCTCCGCCACCAAGAGTGGAGTGAAGGGAGAGAGAAGCAGCACGAGACCAGAAACAGAACACAGGCTGCAACCTAGCAAGCTGGGCTGCAGATTGCAATCACATCAGAAGGCCAAAGCCATGAAGGGATTCGTAAACAATAACCGAGATACTGAATTCAATGTATTTGGGGGATAGGAAGCCAATGGAAGTCAGCGAGGATGGGGTGGTGGGCAAGCAACACAGGATAGGACACAGACAGCAGAATTTACAATTTGGAGTGAAGCACGTTGGAGGTTGGGTAGCAGATGAGGGAGAACATAAGAATTAGGGGAGGAGGCCATATGGTCTCTCGAGCCTGCTCCGCCATTCAATAAGATCATGGCTGATCTTCAACCACATTCCTGCCCTATCCCCATATCCCTGGATTCCCCTAGAGTCCAAAAATCTATCTCAGCCTTGAATATACTAAACAATTCAGCATCCACAGCCCTTTAGGGTAGAGAATTCCAAAGATTCACAACCCTCAGAGTGAAGAAATTCTTCCTCATCTCAGTCTTAAATGGCCGACCCCCTTATCCCGAGACTATGCCCCCCCCTAGTTCGAGACCCTCCAGCCTTGGGGGGGGGGGGGGGGGGGGGGGGGAACAGCCTCTCAGCATCTACCCTGTCAATCCCGTGTTGGAAAAGTCAAGCCATTGGGTGACAATGGGATGAATGAGGGATTCTACGATGGTAGAGTCGCAGAGACATATTGGAGCAGCACAAAAACATATTGTTGCGAGTCCAATTTTTTTTGTCTGCAGTGTATTCATACAAGTGAAGTAACATCGCCGAGCGAACACACTGAACAAGCTGTAACCCCCTTGTATACACTGCAATGACAACAATGAGTCACACTGTTTCTTTGCAATGCATCACAAACACTGGTCTGCAAGCCAACAAGCCCAGTCCTGCGACTCCAGTCAACAATATTGTTAAACCATAAATTTACAAATTGAAATGCACACGCACACAAAAAAAATGGATTACAGAAGATAATATCCATATTAAGAGAGTGTAAAGGTTGCAATGCAATCTCAAAAATCGGATTAAAGTTTACAAACCGCACAACTGCATGTTTATAGCCTTTGATTATGTTCCAATTCTACAATTCCCTCCCAGCTACCTGTTGCCCTATATAGTGGCGCTCTCGCCCAATAATGCTGCCAACAGCTGTGGCCTCATTAGCTTTTACCTGCAGCTGGATAAACAAAGTTTTCTTTTTTTTTTAAATACCCTGCAATCTCCAAAAAACACTGACTGGTTCAAACACGCTCACTCAAAGCAACCAGAAAGACGGATCTCGCTGCCTCTCTACGAACCTCTCAACCACAAGTTGTATTAACAGTTCACTGACGAGCGGCACTATCGCACTGAATGAAACCGCATACTGCCAACGGCTTCTCGAGTGGAGGGATGTGGGCTCGTGGCGAGTTCCCAACCTTCGCCCATCATTCGTCGGAATGCGACGAGTGGAAACTGGAGGGTTTTTAAACCTCGAGCTGCTCTTGCACATCGGCAAAATGGTCGGATTACAAAAAAAAAACGTAAGATAGTTTCTGAGAAAGGACATGCAGCCCCATATGTCCATATGTTCAGAAAGAACTTAAGACACAGATCCCAGCACCAATTTCTTAATGTTAGCTTTTTTTCAAAATATAAATGAGACCCCTGCGTTAGCACCACCAGTTCCTGAAGCACGGGCCTTGTACAACCAGCTGAAACCGCAAAGGTAAACCCCAAAAAGGGTTGTTTTTTCTTTTTACGAGGTCAGTTCTCAGCCTCCTCCTTTCAGCTCCAGCTCGGATGCTGTGGAGCAGCTTTGGAAGGAGGTCACACATCGGCTTCCAGAAGCTGCGTGAAACAGGAAGACCATAAAAAGGTTAAAGGAAAATGAGACATCCCCAATGGCTCGGTGGGAAGTGCGCAGTGCATAACTCAGCCGTACAGACAGGGGAAGTCCCAGGTAAATCAATTGTGAATTGAGGTCGTCCTTGTGGTCTAATGAGTGGGGGCGGGGGGGGTGGGGTGTGGGGAGAGGAGATAATCAGCCAGGTTTTCCACCCAGTGACTCTGACTGTAAAGTACATGCACATGGATGTCAAGTACAGTGTAGCACTCTCGCCTCCAAGTCTGTCGGAGGTGCCGTCTTTCAGATGAGACGTTAAGCCAAGGCCCCGTCGGCTCGCTCAAGTGGACGTAAAAGATCCCACTGTAGGAATGTCTAGTTCCTATCAAGAGACTGAGGTCGACTCAGTCGATCAACAAACGATGTTTAATGTAAAACAAACGGAGTTTAACAAACCAATACACGAGAACTACGAAAACAGGTCTAGTCAGTTCGGAGGCTCCACGAGGACTGCTAGGGCGGTCCCGTGGTTGGCGTCATGACGTCATCACGTTTTTCCCGCCGTTGGGGATCACATGATGAACGGCGTGACGTCATCGCGTTTGCCCGCGCTCTTAAAGGGACTGCGCTCTGTACATGCAAACAGTATATACAAAAGGTACAGACTCAGGCTGTAGTTAACACACTGTTAAAGGGAATTATATACATTTGATCAGAGTCCCTTAGTGGCTCTGCCACACCACGGCCACTATTTCAAAGAAGAGCAGGGGGGAGTTCTCCCCGGTGTCCTGGCCAATATTTATTCCTCAATCAACATCGCTAAAAAACAGATTATCTGGCCATTATCACATTGCTGTTTGTGGGAGCTTGCTGTGCGCAAAATTGGCTGCCGCGTTTCCTACATTACAACAGTGACTACACTTAAAAAAAAAAGCACTTCATTGTGTGGTGGTCATGAAAGGCGCTATATAAATGCAAGTCTTTCTTTTTTTCCCCCTCTTTTTTCAAGTGACAGCGTGACCAAGATAATCCCACATGGTCACAAACTTTCAACACTCCGTCTAACCTCACACAAAGAATGGCCCCACACGGTCACATGACTTTCCAGCACACTCACATCAAGAATGGCCATTTTTAACCAAGTAATGGGAGAGCTGACCGAGTCAGCGTCTTCAGGAGGAGGGGTGAAAAAGGACGGGTGGGTAGGCAAAGGGAGGAAAATATTTATTCTGCAAGCTCGCAAACTGAGAAAAATGGGTTTTCTTTCTCAGCTGACACCTGCAGTTTCAGATATTTGCTAACTCATCGCACCATGAGGTTCTGCAGAGTCAAAGCAGCGAGTTGGAATTCGGGTAAAAGGCACACACACAGGGTGAATGTAGGCAGAGCTAGATTTACCTGGATTTGTGACAAAATACTTGTTCACTTTAGGGGGCTGCAAGCTTATAAAAATAAAATTAAAAGGTTTGCATTTATATAGCACCTTTCATGACCGCTGGACGTTTCAAAGCACTTTACAGCCAATGAAGTACTTTTTGAAGTGCAGTCACTGTTGTAAATGCAGGAAATGCGGCAGCCAAATTGCGCACAGCAAGCTCCCACAAACAGCAATGTGATAATGACCAGATAATCTGTTTTTGTTATGTTGATTGAAGGATAAATATTGACCCAGGACAAAATCTATTACAAGGTCAAAAACTATGAAAGTTATTGGAAAGCTGAGTCATGGAATAGTTATTAGAGGTCAACTTAAAACACTCTAGAAAGTCTAACTAAAGGGATATAAGCTCCCGGAGACATAGCTCTCTATACAAGAGGCGCAACAGAAATGCAAGTTGTAACTAAATGGAATGAAAGGAACAAATAGGTTTCCTCGAGAAAAGAGAAGGCTGAGGGGTGACCTAATAGAGGTCTTTGAAATTTGAAGGGGTTTGATAGGGTAGATGTAGAGAAGACTTTCTACTTGTGGGGCAGTCTAAAACTAGGGGCCATAAATACAAGATATATCTTGTCACTAATAAATCCAATAGGGAATTCAGGAAAAACTTCTTTACCCAGAGAGCGGTGAGAATGTGGAACTCACTGCCACAGGGAGTAGTTGAGGCGAACAGTGTAGATGTATTTAAGGGGAAGCTGGATAAGTACACGAGGGAGAAAGGAATAGAAGGATATGCTGATACAGCAAGATGTAGTAGGGTGGGAGGAGGCTCGTGTGGGGCATAAACACCGGCATGGAGCATAGAAGGTAAGAGCTGGAGTAGGCCATTCGGCCCCTCGAGCCTGTTTTGCCATTTAATGAGATCATGGCTGATCATCCAAATTCAGTACCCTGTCCCTGCTCTCTCCCCATATCCCTTGATCCCTTTAGCCTTAAGAAATATATCCAACTCCTCCTTAAATATATTTAATAAATTGACCTCAACTGCCTTCTGTGGTAGAGAATTCCACAGGTTCACCACTCTCTGGGTGAAGAAATTCCTCCTCATCTCAGTCCTAAATGGTTTACCCCTTATCCTTAGACTGTGACCCCTGGTTCTGGACTCCCCCGCCATCGGGAACATCCTTCCTGCATCTAGTCTGTCTAGTCCTGTGAGAATTTTTAAAATTTCAATGAGATCCCCTCTCATTCTTCTAAACTCTAGCGAATATAAGCCTAATCGACCCCAATCTCTCTTCATACGTCATTCCTGCCATCCCAGGTATCAGTCTGGTGAATCTGCGCTGCATTCCCTCCATGGCAAGAACATCCTTCCTCAGATAAGGCGGCCAAAATTTGGTCGCCTTATCTGTTGCATACTTCTGTGCTGTAAAAATCTATGTAATTCTACGTAACCAACAGAAATAGTGTGCAAATCTCCGATAGTCACAGTTAGTTTTATTATGTTGCAGGACATTCCGTACTGTATACACGTTCACAAGCGCACATACAGATTGCCAGCCGTCGGATGCAGAATTTAAGCCGTGTTCCTGCTGATTCAATGGCGACAAGCAACGCTCCCTGGAAGCCGCGCGGCCACGCAGCACTCCGGGGAACCCGAGCGGCCGGCTTTTCAATACAAAGGGGCCGCCCGGCGCCAAACAAAATTAGAGGGAGCATTGGCTACTGGTGCACCATTTGTGGAATGGGTCATTAAATCAAGGCCCCCCCCGCATCTGCTCAATCAGGTGGGTATGAGAAGGAAATCTCATGGCGCTATTCAAAGAAGAGCGGGGGAGTTTCGCTGCTGCCTTAATCAAGGTTCTTTCCTGAACCAACGACTTTCACCTCATTTGCTGTTTGTGGGATCTTGCTATGATCGGCGGGTTTGCCTACATGACAACAGTAACTGCACTTTCAAAAATAAAATGTCGTTGCTGGTAAAGGTCGGGATGTCCATGGAGGGGTTTCAAAAACACAAGTTCTTTCCTTTTATTCTGAAATTTACATGTGCCCTCTTCTTTGTCAACATATGCCTCTAAAGGTCAACGTTATAACCTACTCAAATATATAACCTATATAAAACATATAACCTACACCTCTGTAACATTGCCCGTCTCCGCCCCTGCCTCAGCCCACCTGCTGTTGAAACACTCATCCATGCCTTTGTTACCTTGACTATTCCAACGCAGTCCTCGCCAGCCTCCCAGTTTCTACCCTCTAAGCTTGAAATCATCCAAAACTCGGCTGCCCATAGCGCACCAAGTTCCCGTACACTCATCACCCCTGTGCTCGTTGACCTACATTGGCTCCCGGTCAAGCAACGCCTCAGTTTTAAAATTCTCATCCTTGTTTTCAAATCCCTCCATGGCCTCGCCCCCTCCCTATCTCTGTAATCTCCTTAATGTGTCAGCTGTGGCTCAGTGGGCAGCACACTTGCCTCTGAGTCAGAAGGTTGTGCGTTCAAGTCCCCACTCCAGGGACATGAGCATATAAATCTAGGCTGACACTCCCAGTGCAGTACTGAGGGAGCGCTGCACTGTCGGAGGTGCCGTCTTTCGGATGAGACATTAAACCGAGGCCCCGTCTGCTCTCTCAGGTGGACGTAAAAGATCTCATGGCCACTATTTCGAAGAGCAGGGGAGTTCTCCCCGGTGTCCTGGCCAATATTTATCCCTCAACCAACATTAACAAAAACAAATTATCTGGTCATTATCACATTGCTGTTTGTGGGAGCTTGCTGTGCGCAAATTAGCTGCCGCGTTTCCCACATTACAAGTGACTACACTTCAAATAGTACTTCACTGGCTGTGAGACGTCCGGTGGTCATGAAAGGCGCTACATAAATGCAAATCTTTCTTTTTCCTTCAGCCCCACAACCGCACTCCCCGACCCCGACTCCCACTGAGATGTCTGCGCTCCTCCAATTCTGCCCTCTTGAGCATCCCTGATTTTAAAATTGCTCAACCATTGGTGGCCGGGCCTTCAGCTGCCTCGGCCCTAAGCTCTGGAATTCCCTCCCTAAACCTTTCCGCCTCTCTTTGTTCCTTTAAGACGCTCCTTAAAACCTACCTCTGACCAAGCTTTTGGTCACCTGTCCTAATATCCCCTTATGTGACGCGGTGTATCAAGTTTTTTTGTCTTATAAACGCTCCTGTGAAGCACCATGGGACGTTTTATTACGTTAAAGGCGCTACATAAATACAAGTCGTTGTTGTTGTTATTATTATTATTTAAACGCAATGACTGCACAACATAGTGTCTACCAGAGATACCCTTAACCTAGGGTCACCTTCCAAGGCTACGGTTAGATTGCAGAGTGCAAAGATCAATCTGCAGTACCCGAATGGTACCGTGGGCTGTGATCACACTCACCGTGTCAGGAGGAAGCTCTGCCCAGGCGCACGGACACAGAACGCCACTCCACGATGGGCACATTTTGGGACTGTAGGTGTCTACTTTCTCAAACTATTACAAAAAAAGAGAGATTCTTCTTACATTTATAAACTGCCCAGTAGATCTCTCAAACCACCCAAGCTCCTCTTAAACCCACCTTCATACCGGACCGGCTTTATATAATCACACAGTGCCAAACCCTACTGGTGAGAGACAGCCCCTCTCTCCTTCTCCTGTCTCGCACGTTTGGCTTCAGTGCGTTAGAGTCAGATTACAATCTGACTACCGAGTTACGTTGAGTCAATGCAGAGCCAAAAAAGCACTTTGCATCACCCCAAAAGTGGCAGAATAATTGCATTCTAAAATGACTCGAGTACACGACCTCATTGCATGTCTCCCAAGCCATCTTCCAACAGTAAGAAGTCACACAACACCAGGTTATAGTCCAACAGCTTTATTTGAAATCACAAGCTTTCGGAGCGCTGCTCCTTCGTCAGGTGAAGTGAAGAGTTGCATATAAGCACAGCATATATAGTCAGAGCGTACTGCCAGATGATTACAGGTAATCTTTCTAACTGCCCTTTATCACACCTCGGCAGAGAGGTAATCACAGCAATCACAGGTGTGAATGGTGTCCAAACAGGTCAGTCAGGAAAACATTACATCAAAGAACAATGAGGTGGGGTCACAAGGGGTCAAATGTTGCAGATGCTGGGGTCTGTATGAAAAACAAAAAACAAACGATCGACAGTTCCGACGGGCCACAGCGAAAAATCGCAAAGACCTCCTCAGAAGACAAACACGGGACACAACCAACAGAGTACCCTTCGTCGTCCAGTACTTCCCCGGAGCGGAGAAACTACGCCATGTTCTTCGCAGCCTTCAACATGTCATCGATGACGACGAACACCTCGCTAACGCCATCCCCACGCCTCCACTACTCGCCTTCAAACAGCCGCCTAACCTCAAACAGACCATCGTTCGCAGCAAATTACCCAGCTTTCAGGAGAACAGCGACCACGACAGCACATAACCCTGCCACGGCAACCTCTGCAAGACATGCCAGATCATCAACACAGGTACCATCATCACACGTGAGGACACCACCCACCAGGTACATGGTACATACTCATGTGACTCGGCCAACGTTGTCTACCTCATACGTTGCAGGAAAGGATGCCCCGGAGCATGGTACATCGGCGAAACCATGCAGACACTGCGACAACGGATGAACGGACACCGCGCAACAATCGCCAGACAGGAGTGTTCCCTCCCAGTCGGGGAACACTTCAGCAGTCAAGGACATTCAGCCTCCGATCTTCGGGTAAGCATTCTCCAAGGCGGCCTTCGAGACACACGACAACGCAAAATCGTCGAGCAGAAACTGATAGCCAAGTTCCGCACTCATGAGGGCGGCCTCAACCGGGATCTTGGGTTCATGTCATGCTACATGTAACCCCACCTGACGTAGAGTCATCCAGACTCGAGTCGTCGTTGGCTTGTTCTCTCTACACAGATGCAGCCGGACCTGCTGTGATTATCAGCAAAAAAAGTTTTTTGTTTGTTTTTTGTTTTTCATACAGACCCCAGCATCTGCAACATTTGACCCCTTGTGACCCCACCTCATTGTTCTTTGATGTAATGTTTTCCTGACTGACCTGTTTGGACACCATTCACACCTGTGATTGCTGTGATTACCTCTCTGCCGAGGTGTGATAAAGGGCAGTTAGAAAGATTACCTGTAATCATCTGGCAGTACACTCTGACTATATATGCTGTGCTTATATGCAACTCTTCACTTCACCTGACGAAGGAGCAGCGCTCCGAAAGCTTGTGATTTCAAATAAAGCTGTTGGACTATAACCTGGTGTTGTGTGACTTCTTACATTTGTCCACCCCAGTCCAACACCGGCATCTCCACATCATCTTCCAACAGGACACTATATTTTACGGATCAAACCAAGTGTGCCTGCCCTAGGAACTGTGCACTGGTTACAGGGCGGACAGCTGACTGAAGAGAGAGAAATGTTTACTTTCTGCAAGAGTGAACCAGGTGAGTTCAATCAGGTTTTCCTTTGCACCGTTTAAAGGGGTTTATTGAATTTTGACTCTTCATTTAAAGAAAGCAAAGACAGGACAGACGACATCTCGGCTCACGACATTAAGGTAGAGAGCAGAGATACAAAGGCATGGTGGCAGGGCTTTACAACAGCACAGAAACAAGCCAACCTCAAGGTATAAAGGGAGATTCCACAGTCTCTCTCTCCCCCTCCCCAAGAGAACATAACATAAGAACTAGGAGCAGGAGGAGGCCATACGGCCCCTCGAGCCTGCTCCGCCATTCAATAAGATCATGGCTGATCATCGACCTCAACTCCACTTTCCCACCCGATCCCCATATCCCTCGATTCCCCTAGAGTCCAAAAATCTATCTATCTACCTCAGTCTTGAATATATTCAACGATTCAGCATCCACAGCCCTTTGGGGTACAGAATTCTAAAGAATCACAACCCTCCAAGTGAAGAAGTTCCTCCTCATCTCAGTCTTAAATGGCTGACCCCTTACCCTGTGACTATGACCCCCAGTTCTAGACTCTCCAGCCAAGAGAAATAGGGAGAACTTAATGAGCATTTCTGAAACAGAAATTCTGCAACCAGCCATCGCAATGATATTGGCTCAGAGATGGAGACTCTAAGGCCAGGAAAGCCCCAGGTTCGTACCCAGACCTGTGCTGAATCTCAACTCGATCCGTGCCAAGGGAACTACAAGAAGCCACGGCGGTCTTGGCTGAATGAAGTGTGTATGCGCAGAGTCCAGGATCGGGCTCGGCTGTGTGCGTGGTATCCACCATCGTCAGACAGCCTGCCGGCTTGCGCCCCCTTGGGCTTACCCACGTGGATGGGGGGGGGGGGGGGGGCTCCAGAGAAGTACAAAAAGACAACCGGCTCCCAAGCAAGCGTATCTCAGTGTGGAATCACTCTTCGGGAGAGATTGGGGGGGGGGGGGGGGGGGGGGGCGGTGGGGGGGGGGGGTGGTGCGGAAAAGCAGAAAACACTGGCATAAAAGGAGAGGGAGTCAACACCAGTTCCTGTGTGGAAAGAACAAAATGCAAAATTGATTCTGATTACTGAAACAATTTCCCCTCTCCAAATGGAAAAATACACTGTGGAATTGCTTTGCGAGCAAGGGTTCAGGTGTCTGACCTTCAGCACTAGAAAAACCAATACGCATTAGATCCCATACAGTCCAGCCTTGCTAACTTTCCAAAAGTGTACTTCAGATTCGCACATGCTATACTCAAAAAGTGCCAGTCACTGCTGTCACTAACACCTTCAGGCAATTACAGTAGTTATTTCTCTTATGCCCTGATGTGAAGGGAGAAATGCGCAGTGCAGCCCGAGACCCGATGTCTCTCAAAGCAGCACAGTGCACATCAATCTACTTTTATGGTGTTTACCTTGTGCTGCGCAAGATGTCGAACGTAACGCAGCTGAACGCACACTGATATCGGACAGCGTCTCCGGGTCTCAATGGGAGCAAGCATCTCAATTGAAGGCTGCAACCAGCAGAGTCTGGGGCCCAAGAGAAGGCGCAGTTCATTTCTTCCCACCTACTTAGGATGTACAGTACAGAAACAGGCCATTCGGCCCAACCATACAGAAGAAACTTCTTTACCTAGAGAGTGGTGAGAATGTGGAACTAGCTGGCGTTTATGCTCCACTTGAGCCTCCTCCCGTCTTTCCTCATCTATCAGCATCACCCTCTATTCCCTTCTCCCTCATATGTTTGTCCAGCCTCCCCTTAGATGCATCGATACTATTCGCCTCAACCACTCCCTGTGGGAGCGAGTTCCACATTCTCACCACTCTCTGGGTAAAGAAGTTCCTTCTGAATTCCCTTTTTAATTTCTTGGTGACTATCTTATATTGATGGCCTCTAGTTATGCTCTTCCCCACAGGTGGAAACACTCTCTCTGTATCCACTCTATCAAAACCCTTCATAATTTTAAAGACCTCTATTAGGTCACCCCTCAGCCTTCTCTTTTCAAGAATAATAAAATTCTAACAGGACTAGACAGACTAGATGCAGGAAGGATGTTCCCGATGGCGGGGGAGTCCAGAACCAGGGGTCACAGTCTAAGGATAAGGGGTAAGCCATTTAGGACAGAGATGAAGAGGAATTTTTTCACCCAGAGAGTGGTGAACCTGTGGAATTCTCTACCACAGAAGGCAGTAGAGGCCAATTCATTAAATATATTCAAGAAGGAGTTGGATATATTTCTTAAGGCTAAAGGGATCAAGGGATATGGGGAGAAAGCAGGGACAGGGTACTGAATTTGGATGATCAGCCATGATCTCATTGAATGGCGGAGCAGGCTCGAGGGGCCGAATGGCCTACTCCTGCTCCTATCTTCTATGTTTCTAAAAAGAGACCCAGCCTGTTCATTCTGTCCAGATAGGTAGACCCTCGCATTTCAGGTATCATCCTTGTAAATCTTTTTTGCACCCTCTCTAGTGCCTCTATATCCTTTTTATAATATGGCGACCAGAACTGTACACAGTACTCCAAGTGTGGTCTAACCAAGGTTCAATACAAGTTTAACATAACTTCTCTACTTCTGTAATTTTGTGCAGTGCACCACGAGATACACGAGTCAAAGAAGTGCTACTGACCTCCCACAATGAGTCAGCTCGTAAAGGCAATATGTTAACGATCTATTCAGATCACAGGGTGCACAGTCCAATTCTTGGCCTACACTGAATTAGCTGATCCGACTGAGGATAGCAGCAATGTTCATTGCCCCCTGGGTTACAGAAGAGGGAATAAGAAAACAGCTACGGTTCAGATCACTGGCCAGCGGTGACTGCTGCTGGAAATGGGCACCTGGACAGGATCGGTGGTTTAACTGCCATGTCTATATTGACTATCCTGCTACCAATCAGCTCACACATTGAAAAAATTGCCACTTACAACGACAACTTGCATTTATATAGGGCCTTTCATAGAAATTTATGGCACAGAAGGCCATTCGGCCCATTGCGTCAGTGCCGGACGAACGAGCTTTCCAGCCTAATTCCACTCTGCAGCTCTTGGTCCGTAGCCTTGTAGGTGCTTCAAGTGCATATCCAAGTACTTTTTGAATGTGATGAGGGTTTCTGCCTCTGCCACCCTTTCAGGCAGTGAGTTCCAGACCCCCACCACCCTCTGGGTGAAAAAAGTTCTCCTCAACTCCCCTCTAATCCTTCTACCAATTACTTTAAATCTATGCCCCCTGGTTATTGATCTCACTGCTAGGGGAAATAGGTCCTTCCTAACCACTCTATCGAGGCCGTCAACGTAGTAAAACGTCTCGAGGCGCTTTACAGGGGCGTAATCAAACAAAAACTGACACCAAGCCGAAGGAGAAGGCACTAGGGCAGATGACCAAATGCTTGAGGTAGGGTTTAAAGTGCGTCTTAAAAAGGAGAGAGGCGCGGAGGGGTTTAGGGAGGGAATTCCAGAGCTTAGGACCTAGACAGCTTACTGGAAGGCTATCATGAAACAAAATTTGACACCAAGCCACATAAGGAGATATTTGGGCAGAAAAGAGGTAGGTTTTAAGGAGCGTCTTAAAGCAGGAAAGAGGGGTAGAGCGGTGGAGAGGTTTAGGGAGGGAAGTCCAGAGCTTAGGGCCCAGGCAGCTGAAGGCACAGCCGCCAATGGTGGAGCGATTAAAATCGGGGATGCTCAAGAGGCCAGAATTGGAAGAGCGCAGATATCTCGGGGGGGGGGGGGGGGGCGGGGTGTTGTAGGGCTGGACAAGATTACAGAGAGGGGTGAGGCCATGGAGGTATTTGAAAATTTTAAAAATCGTGACATTGCTTAACCGGGAGCCAATGTAGGTCAGCGAGCACAGCGGGTGATGGGTGAACGGGACCTGGTGCAAGTTAGCATCAATAAATATAGCACAAGCAAAGACACTGTCAATTTAATTTCCCTTCCCACAACTTACTATCCATATGTAGGTCAACCTAAACTAAATTTCCTGACTTAAACGTCCAAGGCCAATATAATACATAGAAAACTAGGCGTAGTAGGCCATTCGGCCCTTCAAGCCTGCTTAGCCATTCAATGTGATCATGGCTGATCCTCTCTCTCAATACCATATTCCCGCTCTCTCTCCATAACCCCTGATGCCTTTTGTGTCTAGAAATCTATCTACTTCTTAAATATATTCAGTGACTTGGCCTCCACAGCCCTGTGTGGCAGAGAATTCCACAGGTTCACCACCCTCTGAGTGAAGAAATTTCTCCTCATCTCAGTCCTACCCCGTATCCCGAGACTGTGACCCCTCGTTCTAGACCCCCCCAGCCAGGGGAAACATCCTCCCTGCATCCAGTCTGTCTAGCCCCCTCAGAATTTTACACATTTCAATGAGATCCCCTCTCATTCTTCTAAACTCCAGTGAATACAGGCCTAGTCGACCCAATCTCTCATACGACAGTCCTGCCATCCCAGGCATCTGGTGAACCTTTGCTGCACTCCCTCTATGGCAAGTATATATACAGCTATAATATAAATACAGCTGAAAATTACTAACAGCACTGATTTCGAACGCACAAATTACTTGCTCAAGACACTGCAACCACCAGAAAAGTTCTTTAAAACATTTCTTCTCGTGCCTTTCAACCTTTAAATTGGCAGATATTACCGTTGCCTCCCTGAACGTAACCGATTTAAAACACCCCTTGTGTCAACCACCGAGATGGGCCGAATCAGCACAGACCTGCTGCACATTACCACAACCAGCTGAGTCATGGGGGGTGCGCCACCATAAAGTGGAACAGCACATGAAACAGAAACATTTCTTATCACTCGCCCTCGCCGACCGTTTCCCTGTCCCTGCGTCATCACACACCATTTCTCATTCTGATTATTTCCCTTTTTAACTCTTTAGATCTGTACATGCTCAAAAAACTAAAACTGCAACAACAAAAAAATCCCAAACATGAATCCCTAGCTCAGCGGGCAGCACTCTTGCCTCCGGAGTCAGAAAGTTGTGGGTTCAAGTCCCGCTCCCGAGACTTGAGCACATAATCAGGATCAACACCCCCCCACATGGGCCCTCTTATTTTATTTTGGGTCCGTGGCCCCTTTATGGGGCTGCACGGCCCATTCAGTTTTGCGCATGCGCTTAACCTAGTTGGGAACATTGGTTGACACTCCAGTGCTGCACTGTCGGGAGGTGTCGTCTTTCAGATAAGACATTAAACCGAGGCCCCGTCTGCCCCCTCTCAGGTGGACGGAAAAGATCCCATGGCACTTTTCGAAGAGGAGCAATGGGAGTTCTCCCCGGTGTCCTGGGCCAATATTTGTCCCTCAACCAACGTCACCAAAAAACAGATTATCTGGTCATTTATCTCATTACTGTTTGTGGGAGCTTGCTGTGCGCAAATTGGCTGCGCCGTTTGCTACATTACAACAGTGACAACACTTAAAAAGTACTTCAGTGGCTGTAAAAACGCTTTGGGACATCCTGAAATTGTGAAAGGCGCTGTAGAAATTCAAGGCTTGCTTTCTTTCTTTATTTTTCCCCTGCACCCCTGGAAATAAAAGTTCTCTCCTGAAGGCACCAACTCATCCGAGGGTACGGTTTCACAGGGACCTGCATCCCTCAGAACCCCTCCCACAAGTGACCTTCACAGTTGAGCCCAATCCTATCCTCACTGGGTAAATGCATTCCCAGCAGCAGTCACAGTCATAAAAAGCAAGATACTTGCAGTTATGATAGTATGTTGTCACGCATCTCAGAAACACTTAAAAAAAAAAAGGAACAACAAAAGTTGCACTTACTCAAACACTCCAACGTGCTTCACCGAATACGAATTACTCTTGAAATGCAATCGCTGTCACTAAGCAGGAAAACCGAGGCACCAATTTTGCACACAGCAAGGTCCCACAAACCATGAAATTAGCGGCCAGTTAGTCTATTTTCCAACCCTACAACCCAACCCTCCCGGATCTCTGCGCTCCTCCAATTCCGGCCCTCTTGCGCATTCCCAATATTCATCGCTCCACCACTGGCAGCCGTGCCTTCAGCTGCCCGGGCCCTAAAGTTCCCTCCCTAAACCGCTCCGCTTCTCTGCCGCAATCTCCTCCCTTAAGACGCTCCCTAAAACCTACCTCTTCGACCAAGTTTTTGGTCATCTGTTCCAATAGCTCCTCGTGCGGCTCGGTGTGTTTGATAATCGCTCCTGTGAGGCGCCTTGGGACATTTTACTACGTTAAAGGCGCTATATAAATACAAGTTGTTGGTGATGACTGAAGGAGGAATACCAGGACACCAGAATTCCCTGATCTCCTTCAGATAATGCCGCGGGATCTTTAAGATCTACCTAAATCACTGAAACATCACATACGAAGGACGGCTCCTGCAGTGCTACACTGAAGCATCAGCATGGACTACATGCTCATGTCCTGGAATGGGGCTTGAACAACCAACAACTTGCATTTACGCAGCCCCTTTGCGGTAAAGAAACGTCCCACGGCACCTCACAAACATGGGGAAAGCAAGGGGCGTTAGGAGGGGTGGGATGGGTCGAGAAGGTTTTTTTTTAAAAAAGGGTGGTGGAGGGGGGGGAAAGAGGAATACTCGAGAGGTGTGGAAAAAGTTACCCAAGACACGGAGCCATAGGAAAAGATATCAGGGTGGGGTGACCAAAAGATTGTTCAAAGAAGTCAGTTTTAAGGAGGGTCTTAAAAAGACAGAGAGCGAAGTGGAGAGACAGGGAGGGTAAGAAATGGAATTCCAGAGCTTGGGGCCTGGATGGCCAATGATGGGAAGGGGAGGGGATACACAAGAGGCCAGAGTCAGAGGAACGGAGTAAAGGGAGGGGGGGGGGTGTTGGAGGAGGTGGTTACAGAGATGGGGAGGAGCAAGGCCACGAAGGGATTTAAAAATGAGGATGAGAATTTTAAATTTGAGTCGTTGAGGAACTGGGAGCCAATGTAGGTCACAGCGAGCACAAGGGGCGGCTGAGTGAGCGGGACTTGGTACAGGATAGGACGTGGGTAGCAGAGTTTTGGATGAACTGACGTTTACGGAAGCCAGCCAGGAGAGGCAACAGAATAGTCAAACCACAAAGACACGGATGAGGGTGTCTGCAGCAGATGGGCCGAGGCAGGGGCGAGCGATGTTATGGAGATGGAAGTAGACGGCCTTTGCGATGGAGAAGATATGGGGTTGGAAACACAGCCCAGGGGGTAGAATAGGACCTCCAGGGTGGCAAACGGTCTGTTGCAACTTGAGACAATGGTCGGGGAGGGGAATGGAATCAGTTTGCAGTGGGACACGAAGACAATAGGAGGAAAGTGTGGCTCATCCAAGGCCGGATGCACAAGCAGCCTGACCACAAAGAGGCAGTGAAGGGGTCAAGAGAGGTGGTGGAGAGGTCGGGCTGGGTGTCGTTTGTGTACATATGGAAGCTGATCCTATGTCAAGGCGAGATGCTCGAAGAGGAGAAGGTGCCAGAGGCGTACGTGAAGAGACCAAGCGATGATTTGTTAATAATTGTCACACTGCCACCGCACAGCAACTTGACAGATAACCTTATCTAGATTATTAGCGGACGGAGATGAAGGGTTAAGACCAATAGTATAAGACGCTGCCAACTTAGGGGAAAAAAAGTAAAATAAAAGATAAATTAGGAAGTTATAGCTAGGCGATGCCAAGTTTGAGTTTCAAAAGACCACAGTCGTAGGAGGAAGGATAAGAGGAGATTTGATAGAGGTGTTTAAAACCATGAAGGGTTTAGATAGAGTAAATAAAGAGATAATGTTTCCAGTGGCAGGAGGGTCGGTAACCAGAGGGCACAGATTTAAGGTGATTGGCAAAAGAACCAGAGGCGATGTGAGGAAAAACCTTTTTACACAACGAGTGGTTAGGATTTGGAATGCGCTGCCTGATAGGGCGGTGGAGGCAGATTCAATAGTCGCCTTCAAAAGGGAATTGGAGAAATACTTGAGAAAAAAAACAGGGATATGGGGAAAGAGCGGGGGAGTGGGACTAACGGGATCGCTCTTCGAAAGAGCCGGCACAGACTGGATGGGCCAAATGGCCTCCTTCTGCATTGTACTATTCTATGATTCGGAGTTCCACAGTTTTGAGATTCTGGGAAACATTGAGTTAGAACAGAGGATGGTGCAAAGGGCTGTGGATGCTCAGTCAGTCATTGAGTATATTCAAGGCTGAGATCGATAGATTATTGGACTCTCGGGGAATCAAGTGATATGGAGATCGGGCGGGAAAATGGAGTTGAGGTCGAAGATCAGCCATGGCCTTGTTGAATGGCGGAGCAGGCTCGAGGGGTCGTGTGGCCTACTCCTGCTCCTAATTCTTATGTTCAATGGGTCTTGGTTTAAATACAGCGAGAATGCAGGAAGGAGGAAGAATGTATGGGACAATGCATTTAGAATTTAGCAGAAACAAGGGGAGACAATTTGGAGGAGGAACGGCCACAGGGAAGAGAGAGAAAAAAGATTTTTTTTTTTTTTTTTTTTAAAAAGAGGGAGACAGAGAAAGCTGAAAACGTGGATTGAATAATATTGATGTAACCTACAGTAATCAGTTAACAATTTATGTGAGGAATTCTAAAACTCTGAGTAGTTCCAAAACAGGAAATCACTGCAAATACAGTGTGAGACATTCTGTCAGGCCATCGATGCTCTAATCCTGTCTTTGGCTATCACAGGCTGACATTTTGGAACCATTTCATTCCCGAATGCCCTCGCCTTAAGCCCAGAAAGTATAAATTTTATTCAAGACCGCAGGGACTGTTGATAAATTTCTTCATGTCCTGGCAGATTTCCGCTAGCTCTGACCAGCCGCGAATATTTAAAACGTTTTCAACGCAGTACAGTCCAATTGGTAAAAAAAATCATTTTTATATTAAAAAAATAAGTCAAGAGGACTTTGCGTGGCAGCGTGAAAATCAGCAAGCTCGCAAATGTTGGATCAAAACCAGAAACCTTTCAAAGCTGCAGTCTAGTCAGCCTTCAAAGATTACACCTCTTCTCTACTCCCCACTCCTGCCCCAATCTGTTTACAGATAGATAAATGGGCTTTCACTTTACTAAAGAATTCAGCGACATACCAATATGGGGCCTCTACTCTTCCCATTCTGGCCTCTTTTGCATTCCTCTGCAGTAGCTGCTTTGGAAACATTGTGAACGCTCCCCCTAAACCCTCCAAGCCTCTTCCCCACCTTCAAAAAGCCTCCCCTTTCCTCCGCCGTCTCACTTCCCGCAGCTCTCTTCTCCTGCAACTGCCCGGCGTTCATTTCTTCACTCTGCAAAGCACCTCGAGACGATGCCGTCACGTTAAAATTTGTAAAAGCCGTTATCGACAACACGAACCACGCAGAGAAATTGTAATCTTCTACCTTCTGTACGGAGAACATAAGAACGTAAGAAATAGGAGCAGGAGGCGGGCCATTCGGCCCCCTCGAGCCTGCTCTGCCATTCAATGAGATCTGGATCTTGGCCACAACCCCACTTTTCCGTCCGCTCCCCATAACCCTCGACTCCCCTGTAGTTCAAACATCTGTCTATCGCAGCCTTGAATATATTCAATGACTCTGCCTCCACAGCTCTCGGGGGTAGAAAATTCCATAAATTCACGACCCTCAGAAGAAATTCCTCCTCATCTCCATCTTAAATAGGTGCCCCCTTATTCTGAAACTGCGCCCCCTAGTTCTAGATTCCCCCACGAGGGGAAAATCCTCTCAGCATCTACCCTGTCGAGCCCCCTCAGAATCTTATATGTTTCAATAAGATCACCTCTCATTCTTCTAAACTCCAATGAGTATAGGCCCAACCTGCTCAACCTTTCCTCATAAGACAACCCCTTCATCCCAGGAATCAACCTCGTGAACCTTCTCTGAACCGCCTCCAATGCAGGTATATCCCTCCTTAAATAAGGAGACCAAAACTGCACGCAGCACTCTAGGTGTGGTCTCACCAACAGCCTGTACAGCTGTAGCAACACTTCCCTACTTTTATACTCCATCCCCCTTGCAATAAGCACAACAGCAACAATGTCACTACCACCTTCACGTCACACACCATCCTGACTTGGACATATGGCGCCATTCCTTCACCGTCACTGGGTCCGTTTCCCGAGATTCCCTACCCAACACCACTGTGGGAGCACCATCGCCACAAGGACTGCCGCAGTCACCAGCTTCTCAGAACCAGCATTGCCCATGCCCAAGAACAAATTAAACAGCAAAATTCTTAGACGTTAACCACGGACACTTGATGAATACAAGATTCTGCAGACTTGGGAGACAACGACTTGTATTTACATAGCATCTTCAGAGTAGCAATGCAGCTCAAGGCGCTCCACAGAGCCACCTAGTAGTCAGAATCTGCAAGTACATGGTGAGGCACAGAATCGATGGGCCGAATGGCCTTCTGTGCTGTACTATTCTATGATTGTATGACATCTGGCATAGCAAAATTGATTGGGAAATGTTGACATAGCAATTTACAATGGGAGAAGTTGCCACAAAAAGCGTGATCAAAAAACTGTGAAAGACGAATGAAAGTTTGTTGACAGGAAGTCCGCTCCCAACACGAGAGTTTTAATATAAAGGATATTTTTCAATGAACAGCAGCAATTACACGTCACAAACGTGTTTATACCAGGAGCTCCACAGGGAGTGGAAGGGGAAGGAGGGGGAAAGAAATGGGACAGCGAGGGCTCCTGATCTCTAACCAGTGACCCTCGTTTCTCCGCCCCGCGGCCCCCCATCCCCCAGAAAGTGATGGTGTGGACAGGACCAGACTTAGCCACGATGCCCGCAAAGAATGGGTACTTGGAAAGAAGTCAAATGCCTTCAGGAGAAAGAGAGAGAGAGAGAGGGGGAGAGGGGGAGAGAGATTAAACTGGAATAAAGAAGGAAAGAAAAATGGTCAAGCAGCCAATTCTAACACTCTCGCACTTTCCATTCAATTCCTCCCCTGCCTGCAAGACCGAGCCACTTCTGACTGGTACAAAATACAATGCAACTCTCATCAGCTATCTTTTAAAGAAAAGCAACCTCTGTGGAATTACTGATGTGTCTTCTTTTCCTGGTCACTGAAAATTTAACTTTTATAGCCTTTCCGACTTCTGCCAATAACACAACACACGCAGCTCGGTAATTTCCTAACAAGCGGTCCGACAAGAATATACGTTAGACTAGTCTCAGTGAATATTGTGGAACGCTCCAACTGACAATATTCTGAAGAATTATTTTTTTTAATAAAAAGAGCGCACTGCAGAACTTGGTACACTCAGAAGATGTGGGAATTGAAATGAAAGAAAGACTCGCAGTTATATAGCGCTGCAATATATCACACCCTTTCTCTGAACACGTCAAAGCACTCCAAATACAATGAATCATTTTGAAATGCCGCGACTCTGTTATTCAGGAAAGGCAAAAGCCATTTTGCGCACTGTGCTCCCACAAACTGCGACGGGACGAGGGACCAATCTGTTTTACGGCGACGTCGATTGAAGGAGGCACGGCAGCCGGTACACTGGGAGAGCTTTTCTTCCAAAGTGCCGCGGGATCTTCTAACATCCTCCTCGACAGGCAGACTGGGCCTCAGTTTGAAGTGATTGATGCTGAGACTTATGTCAACATCTTAAAGGGATAGGTGGTTGAGGAGGGGGAAAAGGGGAATATGGGAGGGATATGGGAACAGAGCGAGCACGGGGGATTAGGACATGTGCTCATGTGGAGGATAAAGACCAACACAAACTGGTTAGGCCAAACAGCTTGTTTTCCTGCTGCAACTTTTATGTAATTCAAATGACTAATCCAAAAGGACAATACTTCTGACAAGGCAGCTCTCCCTCAGTACCACACTGGAGCTGCCAGCCTAAATTACGTTATTAAATCCTGTAGTCAGATGCGAAGCCACAACCTTCTGACTCAGAGGCAACAGGGTGACCCTTTAAACTGCCTTGCAAACTCCCGAGATTGGGGTTAAAGTCCATTACAAATCGCTTACCAAAGTTTTCCTTAATTATATTTTCGTGTGGAGATGGGAACACTGTGTAAAGGAATATACAACCGGCAAGTGAAAGAATAAAAACAGAATATTGAGGGTTAGGTTCAAATCCTACGCCAGGGACTTGAGCACATAATCTAGGCTTGACACTTCACCGGAGTACTGAGGCAGTGCCGCACTGTCGGAGGTTCCATCTTTCGAGGAGACGTTAAACCGAGGTCCCGTCAAACCCACGCAGGTAATTCAGGTGATCATTCAAGATCAGGAGTGCTCCCAATCTCCTGGCCAATCACCACCAAAAACAAATTAACTGGTCACTCATCCGATCACTGTTTGTGGGGCCTTGCTGTGTACAATATGGCTGCCACACTTACCCACATAACAACACAATGTAATTTGTTCTAAGTGAAACACACTGGGACTTTTGGAAGAGACGTGTTAAGACATTATATAAATACAAGATCTTTCTTTCACATTGTGCCCATAGGGACCCCCGGGAACTGACCACACGAGTATATGGATCTCAGGTTGAAGTGCGCATCTTCTCCTGCCAGCTTCCCCACTCCCTCATTTTGACTCCAAACTACTCCCATTATGGGCATCCAGCTTGGTACCATCTGCTCACTGGACACTTTCTTGTGACAGAAAGATAAAGTAAGATCTTGCATTTATACAGCACTTTACAGGAAACTCTCGATTTACCAGCACCTAAATAACCGGAAATCTCTGTTAACCGGCAAAATTCAGGAGTAGGTTCAGGTAAGTTTCACTTCATATTAGTGGCCGTTCCTAGATCTGTGGCTGTGTAACCGGGGTTCCTGCACCTGTTGCTATGCAACAGTGATGCCTGGATCTGTGACCGGGGTTCCTGCACCTGTTGCCATGCAACAGGGACGCCTGGATCTGTGGCCGTGTGCAGGGCTCTCGTACCTTTTACTATACCTCTCTGTAATCCGGACTTTTTGATAAACCGGCACCACGCCGGTCCTGGATAAAAAAGAGTTTCCTGTACACGGGGTCAGGACATTCCCAAAGCGCTTTACAGCCAATGAGGTACTTCGTGATGTTTGGCACGGTGGTAATGTATGAAACGCGGCAGCCAATTTGCACACAGCAAGCTCCCACAAACAGCAATGCAATAATGACCAGATTTTTTAAATGTTGGTTGAGTGATAAATATTGGCCAGGACACTGGGGAGAACTCCCCTGCTCTTCTTTGAAATAGTGCATTGGGATCTTTTACGTCCACCTGAGAGCAGGCGGGGCCTCGGTTTAACGTCTCATCCGAAAGACGGCACCGCTGACAGTGCAGCACTCCCTCAGCACTGCACTGGAGTGTCAGCCTAGATTTTTGTGCTCAAGTCCCTGGAGTGGGGCTTGAACCCACGACCTTCTAACTCAGAGGCGAGAGCGCTGCCCACTGAGCCACGGCTGACACTCTAAACCAATGGAAGATTTTTCAAACTTTCGTTTCCCCCCCCCGCCCCGCTCTCAATTTTTTCTCCTCCTCTCCCAAAGGGAGGTCAGTTTTGTACTTTGAGTGGGAAAATGTTTTGTGCAAGCCCAAATATGTCAGCAGGCTATTTTGGGATTGGGGGGGGGAAAGAGAAGGAAACAGGGCAGTCAAAACCAAGCCTGATTTTTTTCATCCGATGCCCACGCAGTCACTTTCAATGGGGGAGTGAGGTCACTGGCTTGCGGTCAGAAACGCAAGCTCCGGCCAGTTGTTTTCCTCCCCCCCCCCACTCAACAGGGTCACTTGTGACACCCTTACCGCCACCCCATGCTGAAAGCAGCTAACTCAGCGCATACTAGAAATTAACTTTTGAATTAATTAAACTTCAGGCACTTTTGCTACAGCAGAAGGAAGGGGGCAGCTGAAGGAGACAGAGGGAAAGAGAGAGAATTAAAACAGCCACTTGAGGTATCCTCCTGCTGGTGCGCAGACTGTCGCATTACTTTTCCAGAGATTCCTACTTTAGTTTTCCCAACAGGTTAAAGAATCCTCAGTTATTCCTCCCCTCCCCAATGACGCCCACTTCCACAATCTCGTTCACAGAGCGGATATCACCTGAGGTTAAAAGAACACTTTTTTTTTAAATTTGTTTATGAGATGTGGGCATCGCTGGCAAGGCCAGCATTTATTGCCCATCCGTAATTGCCCTCGAGAAGGTGGTGGTGAGCCGCCTTCACAGAATCACAGAAACCCCACAGTGCAGATAGAGGCCATTTCGGCCCATCGAGCCTGCACCGACACATATCCCACCCGATCCCCGTAACCCCTACACCAACACATATCCCACCCGATCCCCGTAACCCCATGTATTTAATCCCCCTAACACTAAGGGTCAATTTATCATAGCCAATCAACCTAACCTGCACATCTTTGGACTGTGGGAGGAAACCGGAGCACCCGGAGGAAACCCACGCAAACACGGGGAGAATGTGCAAACTCCACACAGACAGTCACCCGAGGCCGGATTCGAACCCGGATCCCTGGCGCTGTGAGGCAACAGTGCTAACCACTATGCCACCGTGCTGCCCCTTCTCGAACTGCTGCAGTCCGTGTGGTGAAGGTGCTCCCACAGTGGGCCAGGACTCCAGCAAAACAGCACGTCGGAATGAAAATTCTGAAAGACTGCACATTTTTTTTTTTTTTTTTTTTTTAAACATTTACAAGGGCAAGCAAGTATCTGCAGAGTCCCGGTAGAACTGAACACATCATTTACAATATTTTTTAACCTGATGGGGCTGAATTAAGCAAGCGGCATTGAAAGTTGGGTGTTAAAAACGATTGTTATCAAAAGCGTAAAGTGAAATCCTTTAGATCCTTACAGAGTAGTTGTGAATTAGACCTTTATTCAGCGGCAAAGAACCCTGGACAGATGACAATGTATTCTCACACAGTGCGGTTAGCCCGGAACTGTAACTCATAGCTCCGCAGGTAAAGATGCTCACCCACAAGAGTAACACCATCAACCACATGCAAACAGTAAACTTTAAACGCACATTTCTGTCTGTACTGTTGGGGCAACCTTAAATTCTACATTACTCCAGAGTAATGGGTCGCACTTCACAAACAGACAAGTTTTCCCCATGCAAGACATTTAAAAAAAGGAGGAATACTAGCAAGGGGAGGAGGTAACTCAAATCACATCGCATAAAAATACTAAGTAGGGATGGAAGTATATTCTTAAAGCTACAGACATGACTTTCAAAAGAGCACAGCTTACAGAAAGCATTGTAAAAAAAAAAAAATCCTCCAGACAGTGACAGGAAAAGGCGAAACTCAACTTTATATTACGTGGGATTCCCAGGATTTTTTTGGGGAGGGGGGGCAGGTTGCAATCAGCGACTCTTGTCCGCTTGCAATTAGGTCCTCTGCTTTGGACTGACTGGCTGACTGAATAAGTCAAATCTCGTTTTTTATTACACGGGATTTTCCACCGGTATTTTGGGGGAATTTAATCCATGAAATCAGTGGCCATGTCCTTACGCATTACTTAACCAAGAAATCATCATCATAATCGTTATTTAAAGAGTCTGAGGGCTGGAATTCTGAAATTAAAAAAACACAGAAAATGCTGGAAATGGAAGTACCCTGTATTATAATATACATGTAGATTTTTTCTTAAAGCCAACATTTCCACGATTTTGGAATGGGGAATCAACATAAGAGACATTTGACAAAATATATTTTTGTTCTATTTCTGAATCAAACCAGCACAAACTATCAAGCCTGTGAACAACTTATTCCAATAAGGCAGCCTTAAAATTCATGTCCTTTTTGCAAATGCACCCAAGCACTCAACATTTAGTTTGTGAGATCTCCCTAAATAGCTTGCATCTATCTGCCCTGTTCTCTCACCAATGTGAATTATTATTAGTGATATTTAAAAATAAATCTTTAGTTACAAGTCTGAGCAAAACCAAAGGCAATCAAGCTCGAGTCTCAGAAAGGAGGGGGGTGGAAAAAATGATTTCAAACCTCTTGACACTGCAAAAAATAAACGGTTCAATTTAATATTTTAAATTGGGCCCTGCCGTTGCTTAAGCCCCGGCTCTCGGTTTTAGTTCCGCCCAAACTAGTGCGTGCTGCCGTCTTTACCCTCTCTAATCCAGCCGCAGGCTTTTGGGTGCACATTAGGCCTCAAACCATACCAAAACAATAATGCTGACAAAACATTTGTCATTAAATTTCCACACAAATAAACAAGATTTTTTTTTTTTTAAACAAAAACAAGCAGCCTGTCGAAAGAATTTATAGTTTTAAACCTTTCTGAATGTGAAGTTATAAAGCTTGTTATTTTTTCCTGGTGTTTATTTTATTTATTTATTTATTTTTAAAAACAAACTTACTTTTTGGTTCTGTTGGGCCAATGTTGGCCAGAATGACGAGGGTCACCAAGGCTGATATCAAAGTCTTTATCCCCATCCTGGAATTGGAATCCTCCTTGCTGCAGCTCCAAGTGAACAGCCAGGCTCTCTCCCCACACACACAGACACACACACACAAAACAGGGCCTTGGATATAACAAAATAAAAAATAAAACACAGGGAAGAGGGGGGGAGAAAACCCCCAAGAAAAGTTGTTTGAGGGGAGGAGGGGGGGGGAAAAGAGAGAGAGCACTTTGGGGAGCAAAAAAAAGCAAGAAAACAAATCTCCCAGCCCCCCCCAAAAAAGTACAATTCACTTATTTAGTTGTTCCCCCCCCCCCCCCCACCACACTTTTCTCTTCAAAAAAATCTTGAATTCTCTCTCAACAAGAGTGATCTTGGCAGTTAAATTGGAACAAATCCTTCATGTTGTCTGTCCATAAGCAGGGGATAAAAAAAATAATATTGTGTGTCCTTTTTCACCCCCTTTCTCCACAAAGTCTTTTTATAAAGTGAGTTTTTTTGGGGAGAGGGGGGGGGGGGAAGGTTCAAAGATTTTACTCCCTCTTTTTTTTCCTGGGAGGATTATTCTTTCCACAACAGCTGAAGAAGTCTTTCCCAATCTTTTTTTCTTCTCCTTCTGAAATTCTCTCTGGAAATCACACTGGAGTTGGGGGGGGAAAAATAGGTTTGTGGTTTCACTGCCAAACTCCCCAATGCAAGAAAGCCCTCATTTCCTCCTCTTTTATATCATCTTCAAACTCCTTGGGTTTTTTTTAAATTTCCTTTTAACTCGATGATATCACAGGGAAGAAGAAGGAGGAATTGTTTGGATTTTTTTTGTCACATTACCAATCCTGAGAGGAGGAGGAGGAAAAAAATCCTTTCAGGAAACAATTTGTTGAGTAAACGACACACACACACACACCAACCAACAACAAAATAATTCGCCAAGATGATTTTCCTTCAGAGATATGAACTTGATTTTCTTTGGCTTTCTGCCTGGGCTTCCTCTTCTTTTTCCGATATGGCAAAGTCTCCCCCAAAAACAAATATCTCTCAGAAAGATGCACAAATCCCTAATTCACAAGAACATTAAATCAAAAAAAAAATCTTTTAATAAATTATCAGAACACCAGGCGCCAAACTGCACGACAATGCCAGAAAATCCTTGAAGGTTTTTTTTTCCCCCCTTTTGGCTTCAACACATTCCAAAGTGATTCTTTTCTTTTCCAGTAATTGTTTTTTTCTCCCCTCAAACAACGGTTTTTCCTCTCTTTCTCTGGTGTGTTTCTTCTTTAAAAAAATTATTTTTTTGGTGGACAAGCAGCAGCAACAACAAAAAAAAGAAACAACCGAAAGCTGGAGCCTTGAACCATCAGACCAAACGCAAACTTCTTCTGGCTGTGCCGAGTAAACAAGCGCCGCCAGCCCGGGGACAGAGAGGGGGAGTGGAAAGGCAAAGGGAGACAGGACAACTGCAAAATGTGAACCAGGAATTGAAAGCTTCATGGACTGGACTGTGATACAACCAGAGAGAGAGAGAGAGAGTGTGTGTGAAAGAGAAAGAAAAACGCAAAATCTGGTACAGGAAGAAAAACCCAACAGAGGCAAAGGAGACAAGGAAAATCTGGAATAACAACAGAAAATGCTGGAAAAACTCAGCAGGCCAGGCAACATCCGTGGAGAGAAATTAGAGTCGACGTTTCGGGTCAAACCCTTTTTCAGAACTGGAAAGGAAATGAAATAGATCGAAGGCAGGGCTGCGATAGAACAAAAGAAGTAAAGAGACATTAAGAGGTATTCAAGGGAAAATCTGGAGTCATTCCACTAACACTCATTGAATTGGAGTTCAGGCAGAATAACAATCTAGACAGCAGATAATGTTTGTTAAAGGATATCTATGCCTTCAATTCTCTCTCTCTCTTAGGCTTCCACATTAAAAGTGAGTTCTCAGGTGACTGATGAGTCCAATGCCGGGACCTACAGTCTCTGTCACAGGCAGGGCAGACGGTGGTTGAAGGGGCAGGCGAGTGGGGTGCTTGGGTTGACGTGCGCTCCTTGCGCTTGCTCCCGGCGAAGAGACTCGAGGGTGTTCGGCGCCTTCCCGGATGCTTCTCCTCCACTTTGTGCGGTCTTGGGCCAGGGATTCCCAGGTATCGGTGGGGATGTTGCACTTTTTCAAGGAGGCTTTGAGGGTGTCCTTGAAATTACATGCTGTGTGTAGGAGGGTGTGAATGCTTAATTTCTCTATTTTAACGGCTGCGTTAACTTGTTTTATTTCCGTTCCAACGCTCCCCAGGCCAGCCTCCCACCTTGCACCCTTCGTATACTTGAGCTCATACATAATTCTGCCACTCCAAATCGTAACTCGTATCAAGTCCCGTTCACCAATCACCCTCCTGTGCTCGTTGACCTACATTGGCTCCCGGTCCGGCAACACCTCGATTTAAAAATTCTAATTTTTACCTTCAAATCCCTCCATGGCCTCGCCCCCTCCCTATCTCTGTAGCCTCCTCCAGCCCTACAACCTCAGAGATCTCTGCACTCCTCCAATTCTGGCCTCTTGCGCATCCTCGATTTTCATCGCTCCACCTTTAGTGGGCTTGTCTTCAGCTACCTAGACCCTAAGCTCTGGAATTCCCTCCCTAAACCTCTCTGCCTCTCTACCCCACCTCCTGTTAAGACGCTCCTTAAAACCTCTTCTTAGGCAGTCCCTCGGAACCGAGGATGACTTGCTTCCACATTAAAAATGAGTTCGCAGGTGACTGATGAGTCCAATGCGGGACCTACAGTCTCTGTCACAGGTGGGGCAGATGGTGGTTGAAGGGGCGGGTGGGTGGGGTGCTTGGGTTGACGTGCGCTCCTTGCGCTGCCTGCGCTTGGCTTCCGCTTGCTCCCGGCGCAGAGACTCGAGGTGTTTGGCGCCTCCCCGGATGCTTCTCCTCCACTTTGTGCGATCTTGGGCCAGGGATTCCCAGGTGTCGGTGGGGATGTTACACTTTTTCAAGGAGGCTTTGAGGGTGTCCTTGAAGTGTTTCCTCTGCCCACCTGGAGCTCTCTTGCCGTGCCGGAGCTCCGAGTAGAGCGCCGAAAACCTACCTTTTTGACCAAGCGCTCATAATATCTCTTTATTTGACTCGGTGTTAAATTTTGTTTGATAACGCTTCTGTGAAGCACCTTGGGATGTTTTACTACGCTAAAGACGTTATATAAATGAAAGTTGTTGTTGATAAGATAGCGAAAAAGGAATTACATTCAAAGAAAGAAAGAACTTGCATTCATAAAGAGCCTTTCACAACCTCAGGACGCCCCAAAGCGCTTTACAGCCAATTAAGTCTTTTTTGAAGTGTAGTCACTGTTGTAATATAGGGAAACACAGCAGCCAATTCAAACTCTTTAAATGCTCATAGGCTCATAAATCGTGCACTGTATTCTCAAGATGCTAGAATTTATTTTTTTTAAATCTCGTTTTCTGTGCAAATGCTGTGTTCATCCAGCGTTGAATTTTCACGCTGGCCAACTGTATGTATTTGCATTTCATGCACCCACTGTCAGCTTCGAGCTGTCAGTCAGGTATGGCGCGCGTTCCATGCGGATTCCAGTTCCTTGGCTCCACCTTAACAAACTGCCGATAGAACCACCTCGGAAGAGTGCCCCCTATTGGACCAGTGTGGTATTTTTCCATATCCCACACCAACCACCCTGAATTTGTGACAATTTGTGTTAAATTCCATCTTCCACCCTCCCTAAACTTGAGCTCATCCAAAACTCTGCTGCCCCCGTGTCCTAACTCACACCAAGTCCCGTTCACCCATCACCCCCTGTGCTCGCTGACCTACACTGGCTCCCAGTCCAGCTACGCTTCGATTTTAAAATTCTCATCCTTGTTTTCAAATCCCTCCATGGCCTCGGCCCCCTCCCTAACTCTGTAACCTCCTCCAGTCCTGCAACCCTCCGAGATCTCCGCACCCCTCCATTTCTGGCCTCTTGCTCATCGCCGACTTTAATCGCTCCACCATTGGCGGCCGTGCCTTCAGCTGCCGAGGCCTCAAGCTCTGCAATTCCCTCCCTCAACCTCTCCGCCTCTCTCTCTCCTCCTTTAAGATGCTCCTTAAAACCCACCTCTTTGACGAAGCTTTTAGTTATCTGTCCTACTATCTCCTTATGTGGCTCGGTGTCAAATTTTGTTTGATAACGTTCCTCTGAAGCGCCTTGAGACGTTTAGCTACGTTAAAGGCACTATATAAATGCAAGTTGTTGTTGTTCGTGTTAAATTGATTTTTGTTGGACTTGAAAGGTGATGGCGTTGTGAAAATTACAGACCAAGGACATTGATCTGTGTGACCAGATCTGAGACGCCAGACTGATTAATTTTTACTTTTTGAAGTGCAGTCACTGGTGTAATGTAAGAAACATGGCAGCCAATTTGCACACAGCAAGCTCCCACAAGCAGCAATGTGATACCAACCAGATAATCTGTTTTTTTACTGATGTAGATTGAGGGATAAATATTGTCCAGGACACCGGGGATAACTCCCCTGCTTTTCTTCAAAATAGTGCCATGGGATCTTTTACTTCCACCTGAGGGAGCAGACGGGGCCTCGGTTTAATGTCTCATCCGAAAGACGGCACCTCCGACAGTGCAGCGCTCCCTCAGCACTGCACTGGGAATGTCAGCCTAGATTTTTGTGCTCAAGTCTCTGGAGTGGGACCTGAATCCCACAACCTTCTGACTCAGAGAGAGAGTGCTACCAACTTAGCCACAGCTGACACAGAAGGCCTATCAGACCATAGTAAAATGGAGAGGGAGAACTGGGAAATCCTGAAACCAACATAAAGATACGAACTAAGACACAGCAACGACTTACATTTATATAGCACCTTTAACGTAGGAAACCGTAGGCACTTCACAGAAGCATTAGAAACATCGAAACATAGAAAAATAGGAGCAGGAGTAGGCCATTCAGCCCTTCGAGCCTGCTCCGCCATTCAATATGATCATGGCTGATTCTCTATCTCAATACTGTACCATATTCCCGCTCTCTCCCCATACTCCTTGATGACCCCTCGTTCTCGACCCCCAGCCAGGGGAAACATCCTCCCTGCATCCAGTCTGTCTAGCCCTGTCAGAATTTTATACGTTTCAATGAGATCCCCTCTCATTCTTCTAAACTCTAGCGAATACAGGCCTAGTCGACCCAATCTCTCCTCATACGACAGTCCTGCCATCCCAGGAATCAGCCTGGTGAACCTTCGCTGCACTCCCTCTATGGCAAGTATATCCTTTCTTAGGTAAGGAGACCAAAACTGAACACAGTACTCCAGGTGTGGTCTCACCAAGGCCCTGTACAACTGTAGTAAGAAGGCCCTGTACAACTGTAGTTATCAGACAAGAATCGACACGGAACCAATGAAGGAGGTATTAGGAAGGGTGATTAAAAATTTGTTCAAGACACAGTCGTGATACAATTGGCTCATTAACATTCTGTGATAAAGCGGCATCTTTATAACAGGACGTTAATAAAACACTTCAACAAACCCAAATGCACCTTCCCGCAGGGAGGGATTGCTAATTGGCTGGCAGAAAACTCTTCCAGGGTCGTCATCCTGTCTCAATAAGGAAAATGTGTGTGCGAACCCTTTGACACCAAAATACTACATATAGGTTTTACCATGCTCACAAAAATTTGTTGTGCAGACCGTATTGAGAAAGCAATTCGCCAGTGCGCACATGTATGCAATGCAGCATGCTTGGTCTTGCTTATGCTTCAGGCTGTCCCAATGGCTCAGTGCATAGTGGGCTACCAAGTTGCAGAGACAAGTAAGGTCGCAGGTTCACGTTCCCGTTCTATCCAAAACTTGTCAATCGTATCTGGAGTTGCAGCAAGGGCCTCACAATTAACCTCAGGCTAGCATCCCCCAGGTTAGCAAGTCGGGGGGGGGGGGGGAAACCATCATGCAGGCTTCCCCGTCCAGATAGCTATCCACCGGTCCCTGCTGGAACAAATGCGTGCACATCAGCTGAGGACAGCGTCAGGCTGGGCTGTGTGATGCCCCCTCAGGCCAAAGAGCCTGCCTGCATCTACGTGAGGAATGGCAATTTGGCAAAGGCAGTGGAGGAATGCCAGGGCCCGGCGAACAGGAGTCAGCGCATTCAGGAGAAGAAGAGTAAAAAAATAAAGCTGTGACAGAAAATATTTTCTGTATCTTGTTGCAAACCCTGCTGACCTGACTCGGAATGGCTGTACGTGCTTTCACTGATCATCACTGCAGTCTATCTCGAGTGAACTGCTGCCACAGTTTGGAAGAGTTCGAGCCATTATAACTGCAATTATTTAATGCTGCATTATCTTTTCTCTTATTTAAAGACGAATTTCAGCCTCCTTACCCTACCCTGCTCTGTTGTTTTTCTCTGAACGTCCTTGCCTCTGTTGTCTCCCTGTTAGTTTTCTTGAAGTCTGTGCCATGTTCAACTTTGTAACGGTCTCTTTTTTTGTTTTGTTGAGTTCACACTACGAATGTAGAATTAGAGCGAACGTCAATTTGTGGCAATGTACCCCATTAGCCTAATATTAGTTTCCCTAAAAGCAACTTTGCACAACGCAACATCATGTTAGAATGACAAAAACAGAGAAAATTACAAAGTGTCAGCCAGTGGCTCAGTGGGCAGCACCCACGCCTCTGACTCAGAAGGTTGTGGGTTCAAGTCCCACTCCGTGAGACTTGAGCATAAAAATCTAGGCTGACGCTCCCAGTGCAGTACTGAGGGAGTGCTGCCCTGTCAGAGGTGCCGTCTTTCGGATGAGACATTAAGCCGAGGCCCTGACTGCCTCTCTCAGGTGGACGTAAAAGATCCCATGACACTATTTCGAAGTAGAGCAGGGGAGTTATCCCCGGTGTCCTGGCCAATATTTACCCCTCAATTAACATAACAAAAACAGATTTGCTGTGTGTGGGAGCTTTCTGTGTGCAAATTGGCTGCTGAGTTTCCTACATTACAACAGTGACTACAAAAAGTACTTAATAACAACAGAAAATGTTGGAAAAACTCAGCAGGCCAGGCAACATCCGTGGAGAGAAATTAAAAGTCGACGTTTCGGGTGAACCCTTTTTCAAAACTGGAAAGGAAATAAAATAGATCGAAGGCAGGGCTGCGATAGAACAAAAGAGAAGTAAAGAGACATTAAGAGGTATTCAAAACCAGACGAGATGGTAATAGGACAGTGGAGACAAAAGACGGCTGAGATTAGGTGTGAAGTGTACTGGCAGGATGAGAAACAGCTGCCGTGTGGGAGAGAGAAAAAAAAGGAAAGGGGGGGGAAGGGAAGACCCAAAACAAAGGGGTGGGAAAAAAAATATAAGTAAAAATGTAATAGGGGCCGAGGTTATGATCTGAAATTGTTGAACTCGATATTGAGTCCGGAAGGCTGCAAAGTGCCTAATCGGAAGATGAGGTGCTGTTCCTCGAGTTTACGTTGAGCTTCCGTGGAACAATACAAGAGGCCGAGGACGGTGAGGTCCGAGTGGGAATGGGGCGGTGAATTAAAATGACAGGCGACCGGAGGCTCGGGGTCACCCTTACGGACTGAACAGAAGTGTTCCGCAAAATGGTCACCCGTACAAAAAGTACTTCATTGGCTGTAAAATGCTTTGGGATGTCTGGTAATTGTGAAAGGCGCTATATGAATGCAAGTCTTTCTTTCCTTACAAAGCTAATCTCAAATAAGAACAGGAATGCTGGAAATACTCAGCAGGTCAGGCAGCATCTGTGGAGAAAGAAACAAGAGTTAACGTTTCAGGTCGATAACCTTTCGTCAGAGCTATTCTGAAGCTGCGCACAATATCAATCTATGTTCATTTTGCTGAACTAAAAGTCCTTCACCTCACACAGAGCACCTCCTAACCCAGCCTAGGGCCCCACTCAAGAACCATGGTGGTCAGACTACCTCCTCCGGCCATTCCCCAACAAGTCAAACAAAGCTACAATAGGGCGCCCTGCAGCAACTCGCCAAGGCTTCTTCGACAACACCTCCTCCCAACCTCCGCTCTCCGCCACCTACTGATATCTACGCCTGTACTGATTACATCCCCATGCACCAACTATCCCTTCCACTCCCCACCCCATCTCCTGGAAAGGCAAAAGATAGATTCATACAGCACAGGAGGAGGCCATTCAGCCTGTCATGCCCATGCCGGGCTCTCTGAAAGAGCTATCTAATTAGTCCCACTCCCCTGCTCTTTCCCTATAGCCTTACAATTTTTTCCTTTTCAAGTATACAGTATATCTGTTTCCCTTTTGAAAGTTACGATTGAATCTGCTACCAGCACCCTTTCAGGCTTGATACCTGGATTCCAAGGGTTAAATTACAAGGAGCAATCACACAAACTAGGCTTGTATTCCCTAGAATTTAGACGGTTAAGGGGTGATCTGATCGAAGTTTTCAAGATATTAAGGGGAACAGATAGGGTAGATAGAGAGAAACTATTTCTGCTGGTTGGGGAGTCTAGGACTAGGGGGTATGACCTTAAAATTAGAGCCAGACCTTTCAGGAGTGAAATTAGGAAACATGTCTACACACAAAGGGTGGTAGAAGTTTGGAACTCTCTTCCGCAAACAGCAACTGATGCTGGGGGTCAATTGTTAATTTTAAATCTGAGATCGATAGATTTTTGTTAACCAAAGGTGTTAAGGGATATGGGCCAGAGGCGGGGAGATGGAGTTAGGTCGCAGATCAGCCGTGATCTCATTGAGGGGTGGAACAGGCTCGAGGGGCTAAATGGCCTCCTCCATTTCCTATGTTCCTATTTGTCTCTCCCTGACCCGCGGCACCTCTACCGCCGACTGGGATAGGTACTTCAGCACAGGCTGGGGTCAGGCATGGAACCTGGTTTGTAAATACTCAGCCGGTCAGGCAGCATCTGTGGAGAGAGAAACAGGGTTGGCATTTCAGGTCAATGACCTTTTGTCAGAACTGAACCTGGTTTGTATGGCTCAGTTATTCACTGGATGATCCCAGCAACCATTGGGGACCTGATATTCTAACAGTAATACAAACACTTTGTCGTTGGGTTATATCTCAAGAGGCCTAAATAGCTTAAAATGGAGCGTGTGATATTTGATAGATGCTGAAGGTGGTGTCCAATACACAGTGGGAATTTTTGCATAATGTTGATCTAATGGGATTGTTAACTGGAGAATAATTAAATCTTTATTTGCATATTCCAAGAATTGACCATCCTGGTATTTTTCTGTACTTCCATTTTAAATTTTGGAGGGTTTTGGGAGAAGTTCTTGTGTAATTTATATTTGAACCAATATCACAACCCACTTCTCACACACAGCAAGAGTGAAGGAAAGAGGAAAAGATATGAAGAATTCCAGTCTGGAGGTTGTCAGACACAAGAACATAAGAAATAGGAGCAGGAGTCGGCCATTTGGCCCCTCGAGCCTGCTCCGCCATTCAATAAGATCATGAGCTGATCTTCTACCTTAACTCCACATTCCTGCCCCATCCCCATATCCCTTGATCCCTAGACTTCGATAGATTTCTGACTAGTAAGGGCATCAAGGGATATGGCGATAGGGCCGGTGAATGGAGTTGAGGCAGAAGATCATCCATGATCTCATTGAATGGCGGAGCAGGCTCGAAGGGCCGAATGGCCTACTCCTGCTCCTATTTCTTATGTTCTTATGTTCTTATATGCAAAAATCCAAGGTCTGTGGCAGGGTGGAAGGCAGGAGAGCACAGACCGTCCCTTTTGTTCTTTCCTCCCCTCCCCCCGCACTTGCTTAAAAACCTGTCACAGCTCTAACTTTTTCCAGTTCCGACGAAAGGTGATCGGCCCAAAACGTCAACTCTGTTTCTCTCTCCGCAGCTGCTGTGTATTCCCAGCATTTTCTGTTTTTATTTCAGATTTCCAGCATCCGCAGTATTTCGCCTATCCGGGTTGACATTAATTGCTCTCCGAAGCGGCCTCGCAAGCCACTCAGTGATAAAACCATCACTCACAAAGAAGGTCCCCCACCACCTTCTCAGGGCAAGTCAGGAAGAGCGATAAACGGCAGTGTCACTCACATCCCGAGAAGAAATAGTAAAAAAAAAGAAAATCAGTACTGGAAGAACCTTCCCATATATGGGAACAGTTTCCAAATCTTGGACTGACTAGACCATTCATGCTTCATTTGTTTCTGCATTGCACATGGGTTTGTGTGGTTTATTCTACTATATTTTATAAATGTTGCAGCTCCCCAAGATGTGTCTGGTGTCCGCTGCACTATATCACAGGAAATCGGTCTGGAATCTGGACGGATCAGTTTGAAGTAAGTAAGAAAAGAATAATGTAGGATGGGGAGCAACGAAAGGTCACAACTAATTAGCTTGAAAGCTCAGCAACTGTCGTTTGATTAATGGCTGCATAATCACCGCTCACTAGCTGTTAGTCTGAAAGTAACTCATTCTCTGAGACAGTGTAACGCCAAGCCTTTAAATCCTAAAATATAGCATAATGTGATAACCTCCACTTGTATGGAGCAGCCTTAGCTCCCACACTTCCACTCGATACCTCACCTTGCGGCTTTTTATTTTAACTGGCACAAAATCCCTTAAAAGGAACGTTTTTTGGTGGATGTTACGGTCCCATGAATACCGTGGCGTTCAGCCACAGACATTTTTAATTAGAATCGATAGAGAGTGGGGGAAAAAACAATAGGGGATTGCTTTCAATGCTTTTTTTATTCATTCATGGGATGAGGACGTCACCAGCAAGACCGACATTTATTGCCCCATCCCTAATTGCCCTCGAGAAGGTGGTGGTGAGCCGACTTCTTGAATACAACTGAGGGGCTCGCTGGGCCATTTCAGAGGGCAGTTAAGAGTCAACCACATTGCTGTGGGTCTGGAGTCACATAGAGGCCAGACCGGGTAAGGACGGCATATTTCCTTCCCTAAAGGACATTAGTGAACCAGATAGGTTTTTACAACAATCCGGTAGATTCATGGTCACCATTACTGATACTAGCTTTTTATTCCAGATTTATTTAATTAACTGAATTTAAATTCCCCAGCCGCCTTGGCAGGATTGTGAATTCATGGCTCTGGATCATTAGACCAGGACTCTGGATTTTGTCAATGGGGGCGGGACTGCTGGTTTTCGGGTTTTAGTTGTCCTGCCAACCCATGCTATTTTCCCTTGATTGACCTTGTTAAGCCCACCCTGCGGGCTTAGCCGGCCAATTAAGGGAAAGCCGGTGACAGAGGACGTCGGCGTGTGACATTTCATCTGTCAAAAATTTTTAGACAGATGAATTGTTAGCTTTTGACAGCTTTGAGAAGCTGTCAAACACGGACAATCTCTGTTCTAAGGTGAGCCCTTGTACTGAAGACTCACCAAACCTCCTTCCTCAGCAGAAAGCAGATGGCTGCTACATCTGAGAACGCAGCAGCCGTTCTGTCATCTCTGCCGTTGAGATGAGGAACCTCCGGATCCCCAAGGGTTGAAGCCTGCAGGAAGAAACAAAGGTAAGGAAACTTTTTCTAACACTTTACACTCACCTCTCATACTTACCTCTCCACACTTGCACCCATCACTCACCTCCACAGTGCACTTTTCGACCCCTCTCACCCCCACAGACCCACTGCTCGCCTTGCTGACCCTGGCGAGGTTCGCAGCCGTCGGGAAGCCCGCACTTGCAGGGATAAAAATGGGGATAATCCTCTTAACTGCCTGTTAACTACCTGTTAACAGGCAGTTAAATGACTGTAATTCCCTTCCCGCCTCAAGGAGACGGGTCCCTGCGCGGCTCGGGGACCCGCCTCCCGGGAACATGGCACGGAGGCGGGTTGGGAGCGGGGTCGGTACCCGCTCCCAGTTTCTGCCATTTTCCCGGCAGTCCCGCCTCCATACCCACCTCAAAGGGCTGGGAAAATTCCCCCCTCTATTACTGGACCAGTGACATTGCCACTATGCTATCATGCCCCCCACATGAAATACTCTCTCGTGTACAGAGTATGAAAGAAAAGCCTCCTAATCTGGAGGAGATCTTTGGGCCATTGCTTTCCTCCAAAAACATTCACTTTCCCAATGGCCCAGCGGGTCATGGTACCTGATGTGGTGTTGACCCGTGCAAGCCAAGAAGGTCCCAGGTACAAACCCCAGTGTCTGCTGGGCCTCAACTGGTCTCAGTCAGGCAGGCAACGGGCATGCTATGATTGGCTTCTGGGGACTGGAACTATTTGCCCCAGTGACTGCAGCTGGAACGAGCACCTTGTCAACGTACGAACATAAGAATTAGGAGCAGGAGTAGACTATTCGGCCCCTCGAGCCCGCCCCGCCATTCAATAAGATCATGGCTAACCTGATCTTGGCCTCAACTCCACTTTCCCTGCCCGCTCCCCATAACCCTTGACTCCCCTGTAGCTCAAATATCTGTCTGTCTCCGCCTTGAATATATTCAATGACTCCGCCTCCACAGCTCTGTGGGATAGCGAATTCCAAAGATTCATGACCCTCTGAGAGAAGAAATTCCTCCTCATCTCCCGTTTAAATGGGCGACCCCTTATCCTGAAACTGTGCCCCCTAGTTCTAGATTCCCCCACGAGGGGAAACATCCTCCCTGCATCTACCCTATCGAGTCCCCTCAGAATCTTATATGTTTCAATAAGATCACCTCTCATTCTTCTAAACGCCAATGAGTATAGGCCCAACCTGCCTAACCTTTCTTCATAAGACAACCCCTTCATTGGGTAAAGACAGGGTCGGGCGTGGGTGGCTGTGATGCCCCCGCAGGACCAAATAGTCTGCACTCACTTTCCAGTCTCAGGCCAGAAGAATGGCCCTGGGGCGAAGCAGCACGGGGTTGCTGAGGAAACGGTACCACCATCAGCATCTTCAGGAGAGCAAGGGGGAAACTGGAACAAAAGGTCTGAGGGGAGGTCTCAAACCCCGCCAGTATTAACATTAATGAAGGTGACACAAGGATCTGCTCATAGAAAGACACCAAGTTAAAAAGTAACCGCTTCAGAGAGAATTTGTAAGCTTATGGATTGGACTATAACCAAGATTTATGCTGACTCATAAAGGGAATCATCAGATTCCTGACCCAACGGGGAGTAAAAAGAAAGGTTTTAACAGTGGGAGAGGAGGGAGATAAATGGTCCATTCCAGCCCAGGACACAGTAGACAATGGCTATCTGTCGTTAAATTACAGGACTGTAATACAATTAAAGGGTCCAGGAGGAAAACAACAGCTACTTGCAATTATATAGTTACTTTAACATAGAATCCCAAGGCATCTCATAGAGGAGACAAGGAGCGAGCGTTGAGCCTTTGCAGCAGGTTTGGGACAAATGACCAAAACCTAGATCCAAGAGTTGGGTCTGACAGTTTTAAAGCCAGGGAGGGAGCTCCAGAGAGGAGGTCCAAGGCGACTGAGGATCTGGTACCCAAAGTGAAGTGGAGGGAAGATGGGGGGAAGATGGGGGGATGCACAGCAGGCCAGAGTCAGAGAGCCGGAGGTAACCGGACCTAGTGCTGAAGAAGGTTGCAGTGTTAGGGTGGGTCAACGCTGTGGGGGGATTTGTGGATAACGATTTTCACTCAATCCGCTTGGGGTACAGCGAATTTAAGTCGGTGAGCACGGTGACGATGGTCGAGCGGGGATTAGTGAGGGACAGGATGCGGGCGGGAGACCTTCGGGCTATTTATGGAAAGTGAAGGACAAGAGGCTGAAAAGGAGGGTGTTGGTGAGGTTGAGCCTAAAGGTGACAGAAACATGGATAAGGTAGTGAGGGGTAAGGCGAAGGTGGAGGTGGGCAACGAGGCAGAGGCACAAATAAAAGGGAAGAGTGAAGCTAAGAAAGAAAGTCATATACAGGAAACTCTTTGGTATCCGGCACCGACGGGACCGGGATGGTGCCGTTTGACTAAAACTTCCGGATGACGGAGAGGGTTATCTACCGAGGCTATTTTTAACAAACAAAAATAAAAAAAATCAAGAAATGTGCAGTATACAGTAATTGGGTACTCACCTACAGAATGTTGTGTTAAATGGATGGTGGAAGATGCTTGATTAAGTACAGTACAGCCAGTTGAGGGTAATCCATAACTCTTTAATTACTTAACAGTAAAGCAAAACTTATACAGTAAACAGAAAAATGGCGGATCGGAAGAGACCACCGGCAGTGCGGGAGAGTCAGACTCCTGTTGTTGAGGTGTTCGGACTTCCGACAGCGCCAAGAAGCCGAGTAGCGGCAGTTTGGAGAACTACCTCCACTGACTAACTCGGCCACCGCGGGAGACTCGGACTCGGCAACATTTCCGGTTATTGAGGTGTTGTTTTCGGAGTGTGAATTTTGCCGGTTAATGGAGAATTCCGGATATTTAGGTGCCGTTTAAACAAGAGTTTCCTGTAGTGTCTTTCATGACCTCAGGATTTCCCAAAGTGTTTTATAGCCAATGAAGTAATATTTTTTGACGTGTAGTCACTGTTGTAATGTAGGAAACGCAGCAGCCAATTTGCGCACAGCAAGCTCCCACAAACAGCAATGTGATAATGACCAGATAATGTGTTTTAGATGATGTTTAGGTGAGTTCTGATGAAAGGTCATCGACCTGAAACGTTAGCTCTGTTTCTCTCTCCACAGATGCTGCCTGACCTGCTGAGTATTTCCAGCATTTTCTGTTTTTATTATGTGATTCAGATGTTGGTTGAGGGATAAACATTGACCAGGACACCAGGAAGAGCTCCCCATGCAGACCTATGAACCCTTAGATTTGATTGGAAGGTTGTGGGTTCAAGTCCCACTCCAGGGACTTGAGCATAAAATCTAGGCTGACACTCCCAGTGCAGTACTGAGGGAGTGCTGCACTGTCAGAGGTGCCGTCTTTCGGATGAGACGTTAAACCGAGGCCCCGTCTGCTCTCTCAGGTGGACATAAAAGAATCCACGGCCACTATTTCGAAGAAGAGCAGGGGAGTTATCCCTGGTGTCCTGGGGCCAATATTTATCCCTCAATCAGCATAACAAAAACAGATTATCTGGTCGTTATCACCTTGCTGTTTGTGGGATCTTGCTGTGCACAAATTGGCTGGCGCGTTTCCCTACATTACAACAGTGACCACACTTTAAAAAATATTACTTTTCTGTTATAAATCTCATCGTCGTAAAGAACTACTCATGAAATAACGCTGAACAGCCAGCTGGTGGCGCCGTCCAAGGAGTATAAATACTCGGGCGTGGGCCCAGCTTGTCCAGGGACATTTTGTAAGACTGGAACTAGTGAAGTACAACTAGGCCTCCATGTTCTGAAACAAGTTGATTAAAGCCTTGCTTTATACTCGAACCAAGTGCGTAGTGAGTTTTATTACGTCAACTTCACTGGCTGTAAAGCACTTTGAGACGTCTGGAGGTTGTGAAAGGCGCTATAGAAATGCAAGTCTTTTTTTTATTAGTGCCATATCTGTTGTCAGTTGTAATATTTATGATCATGAACTTTTCTTGTGGAATTGGTTTTCTAGCTTAGCCTGGCACAAAACGTACAGTACAATCATAGAGCTTGAAGACACATGAATCCACGTGTCAGGAGATGTAGCGTAAGCAGCTAATCTTCAGCAACTGAGTACACTTTCCCCACTGGGTAAGAACATAAGAATTAGGAGCAGGAGTCGGCCCCTCGAGCCTGCTCCGCCATTCAATAAGATCATGGCTGATCATCAACCTCAACTTTCCTGCCCGATCTCCATATCCCTAGGGGAATCAATTCCTAGAGTCCAAAAATCTGTCTATCTCAGCCTTGAATGTACTCAACAATTCAGCATCCACAGCCCTTTGGGGTAAAGAATTCCAAAGATTCACCACCCTCTGAGTGAAGAAATTCTTCCTCATCTCAGTCCTAAATGGCCGACCCCTTAACTTGAGACTATGCCCTTCAGTTTTAGACTCTCCAGCCAGGGGAAACAGCCTCTCAGCACCTACCCTGTCAATCCCCCTCAGAATCTTATACGTTTCAATGAGATCACCGCTCATTCTTCTCAACTCCAGAGAGTAAATGCGCCATCTAATGTAGTACTGACAGGAAAGGATTCAGGTTCAATTCTTAGTCTGTGCTAAGTGTGTTGATCTGAGTAAGGGCAGCAGTCAGGGTGCTGTAATTGGCCTCAGTGCCCTGGATGACAGAGTGGAAAAAATCCATCCAGGGAGTGCCTGCTTCTGACCCCTAGGGTTGAAGGTGTGGTGAGAACAGGATCTGGCCTTGCAATAAGAACATATGAAATAGGAGCAGGAATCGGCCATACGGCCCCTCGAGCCTGCTCCGCCATTCAATAAGATCATGGCTGATCTTCGACCTCAACTACACCTTCCCGCCCGATCCCCATATCCCTCGGTTCCCTGAGTGTCCAAAAAATCTATCGATCTCAGTCTTGAATATACTCAACGACTGAGCATCCACAACCCCTCTGGGCTGGAGAATTCCAAAGACTCACCACCTTCTGAGTGAAGAAATTGCTCCTCATCTCAGTCCTAAATGGCCCACACCCTATAGGGAGAGCCTGCCAACGCTCAGTGGCTGTGACGTAATAAAACTACTAGGCACTTGGTCTAAGCGTTAAACAAAGCTTTAATCAACTGTTTTACAACATGGAGATCTAGTTGTGTCCTTCACTAGTTCCTGTTAAGAATGTCCTGCGCAAGCTGGGCCCGTGCCCGAGTATTTATACTCTCCCTGGACAGCGCCACCCGCAGGCCGCTCAGTATTATTTCATAAGTCTTTTTTTCATGAATGACTGATTCATGTCAGGCTGTGCTCACATGAGGGAAAGAATAGACCCATGGGTGAGGTAACAAAGGGCGTGGTGCCCTCCATCAGGTAACAGCACCTCAGATGTGTCTGAGGATTAACCAGTGAAAAGGAAAGCAGCAGAGAGCAGACCCATTTACTACTGGTTTTAAGACGCGGCCTTAACAGTGCTCGCTTGTCCTATGTTCTCACGTAGCCTGTGGTGCTTCCTTGGGGTTCCTTCATTGGCTTGGCATCTTCTGTCTTCGCCTCTGTGAAGCCTTTCTTCTGTGTTGAAGGTGCTATATAAAAGCAAGTTGTTGTTGTCTGGTGAGGCGATGATATTAATTATCCTACAAACTCAGTCAGCACAGATTTCCATGACCTTCCACCGCCTACCATTTTGGATTCCAAATCTATGCAAGATTCCCTCTTCAGCAGAAATGTTTTATTTTTTTTTAAAAGCAGAAAGAACGAGCAGCCCAGCCCTGGCAATGGGCTTATCAGGAAAATCCACCACACAAATACTGTCATTGTAGTGTTGAGACATCATACGTTCAGACTTTCCACTTGAAGTATGAAAGCTTGGCACCAACTGTACGGGACTGGAATCAGCAGCGGAGGGTGATATGAAGGAAGACCCTTTAGAATTTCCAAAATATTTCCCTTTCACCCACCCACCTACACTCAAACATTTCTCAAAATCTTGGAATTTTTTTTTACCTCCCTTCTCAGTCAAAAGATGAAATGGAGATCCCCTCCGATCATTCCAGCCGATAGTCTCGCTTGGCGGGGCGGAGCTGAGCTGAGCCGTGCGGTGCAGAATGATCCTTTGCCAGTCTGTACTGAGATAGCTGGCCTCAGCAAGGGTGGCAATCAGGGTGGTAGGATTGACCCGGGTGTTCCTGGACTTGGGAGAGGGAGTGAATTTTTAAAAAAAAAATCGTTCGAGGCTGTTACTGCTAAATGTGTATCAGTGACTCCTGCTGTGCGGGGCAGTCAGGTGAGGACAAGGATTGGGCGTGACTGTGACGCCCACCGTAAAGGGAAGAAAGACTTGCATTTCTATAGCGCCTTTCACAACCTCAGGGTGTCCCAAAGCGCTTTACAGCCAATGAAGTACTTTATGAAGTGTAGTCACTGTTTTAATGTAGGAAACGCGACATCCAATTTGCACACAGCAAGCCCCCACAAACAGCAATGTGATAATGACCAGGTCATCCATTATTAGTGATGTTGATTGAGAGATAAATATTGGCCCAGGACACCGAGGAGAACTCCCCTGCTCTTCTTCGAAAAAGTGCCCGTGGGATCTTTTACCTCCACCTGAGAGGGCAGACGGGGCGCTCCATGCTCAAATACTCTGCCCACCTTCATTGTCTAGGTTCACACCTGAATAATGCACTTTTGGACAAGGTACTAGAGGGTGTCTGGCACCCACTCAAACTGTGCCCCAGCACAAGTCAGTGTGTCACATGTGGCTCAATGGGCAGCACTCTCACTTCTGAGTCAGACGGTTGTGGGTTCGAATCCCACGCCAGAGACTTGAGCACAGAAATCTAGGCTGACACTCCCAGTGCAGTGCTGAGGGAGTGCTGCACTTTCAGATGAGACGTTAAACCGAGGCCCCGCCTGACCTCTCAGGTGGAAGAAAAAAATCCCACGCCCACCATTCAAAGAAGAGCAGGGGAGTTCTCCCCAGCATCCTGGCCAATATTTACCCTCAACCAATACCACTAAAACAGAATATCTGGTCATTTATCTCATTGCTGTTTGTGGGATCTTGCTGTGTGCAAATTGGTTTCCCACACTTCAAATGACTGTAAAGTGCTTTGGGATGTCCTGAGGTTGTGAAAGACGCTATAGAAATATGACCTCTCTCCTTTCCTTCAGGAGTAATGGGAGAGCGAATGAATAGGAATAAAAGAAAAATTGAAATGAATGCACTTTGGTATACATAAGACCTGCTTCATAGGCTGAACGCTAACTTGATTTCATGATAATAAAAATACATTAAGTTCAGATAAGGTCAGGGGTTACATTTAACACAATGAGATTATCGCTGTCCTTCACCCCTTGCGACCAATCCCTCACCTCACCTGCAATTATGACTTTCTAATTGTGTTAGAACACTCTTGGGATTGGGAAATAGGTCTCACCAACCTCCAGTAAATTAGTATGCAGACAGGAGCCTAATCCTTTGACATACTGCGCATCAAGCCGGTGAGAGTGCCTGTGCTAATCCAGAAAGCAACTTCAGTCAGGCTCTGTGCATCTCCAGTCAGACAATGAGACGTTTTGGTTCTTGGGTCCTCGGCATTGCAGCCTGCTGTCAGGGCAGTAGCACTCTGTGGGCAAGGACAGGGGTTCTCGCCTCCGCCGACAGACATCCGAGCAACCACATTAAAAATAACCGTAATCTGTTGACTTTTGTCCCCAGATTGCTCCCAACGCTGCAGTTAAACATAGAAACATAGAAGATAGGAGCAGGAGTAGGCCATTCAGCCCCTTGAGCCTGCTCCGCCATTCAATGCGATCATGGCTGATCATCCAAATTCAGTACCCTGTCCCTGCTTTCTCCCCATACCCCTTGATTCCTTTAGCCTTAAGAAATATATCCAACTCCTTCTTGAATATATTTAATGAATTGGCCTCTACTGCCTTCTGTGGTAGAGAATTCCACAGGTTCACCACTCTCTGGGTGAAGAAATTCCTCCTCATTTCTGTCCTAAATGTCTTACCCCTTATCCTTAGTCTGTGACACCTGGTTCTGGACTCCCCGACCATCGGGAACATCCTTCCTGCATCTAGTCTGTCCAGTCCTGTCAGAATTTTATACGTTTCAATGAGATCCCCTCTCATTCTTCTAAACTCCAGCGAGTATAAGCCCAATTGACCCAATCTCTCCTCATACGTCATTCCTGCCATCCCAGGTATCAGCCTGGTGAATCTTCGCTGAACTCCTTCCATGGCAAGAACATCCTTCCTCAGATAAGGTGACCAAAACTGCACACAATACTCAAGATGTGGTCTCACCAAGGCCCTGTACAACTGCAGCAAGACATCCTTGTTCCTGTACTCAAACCCTCTCGCTACGAAGGCCAACATACCATTTGCCTTCTTAACCGCCTGCTGCACCTGCATGCTTACCTTCAGTGACTGGTGCACAAGGACACCCAGGTCTCGTTGCACTTCTCCTTCTCCCAATCTATTGCCATTCAGATCTGCCTTCCTGTTTTTGACACCAAAGTGGATAACCTCGCATTTATCCACGTTATATTGCAGTTCCTCGGGTGTGCCCCTCTGGCACTTCACCAAATGGGCATTCTTCACCTGTGTCCGCAGACGGCGAACACTGGAATTTTCCACCTTGGCGCAAATTGGCTGCCGCGTTTCCTACATTACAACAGTACTGACGTAAGAAAACTACTAGGCACTTGGTCTAAGCATTAAACAAAGCTTTAATCAACTGTTTTACAACATTGAAGTCTAGTTGTGTCCTTCACTAGTTCCTGTTAAGAATGTCCTGCGCAGGCTGGGCCCGTGCCCGAGTAGTTATACTCTCCCTGGACAGCGCCACCCATAGGCCGCTCAGTATTATTTCATAAGTCTTTCTTTCATGAATGACTGATTCATGTCAAGTACTTCATTGGCTGTGAAGCCACTTTGGGTTGTCCTGAGTTTGTGAAAGGTGGTATGGAAATGCGAATTATTTGTTTCTTTAGACTTAAATGGCTAGTTTTGGGTCTTAGGTGAATGGAAGAGTACTGTATGCGCCTGATTTTCCGCGGTTAGCTCATTTGCAGAGTTTCGGGGGTTGATCTGGACAGGTGCGAGCAGCGCACGAGTGGCGAATCATGTGTGAGTGAAACTTAAAGGAAAGGGGACAATAAAAGGGGAGTAGTGGGCGGGTCACCAATTCTGCAAGACCTTGGACAGGCTCAAAGGGCATCTCAACCCATTTGCTGATGGGTGGGGGTGGGGACGATAAAGCGACAGGTAAAAATGAAGGCAAGGGAAACCCAAGCTCCATGAATCTGCAGGTGACCATTGGAGCAGCCTAGCGCCTAAACCCCCACCCCCACCACCCCAACCAGCCCTGTTAGATGGCTGCTGAAGTGCTGCATAAGGCAGGCTGTGAGGAAGGTTGTCCTCTGTCCTCCTATGTCAACATTGCAGCACGTCCACAAGAAGGTGGAGCCAAGTTGCGGGCTACAGCTGCCTTTCAGCGTCGCTAGACGTGCTTGCCCTATTTTGCATGGTCGTTGACGTAAGAAAACTACTAGGCACTTGGTCTAAGCATTAAACAAAGCTTTAATCAACTGTTTTACAACATGGAGGTCCAGTTGTGTCCTTCACTAGTTCCTGTTAAGAATGTCCTGCACAAGCTGGGCCCGTGCCCGAGTATTTATACTCTCCCTGGACAGCGCCACCCGCAGGCCGCTCAGTATTATTTCATAAGTCTTTCTTTCATGAATGACTGATTCATGTCAGTAGCTGCAGGCGTCCTTGCTGCAAATGGAACGTTCCTGCACCTTCTCTGATGACCTGGACCCTGTGAAGACAACTCCCCCCTGGTCCTTGCCAGGTAGGTGCGCCAGGGGCTGCAGTTTTTTTTTTCCCGTTTATTGATTTAGGGGTTGTGGGCGTCGTTGGCAAGGTCAGCATTTATTGCCCGTCCCTAATTGTCCTTGAGCAGGTGGTGGTGAGCCGCCTTCTTGAACCGCTGCAGTCCCGTGTGGTGAAGGTGCTCCCACAGCGCTGTTAGGGAGGGAGTTCCAGGATTTTGACCCAGAGACGATGAAAGATCGGCGATATACTTCCAAATCAGGATGGTGTGTGTGACTTGGAGGGGAACTTGGAGGTGGTGGTGTTCCCATGCCCCTGTTGCCCTTGTCCTTCTAGGTGGTAGACGGGTCGCGGGATGTGGCTGAAGGCATCTTGGTGGGTGTAGGATGGACTGGTTGTTGATCACCTTGGCATGCTTTCATGCACGCAGGGCCACTGCACTGAAAGCAGGACATACTGTGATTGCTGTGCCTCTGAGGAAGCATCCAACAGTACAGTTAGACGGGCCATCACATACCTTAGTAGTCTGCCGTCCCAGTGGGAGGAGAAGTCTCGACAGTCGACAGGCACTTAACGCCTGCCAAGTCGAGACACGTTCGGCTCTGTCTGCAGATGCACGTGTATAGGTACCAGTGGGTGGGCACAGGGCAGCTGTCCTGCAGCTTTAACTGCCTGGCATCCCTTTGTTGGCCATTACCTTCTTCTAAACATCTCAGATAGGGGGATTCCCACTGGAAGCAAAAAGAAAATATCTAAAAAAAAGAAAGACTTGCATTTCTATAGCGCCTTTCACGACCACCAGACCTCCCAAAGCGCTTTACAGCCAATGAAATACTTTTTTTGAAGTGCAGTCACTGTTGTAATGTAGGAAACGCGGCAGCCAATTTGCGCACAGCAAGCTCCCACAAACAGCAATGTGATAATGACCAGATAAGAGGGATAAGTATTGGCCCCAGGACACCGGGGATAACCCCTGTGTTCTTCTTCGAAATAGTGCCGTGGGATCTTTTATGTCCACCTGAGAGAGCACACGGGCCTCAGTTTAATGTCTCATCCAAAAGACGGCATCTCCGACAGTGCAGCACTCCCTCAGCACTGCACTGGAGTGTCACTGGAGTCTAATTTACAATGATTGGCACAAAGGCTGATAAAAACTTAAGGAAAATGATTAAAAAGTGGTTGAAATGCCTCTTATATAATTGTGTCTTATCCATGACCTTTTGAATACTGAGGAGTTTTGACAGGGTAGATGCTGAGAGGTTGTTGCCCTTGGCTGGCGAGTCTAGAACTAGGGGGCATAGTTTCAGGATAAGGGGTCGGCCATTTAAGACTGAGATGAGGAGGAATTTCTTCACTCAGAGGGTTGTGACTCTTTGGAATTCTCTACCCCAAAGAGCTGTGGAAACTGAATCGTTGAATCAAGACGGAGATCAATAGATTTTTGGACTCTAGGGGAATCAAGTGATATGGGGATCGGGCGGGAAAATGGAGTTGAGGTCGAAGATCAGCCATGATCTTATTGAATGGTGGAGCAGGCTCGAGGGGCCGTATGGCCGACTCCTGCTCCTAATTCTTATGTTCTTATGTAATTGCCTAGCAACCCTGGACACACCATATCACATAGGTGTGATTTATATCTGATGCCTTGTTCACCAGAATCATAGAATCATAGAAATTTACAGCACAGAAGGAGGCCATTCGGCCCACCATGTCCGTGCCGGCCGACAAAGAGCTCTCCATGCTAATCCCACTTTCCAGCACTTGGTCCGTAGTCCTGTAGGTTACGGCACTTCAAGGGCATATCCAAGTACTTTTTAAATGTGATGAAGGTTTCTGCCTCTACCACCCTTTCAGGCAGTGAGTTCCAGACCCCCACCACCCTCTGGGTGAAAACATTTCCCCTCAGCTCCCCTCTAAACTTCCGCCCGATTACTTTAAATCTCTGCCCCCTGGTTATTGACCCTTCTGTTAATATTTGAACAAAGTGGCGGGCTGCTTCAGGCAGCTGTTTCCAACGTCCGACCAAAACCTATACTGTGCTGCAAGGAGGGTGGAATTTCAGCGGGTCACATCTCTCGCCCATTTACCGCTCACGGTCACCCGGTTTAAACCGACAGAGCCGGGAACGGAAAAATCCAGGCTTAAGAGTCAGCAGACTGTTTTGACCAAGGAGGCAATCACCACCCAGCCCCCGATCCTGCCCTCACAGAGCTCATGTCCGTACTTGCACACCTTCCAGCCAGGGTCAGTAGACGGTGAAACAAAAACAGAAAAATACTGGAAAACGCTTAGCCGGACGGGTAGCAACTGTGGCGAGTGAAACAGAGTTAACGTTTTAAGTGCGATGACCTTTCATCAGAACAGACTGCAGTCCAGTACAGGAATCCTGGCCAAGTTACCTTCCCCCCCCACCCTAGAGGCACTGGCACCAATTGTAATGGCCCCTTTCACTAACCCAGTTGGAATCATCGCAAACGAGGCATCAACTGTGGGGTCTTCAGTCAAACACTTTAAAAAAAATTCATTCACAGGATGTAGGCATCACTGGCAAGGCCAGCATTTATTGCCCATCCCTAATTGCCCTTGGGTTAGGGCATTTCAGAGGGCAGTTAAGAGTCAACCACATTGCTGTCGGTCTGGAGTCACATATAGGCCAGACCGGGTAACAACAGTAGATTTCCTTCTCTAAAGAACATTAGTGAACTAGATGGGTTTTTACAACAATCCAGTAGTTTCATGCTCATAATTTTACTGACATTAGCTTTTTGTTCCAGATTTATTTAATTAACTGAATTTAAATTCCCCAGCTGCCGTGGTGGGATTTAGAACTCACGTCCAGGCCTCTGGATTATTAGTCCAGCCTTCTGAATTACTAGCCCAGTGACATAACCACTATGCTACCATTCCCTTGGCAACATTCTCACCAACCGAGCCATCGGTGGAAGTTTCACTCCATCCTTTATACATTGAAGGGTAGAACTGACTGTGAAAATAGCAGAGAAAGAAATCCAGGACATCACTGACAGTCATTTTTCCCCTAAACTGGGGCAAAGAAGCTGTAATAACACCGGTAAAGACCAGAAACACAGGAACAGGAGGAGGCCATTCAGCCCCTTGAGCCTGCTCTGCCTTTCAATTCGTTCATGGCTGATCTGCACCTCAACTCCAGTTACCCGCCAACTCCAGTTACCCGCCTTAGCTCCATATCCCTTGATACCCTTACAAAAATCTAGCGCTCTCTGTCTTGAAAGCTCCAATTGTCCCCCAATTGTCCGGAGATGAGGGGGTTGACGTATGAGGAAAGGTTGAGTAGGTTGGGCCTCTACTCATTGGAGTTCAGAAGAATGAGAGGCGATCTTATCGAAACATATAAGATTGTGAGGGGGCTTGATCGGGTGGATGCGGTGAGGATGTTTCCACTGATGGGTGAGACTAGAACTAGGGGGCATAATCTTAGAATAAGGGGCTGCCCTTTCAAAACTGAGATGAGGAGAAACTTCTTCACTCAGAGGGTGGTAAATCTATGGAATTTGCTACCCCAGAGAGCTGTGGAAGCTGCAACATTAAATAGATTTAAAATGGAGATAGACAGTTTCCTAGCTGATAAGGGAATTAGGGGTTACGGGGAGCGGGCAGGGAAGTGGACGTGACTCTAGGTTCGGATCAGCCATGATCCTATTGAATGGCGGAGCAGGCCCGAGGGGCCGTATGGCCTACTCCTGCTCCTACTCCTTATGTTCTTATGTAACATCCACAGCCATTTGGGGGAGAGAGTTCCATTTTTCTAACAATGAGAACAAGCTAACAATTACATACAAGGAGTTTACTTTAAGTTGTTTTTCCAGTTGAAGTGTTTTTATTGACTAAATGTGTACTGATTATGGAGTTTCCATTAACAAGGATGGGCCATGCATTCCCAGCATAACGTTCAAGGCCATTGGGTGTTGGACCGCTGAGTGTTGTTAATGGGGATTGGGTCAAGTGAAACTATCTTTGTGGCCCAGTCGAAGATTTGTGTTTGATTAAGCCTTGTGTTTACAGTACAGGAGACATTGGTTTATCCGGAGGTTGTATGTCTGGAAACCTCGATCTACCGGCAGAAATCAGGAGCCATTCTGTTAGGTTGTTTTTCTTCTCGTGGCTTTGTTTTCAACAGTCGGGGTCTGGAAAGTCTCTCTGAAGCTGTTGCTAAGCTACAGAGACGCTTCTAAGGTACGGGCCGACTGTTTGAAGCTGTTGCTAAGCAACAGTGTTTGTTGTCAGATACGGTATGCTTCAACATTAACTTTGCATGTCCGGCAGTTTTGATAGATCAGCAACAGCTCGGTCCCGTCAGTGCCGGATATAATAAAGTTTCCTGTACCGTGTACTTCCCAATGTTTCCTTTAAGCTGTGTAAAACAAAACCAGTGCATGCGCGGATTCTTGAATGGGCCGCGCAGCCCCTTTAACACAAGATAAAATTACGGGGAACATTGATACTGTCTTGCCCATATTTTATAGGCAGCATCGGGGAGAGAGCGGGAGGGAAAATAGGAAAGGGAGTATTACTGTGCGACAGAAAAAGATGTTGCCGTCCTTGAAATGAACTGCTAATAGGTGCACTTTCCATATTCAGGCCTCAAGATCAATATTTCTCCAAGCCTTCAGTTTACCAATTAGATCCTTGACCTCTGATGTACCGTGTGCTTGTTGCTATATCAGGGAGAACAATGAATATCATCAAATTTAAAATACAGTGACCCCCAATACTATCAGCTCACTGACACACTGTACTGTCCCATAAATAAAATATATTAAAAACAGCAAGTAAAACAAATAGAACGTATCATGTTTAGCCAGTTCAGCAACAACTTGAATTTATATTACACCTTTAACATAGAATATGTCCACAGGCACTTTCCTGGGACAGGGAAAGGGAAAGGAAGAAAACTAAAGGTATAAACAAATAAATAAAATTGATAAAAGGGATGGTGAGAGATAGGAGAGATGACCGAAAGCTCGGTCAAAAGGACGACTATTGAGAAGGTTTTTAAACAAAGAAACATAGAAGATAGGAGCAGGAGTAGGCCATTCGGCCCCTCGAGCCCACTCCGCCATTCAATGAGATCATGGCTGATCATCCAAATTCAGTATCCGGTCCCTGCTTTCTCCATATATCCCTTGATCCCTTTAGCCTTAAGAAATATATCCAACTCCTTCTTGAATATATTTAATAAACTGGCCTCAACTGCCTTCTGTGGCAGAGAATTCCACAGGTTCACCACTCTCTGGGTGAAGAAATTCCTCCTCATCTCAGTCCTAAAGATGGAGGCAGAAGCAGAGAGGTAGCGAGGTTAAAGGAGGAAGTTCCAGAGAGAGGGCTCAAGGCAGCTGGATACTCTGCCATCAATGGTGGGGCAAAGGGAACGGGTAAAGCACTGCAGGCCACAGGCCGATGAGCAGAGGGTGCAGAAGGGGGAGTAAGGCTGGAGGAGCCTGCATAGACAGGCGAGATGCTGCGGAGAGATTTGAAGGCGAGGATGAGGGTTTTAAATTTAATGTGTTGGGGCTGGCGGGCGGGGGGGGGACGGGACAGGGAGCCAGTGTGCATCGGTGAGGACAGGGTGATGGGTGAGAGGGATTTAGGGCGCGCCCGGACATGGATGGCTGAATTCTGGACAAGCTGGGAGTTTATGCAGGATGCGAGTCTAGTGAGAAGGACCTTGGATAAATTGAATCTAGAGGCAACAAAAGTGTGGACAAGGGTTTCGGGGCAACGTTTGACATTGCGGTGGGAATGGAATGTGAGGCAGGAGACCAACGCAACTGGAAAAATGATTGTTTTTCCAGACATGTGGATACTATTTTTTCCCACACACTTAAATATCATTAAGGGAACACTTGCACTTGTTCAAAGCCAAGGTGTCAGCCTCGGTGCAGCGGGTGGCACTCTTGCCTCTCAGTCAGAAGGTCGTGGGTTCAAGCCCCACCCCAGAAACTTTAGCTAAAAATCTAGGCTGACACTCCCAGTGGAGTGTTGCACTGTCTGGAGGTGCCGTCTGTAGTGTATGTACCTTTAAGGGGAGAACTACTTTTTACAGCTCCTGTATACTGTAGTACCGGCAGTGACCACACCGGTATATAAACCCTGAGTAGGGATCTGTACTTTAGTTTTTGAGTAACCTGCATCCAGTAAACACCTGTTAATTGTTCCTCTGCAGTCTCTGTCGATTTATTGAAGAATACCATACATTAACATTCACGGATTCATAGATACATAGATACATAGAAGATAGGAGCAGGAGTAGGCCATTCGGCCCTTCGTGCCTGCTCCGCCATTTAATGAGATCATGGCTGATCCTTTAATTCAGTATCCCGTCCCCGCCTTCTCTCCGTAACCCTTAACCCCTTTTGCCCGTAGAAATATATCTAATTCCCTCTTAAATATATTTAATGAGCTGGCGTACACTGCCCTCTGTGGCAATGAGTTCCACAGGTTCACCACTCTCTGAGTGAAGAAATTCCCCCTCATCTCTGTCCTAAATGGTTTAGCCCTTATCCTTAAATTATGTCCTCTAGTTCTGTTCTCACCCGCCAAGGGAAACATTCCTTCTGCATCCAGTCTGTCTAGACCTGTCAGAATTTTATACACTTCTATGAGGTCCCCTCTCAATCTTCTAAACTCCAGTGTGTACATCCCTAAACTACATAGTCTCTCCTCATAGGTCATTCCCGCCATTCCTGGTATCAGCCTGGTGAATCGCCGCTGCACCCCCTCCATGGCAAGAACATCCTTCCTCAGATGAGGCGACCAAAACTGTACACAGTACTCGAGGTGTGGTCTCACCAGTGCCCTGTACAGCTGCAGCAAGGTATCCCTGTTCCTGTATTCTAACCCTTTTGCTATGAAGGCCAGCATACCGTTTGCCTTCTTGACCGCCTGTTGCACCTGCATGCTCGCCTTCAGTGACTGGTGTACAAGAACACCCAGGTCTCTCTGTACTTCCCCCTCTCCCAATCTATTGCCATTTAAATAATAATTTGCCCTCCCGTTCCTGCACCCAAGGTGGATAACTTCGCACTTGTCCACATTATAGTGCATCTGCCATTTATCCGCCCAATCGCCCAGTCTGTCCAAATCGCTCTGGAGCTTCCTGGTCTCTTCCTCTGAGCCCACCCCACCTCCTAGTTTAGTGTCGTCTGCAAATTTGGAAATGCTGCATCCGACTCCCTGATCCAGGTCATTAATGTAAATTGTGAACAGCTGGGGGCCCAGGACAGATCCCTGTGGTACCCCACTTGTTACTGCCTGCCATTCAGAAAATGAGCCGTTTATTCCAACTCTCTGTTTTCTATCTGACAGCCAGTTCCCTATCCACGCCAAAACTTTCCCCTTTATCCCATGAGCCTCAATTTTCCATGCTAATCTTTTATGTGGGACCTTATCGAAGGCCTTTTGGAAGTCCAGGTACACCACATCTACTGGCTCTCCCCCATCTATTCTACCAGTTACTCCCTCAAAAAATTCCAATAGATTAGTCAAGCACGATTTACCCTTTGTAAATCCATGTTGACTCTGTCCTATCCTGTCCCCATTTGCTAAGTGCTCCGCTATTTCATCCTTAATGATGGACTCCAGCATTTTGCCCACAACTGATGTAAGGCTTACAGGTCTGTAATTACCTGCTTTTTCCCTACCCCCCTTTTTGAATAGTGGGGTAATGTTAGCTACCCTCCAATCCATCGGCACTGTTCCCGAGTCTAATGAATTCTGAAAAATCATCCTTAGTGCATCCGCTATCTCTAGGGCCACCTCCTTCAGTACCCTAGGATGCATGTTATCAGGCCCTGGGGATTTGTCCACCTTCAATCCCTTTAGCTTCCTTAACACCATATCCTTAGAGATATTGATTTGCGTCAGTTCCTCCTTTGCCAATGTCCCTATTTTTCCCGATATCCCAGGGAGGTTTTTTGTGTCTTCCTTCGTAAAGACTGACCCAAAGTATGCATTTAGTTGATCTGCCATTTCCTTATTTCCCATTATATATTCCCCCGTATCTGACTGCAATGGACCAACTTTGGTTTTCACCAGTCTTTTCCTTTTGATATATTTATAAAAGCTTTTGGAGTTAGTTTTTATATTTTCCGCCAGCTTGTTTTCGTAAGCTATTTTGCCCCTCTTGATCATGCCCTTTGCCCTCCTTTGCTCTATCTTAAACTGTTCCCAATCTTCCGCTCTGGCGCTTTTTTTGGCTATTTTATACGCCCTATCTTTGGATTTTATGCTGTCTCTAATTTCCCCTGTTATCCACGGTTGAGTCACCTTTTTAGATTTCCTTTTATGCCAGATTGGTATAAACAATTTTTGCAATTTTGTCATTCTATCTTTAAATGTTTGCCATTGTTTATCTACCTCCAGTCCTCTCAGGAACGTTGTCCAATCAGACCTACTCAGTTCCCGTCTCATGGCATCATAATTCCCCTTGTTTAAATTCAGGACCTTAGTCTCTGAGTCAATTTCTTCGCTCTCCATTTCGAGTGAGAAATCGATCATGTTATGATCGCTCTGACCCAAGGGTCCCCGTACAACAAGATTACTGATTAGTCCCTTCTCATTGCACAGTACCCAGTCCAATATAGCCTGTTCCCGAGTTGGTTCCTCGACATATTGATCCAGATAACCATCCCTTAAACACTCAAGGAATTCCTCCTCCTCATTATTTTTACTGATTAGGCTAGTCCAATCTATATGTAAGTTAAAGTCACCTATGATGACAGCTGTGCTCTTATTGCACGCTTCTCTAATTTCCCTCGTGATGCCCTCCCTAACCTCTATTTTACTATTTGGAGGCCTATATACCACTCCTATTAATGTTTTTCGCCCCTCGCTATTTCTTAGCTCCACCCATATAGATTCTGTATTAACTGAGTTAATATCCTTCCTTTCAATTGCATTTATCCCCTCTTTTACTAGCAATGCTACCCCTCCTCCCTTTCTTTTTTGTCGATCCTTCCTAAATACTGAATACCCCTGTATGTTAAGCTCCCAGCCCTGCTCACCCTGCAACCATGTTTCCGTAATCCCAATTAGATCATAATTATTAACCTCTATTTCCACAGCTAATTCATCTACCTTGTTCCTGATGCTTCTCGCATTAAGGTATAAAACCCTCAGGCTTTTTTTATGCTCACATTTTTTATGAATTAGTTTGGCCCTTTGTTTTTTGTTCCTCACCCTTTTACCATTTATTTCTGTCTGCCTTTCACTTTCCTCTATTTCACTACATAGGTTTCTAGCCCCCTGCCATACTAGTTTAAATGCTCCCGAACTGCTTTATCAAAAATTACCCCGAGAACATCAGTTCCATCTCTGCACAGGTGTAGACCGTCCCTTTTGTATAGGTCACACCTACCACAAAACTGGTTCCAATGCCTCAAAAATTTAAAACCCTCCCTCTTACACCACTGCTCAAGCCACGTATTTAGCCTAACTATCCTGTTCTCTGTACTCTTACTAGCACGTGGCACTGGTAGTAATCCAGAGATTACTACCTTCGAGGTCCTACTTTTTAGCTTGGCTCCTAACTCCCTAAATTCTACTTGTAGGACCTCTTCCCTTTTTTTAGCTACGTCGTTGGTACCAACATGTATCACGACAACTGGCTGTTCCCCCTCCCCCTCCAGAATGTTCTGCACCCGCGCCGAGACATCCTTGACCCTTGCACCAGGGAGGCAACATACCATCCTGGAGTCTCGGTCGCGACCACAGAAACCCCTATCTATTCCCCTTACAATCGAATCCCCTATTACTATAGCCCTGCCACTCTTTTTCCCTCCCTTCTTTGCAACAGAGCCAGTCATGGTGCCATGAGCCTGGCTGCTGGTGCCTTCCCCCGATGCGTCACCCCCCCCGACAACATAGATACATAGATACATAGAAGATAGGAGCAGGAGTAGGCCATTCGGCCCTTCGTGCCTGCTCCGCCATTCGATGAGATCATGGCTGATCTTTTAATTCAGTATCCCGTCCCCGCCTTCTCTCCGTAACCCTTAACCCCTTTTGCCCGTAGAAATATATCTAATTCCCTCTTAAATATATTTAATGAGCTGGCGTACACTGCCCTCTGTGGCAATGAGTTCCACAGGTTCACCACTCTCTGAGTGAAGAAATTCCCCCTCATCTCTGTCCTAAATGGTTTAGCCCTTATCCTTAAATTATGTCCTCTAGTTCTGTTCTCACCCGCCAAGGGAAACATTCCTTCTGCATCCAGTCTGTCTAGACCTGTCAGAATTTTATACACTTCTATGAGGTCCCCTCTCAATCTTCTAAACTCCAGTGTGTACATCCCTAAACTACATAGTCTCTCCTCATAGGTCATTCCCGCCATTCCTGGTATCAGCCTGGTGAATCGCCGCTGCACCCCCTCCATGGCAAGAACATCCTTCCTCAGATGAGGCGACCAAAACTGTACACAGTACTCGAGGTGTGGTCTCACCAGTGCCCTGTACAGCTGCAGCAAGGTATCCCTGTTCCTGTATTCTAACCCTTTTGCTATGAAGGCCAGCATACCGTTTGCCTTCTTGACCGCCTGTTGCACCTGCATGCTCGCCTTCAGTGACTGGTGTACAAGAACACCCAGGTCTCTCTGTACTTCCCCCTCTCCCAATCTATTGCCATTTAAATAATAATTTGCCCTCCCGTTCCTGCACCCAAGGTGGATAACTTCGCACTTGTCCACATTATAGTGCATCTGCCATTTATCCGCCCAATCGCCCAGTCTGTCCAAATCGCTCTGGAGCTTCCTGGTCTCTTCCTCTGAGCCCACCCCCCCTCCTAGTTTAGTGTCGTCTGCAAATTTGGAAATGCTGCATCCGACTCCCTGATCCAGGTCATTAATGTAAATTGTGAACAGCTGGGGGCCCAGGACAGATCCCTGTGGTACCCCACTTGTTACTGCCTGCCATTCAGAAAATGAGCCGTTTATTCCAACTCTCTGTTTTCTATCTGACAGCCAGTTCCCTATCCACGCCAAAACTTTCCCCTTTATCCCATGAGCCTCAATTTTCCATGCTAATCTTTTATGTGGGACCTTATCGAAGGCCTTTTGGAAGTCCAGGTACACCACATCTACTGGCTCTCCCCCATCTATTCTACCAGTTACTCCCTCAAAAAATTCCAATAGATTAGTCAAGCACGATTTACCCTTTGTAAATCCATGTTGACTCTGTCCTATCCTGTCCCCATTTGCTAAGTGCTCCGCTATTTCATCCTTAATGATGGACTCCAGCATTTTGCCCACAACTGATGTAAGGCTTACAGGTCTGTAATTACCTGCTTTTTCCCTACCCCCCTTTTTGAATAGTGGGGTAACGTTAGCTACCCTCCAATCCATCGGCACTGTTCCCGAGTCTAATGAATTCTGAAAAATCATCCTTAGTGCATCCGCTATCTCTAGGGCCACCTCCTTCAGTACCCTAGGATGCATGTTATCAGGCCCTGGGGATTTGTCCACCTTCAATCCCTTTAGCTTCCTTAACACCATATCCTTAGAGATATTGATTTGCGTCAGTTCCTCCTTTGCCAATGTCCCTATTTTTCCCGATATCCCAGGGAGGTTTTTTGTGTCTTCCTTCGTAAAGACTGACCCAAAGTATGCATTTAGTTGATCTGCCATTTCCTTATTTCCCATTATATATTCCCCCGTATCTGACTGCAATGGACCAACTTTGGTTTTCACCAGTCTTTTCCTTTTGATATACTTATAAAAGCTTTTGGAGTTAGTTTTTATATTTTCCGCCAGCTTGTTTTCGTAAGCTATTTTGCCCCTCTTGATTATGCCCTTTGCCCTCCTTTGCTCTATCTTAAACTGTTCCCAATCTTCCGCTCTGGCGCTTTTTTTGGCTATTTTATACGCCCTATCTTTGGATTTTATGCTGTCTCTAATTTCCCCTGTTATCCACGGTTGAGTCACCTTTTTAGATTTCCTTTTATGCCAGATTGGTATAAACAATTTTTGCAATTTTGTCATTCTATCTTTAAATGTTTGCCATTGTTTATCTACCTCCAGTCCTCCCAGGAACGTTGTCCAATCAGACCTACTCAGTTCCCGTCTCATGGCATCATAATTCCCCTTGTTTAAATTCAGGACCTTAGTCTCTGAGTCAATTTCTTCGCTCTCCATTTCGAGTGAGAAATCGATCATGTTATGATCGCTCTGACCCAAGGGTCCCCGTACAACAAGATTACTGATTAGTCCCTTCTCATTGCACAGTACCCAGTCCAATATAGCCTGTTCCCGAGTTGGTTCCTCGACATATTGATCCAGATAACCATCCCTCAAACACTCAAGGAATTCCTCCTCCTCCCAACAGTACCTAAGACGGTGAACCTGTTGCTAAGGGAGACAACCCCAGGGGATTTCTGCACTACCTTCCTGCCCTTGCTCTGCCTTTTGGTCACCCATGTACTGTCTACGCTGGCCTTAACCTGCGGTGTGACCAACTCACTAAATGTGCTATCCACACCCCTCTCAGAATCGTGGATGCTCCAAAGTGAGTCCATCTGCAGCTCAAGGGCCGTCATGCGGTCCCACATGAGCTGCAGCTGGACACACTTCCCGCACACATAGTCGTCAGGGACACAGGAAGCGTCCCTGATTTCCCACATGTTACAGGAGGAGCATGACACAGGTCCGAGCTCTACTGCCATGACTTAACCCTTATATTACTTTTTAATTTTCTAGTTTTAGTTTATTTATCGACTTTTGTTTTCCCGAAGCTTACTTAGACCAATGTATACTGTACTCCTCTTATTCCTTTTTAAACTAACCAAATCCCACTAGTTTTGGTTTTACTTTCTAGGAAGGTTTGAGGAAAGTACTTACCAGTTAGTCTTACCTCCCTGGTCTTTCGCTGACTTCCCGGTCTTGTGTCCCCTTGGTCCTACGCCGACTTCCCGCTCCTCCCGGTTCCTGCCCTGCTGAAAAGAAACTGAGACCAAAAAATTTGTGACCTCTGTTTTTAGACAGCTGCTAAAAGACTACTAGGTTAGAGGAGGAGGGTGGGTGGGGTTTCCTACTCTGTAGGAACTCGGGTTTAAGCCACCACCCTCCTTAAATACCTTTCACCTGGGTGCTTCCCACCAGGTCCGCTTCTGAAAAAAAGCTCACGAGCTGGACTTCCGCCTCAGCTGTTTTTTTAAATGGCTTTTTAACTCTCTCCTTCCCTGAGATTGGAGATTGGTGAGGCCTACCTGGGCCTCTGGAGCCTCTTGTAGTCGCTCTGCCGCTCAGCTCCGCCTCCACCCGCTGCCGATGCCGCACTGGGGCCTACCTGGGCCTCTGGAGCCTCTTGTAGTCGCTCTGCCGCTCAGCTCCGCCTCCACCCGCTGCCGATGCCGCACTGGGGCCTACCTGGGCCTCTGGAGCCTCTTGTAGTCGCTCTGCCGCTCAGCTCCGCCTCCACCCGCTGCCGATGCCGCACTGGGGCCTACCTGGGCCTCTGGAGCCTCTTGTAGTCGCTCTGCCGCTCAGCTCCGCCTCCACCCGCTGCCGATGCCGCACTGGGGCCTACCTGGGCCTCTGGAGCCTCTTGTAGTCGCTCTGCCGCTCAGCTCCGCCTCCACCCGCTGCCGATGCCGCACTGGGGCCTACCTGGGCCTCTGGAGCCTCTTGTAGTCGCTCTGCCGCTCAGCTCCGCCTCCACCCGCTGCCGATGCCGCACTGGGGCCTACCTGGGCCTCTGGAGCCTCTTGTAGTCGCTCTGCCGCTCAGCTCCGCCTCCACCCGCTGCCGATGCCGCACTGGGGCCTACCTGGGCCTCTGGAGCCTCTTGTAGTCGCTCTGCCGCTCAGCTCCGCCTCCACCCGCTGCCGATGCCGCACTGGGGCCTACCTGGGCCTCTGGAGCCTCTTGTAGTCGCTCTGCCGCTCAGCTCCGCCTCCACCCGCTGCCGATGCCGCACTGGGGCCTACCTGGGCCTCTGGAGCCTCTTGTAGTCGCTCTGCCGCTCAGCTCCGCCTCCACCCGCTGCCGATGCCGCACTGGGGCCTACCTGGGCCTCTGGAGCCTCTTGTAGTCGCTCTGCCGCTCAGCTCCGCCTCCACCCGCTGCCGATGCCGCACTGGGGCCTACCTGGGCCTCTGGAGCCTCTTGTAGTCGCTCTGCCGCTCAGCTCCGCCTCCACCCGCTGCCGATGCCGCACTGGGGCCTACCTGGGCCTCTGGAGCCTCTTGTAGTCGCTCTGCCGCTCAGCTCCGCCTCCACCCGCTGCCGATGCCGCACTGGGGCCTACCTGGGCCTCTGGAGCCTCTTGTAGTCGCTCTGCCGCTCAGCTCCGCCTCCACCCGCTGCCGATGCCGCACTGGGGCCTACCTGGGCCTCTGGAGCCTCTTGTAGTCGCTCTGCCGCTCAGCTCCGCCTCCACCCGCTGCCGATGCCGCACTGGGGCCTACCTGGGCCTCTGGAGCCTCTTGTAGTCGCTCTGCCGCTCAGCTCCGCCTCCACCCGCTGCCGATGCCGCACTGGGGCCTACCTGGGCCTCTGGAGCCTCTTGTAGTCGCTCTGCCGCTCAGCTCCGCCTCCACCCGCTGCCGATGCCGCACTGGGGCCTACCTGGGCCTCTGGAGCCTCTTGTAGTCGCTCTGCCACTCAGCTCCGCCTCCACCCGCTGCCGATGCCGCAACACCGTCTTTTGGATGAGACGTTAAACCAAGGCCCCCGTCTGCCCCTCTCGGGTGGACATCAAAATCCGATGTCACTACTTGAAGAAGAGCGGGGCAGATCTCCAATTGTCCTGGGCCAATATTTATCGCTCTATCAACATCACTAAAACAGATTGTCTGATCATTTATTTAATCGCTGTTTGTGGGAGCTTGCTGTGCGCAAATTGGTTGCCATGTTTTTTTGTTCATTCACGGGATGTGGGCATCGCCTGCATTTATTGCCCATCCCTAATTGCCCTCAAGTGGCTTGCTGGGCCATTTCAGAGGGCAGTTAAGAGTCAACCACAATGCTGTGTGGGTCTGGAGTCACATATAGGCCAGACCGGGTAAGGACGGCAGATTTCCTTTCCTAAAGGACATTAGTGAACCAGATGGGTTTTTACAACAATCCGATAGTTTCATGGTCACCATTACTGACATTAGCTTTTTATTCCAGATTTATTTAATTAACTGAATTTAAATTCCCCAGCTGCCGTGGTGGGATTTGAACTCTTGTATCTTGGATTATTGGTCCAGGCCCAGTAGGACTACTAGCTCAGTAACATTGCCACTGTGTTACTGTTCCCTACATTACATCAGTGACCACACTTCAAAAAGTACTTTATGGGCTGCAAAGCGCTTTGAGATGTTCCTGGGGTCGTGAGAGGTGCTAGATAAATGCAAATTCTTTCTTATTAAACAACCTAATTATTTCTTTAATAAAAACGGAAAATGCTGGGAACACTCAGCAGGTCAGGCAGCATCTGTGGAGAGAGAAACAGAGTTAACGGTTCGGGTCGATGACCCTTCGTCAGAACTGGAAAAAGCTGGAGATGGAACAGGTTTTTGAGCAAGTGTAGGTGCAAGGAGAGGGGAGAGGGGGGAGAGGGAAGAGGGGGGAGGGGGGAGAGGGGGAGGGGGAGAGGAAGAGGGGGGAGGGGAAGAGAGGGGAGAGAGGGGGGAGGGGGAGAGGGGGAGGGGGAGAGAGGGGGGAGAGGGGGGAGGGGGGGAGGGGGGAGGGGGAGGGGGAGAGAGGGGGGGGAGGGGGGAGAGGGGAGGGGGGAAAGAGGGGGGTGAGGGGGGAGGGGGAGAGGGGGGGAAAGAGGGGGGTGAGGGGGAGGGGAGAGAGGGGGGATGGGGGAGAGGGGGGAGAGGGGGAGGGGGAGAGAGGGGAGAGAGGGGGAGAGGGGGGGGAGAGGGGGGGAGGGGGGAGAGGGGAGGGGGGAGGGGGAGAGGGGAGGGGGAGAGGGGGGGAAAGAGGGGGGTGAGGGGGGAGGGGGAGAGGGGGGGAAAGAGGGGGGTGAGGGGGAGGGGGGAGGGGGAGAGAGGGGGGATGGGGAGAGGGGGGAGGGGGGAGAGGGGGAGGGGGAGAGGGGGGAGGGGGAGAGAGGGGGGAGAGGGGAGGGGGAGAGGGGGGGAAAGAGGGGGGTGAGGGGGGAGGGGGAGAGGGGGGGAAAGAGGGGGGTGAGGGGGGAGGGGGCGAGGGGGGAGGGGGAGAGAGGGGGGATGGGGGAGAGGGGCGAGGGGGGGAGAGGGGAGAGGGGAGGGGAGAGGGGGAAGAGGGGGGAGGGGGGGAGAGGGGGGAGGGGGAGGGGGGAGGGGGGAGAGGGGAGGGGGGAGAGAGGGGGAGGGGGAGAGAGGGGAGAGGGGGAGAGGGGGGAAAGAACAAGAGGGAAGTTCTGTGATAGGCTGGAAGGCAGGAGAGATTAAGAGACAAAAGGGATGATGGTGCGAGGCAAAAGGAGATGGTAATGGGACAAGTTAAGAAACAAAAGGTGGCTCTAGATGAAGTGTAAATGGCGATGGCAGAATCTTCAACAGCTGCCATGTGAGAGAGAGAAAAAAAAATGGAAAAAAAAATAGGGGCCGAGGTTATGATCTAAAATTGTTGAACTCGATATTGAGTCCGGAAGGCTGTAAAGTGCCTAATCGGAAGATGAGGTTCTGTTCCTCGAGCTTACGCTGAGCTTCCGTGGAACAATGCAAGAGGCCGCGGACGGTGAGGTCAGAGTGGGAGTGGAGCGGTGAATTAAAATGACAGGCGACCGGAAGCTCGGGGTCCCCCTTATGGACTGAATGGAGATATTCCGCAAAGCGATCACCCAATCTGCATTTGGTCTCCCCAATGTAGAGGAGACCGCTTCGTGATACTAAATTGCCAGAAGTACAAGTAAATCGCTGTTTTGCCTGGAAGGAGTGTTTGGGGCCCTGGACAGTGGGAAGGGAGGAGGTAAAAGGGCATGTAAAATGCCTAATTGAAAGACGAGGTGCTAATTATTTCTTTAATTAGCGTATCATTAACAGACAAAAAAATCCACACTGAATCTGGTCAGCCTGTAACAGGAGACAGCTCATGCTTACCTGGCAATAGCTGCAAACTGCACATTAGCTTGTCCCTCTATCCTCAAAATTCATGTAGTTAATGAGTTTCTTATCCCCTTTCACGGAGCATTGATGTTTTTTAAGAACCGCTGTTGGATAATTGAATTGAAACCAGCACTAAATGGTTGAATCTCATTCCACAACCCATTCCGCGACTGATGTGTTTATTGGCACTAAACCATTGGATGGTACAGGTTCCTGGCAATGCAAGATGTAACAGGAGTTTAATGCAGCACAAACACGGCCTTATTTTCTCTCCTCCGGTTTTCTCCCCTGAAGGTTCCAGTTTGCCTCGCGGCCTCTCGTGGCTAACGCTCTTCGTATGTGAGCGTTAGGCCGTATGTGATAACAACAGAAAATGCTGGAAAAACTCAGCAGGCCAGGCAACATCTGTGAAGAAAGAAATAGAGTCAACGTTTCAGGTCGAAACTCTTTGTCAAGACTTTGTTAGACCATGCATGTTGGCGGGTTATGGTTGACCGCGCTGAGGACTAAAGCCGAGCTCGATCTTGTTCCGACTCAATCTCGGCACACACGCGCTCTCCAGCAGGTGTCACTGCGCATCAGTCAGGAGCGATTTCCACCCACCCCCCCCTCTCTCCCAATCCCAGAGGCCAAAGGCGGTGCCCCCACCTGCCACCCTGGCTGAGATCTACTAACTCAGCACAGACTGTGGATGGAAGCTGGGATCGTCCTGTATGGCTCAGTGCCACATTCAATCAAACGAGGGCAGGATGAGGCTCAGCTGTGATGCCCCGCCCAGTCGAATAGCTTCTCAACAGTCACTGACTCGACTCACACTTTGGCGAGGCAGCAGTAAGAGTCAGGAGAGAAGAAGGGAAGGCGAGAAGAAAGGTGGCAAGATATCTACACACACTGCCTCTAGAGAACAGTGTGAAGCAGTGGGAGGATTCGCAGGTCGATTAACAGTCTGACAGGGTGGCGTTGTTATTGTTTTCGTATTTTCACACTCTTCCCTTGGAGAAACATTGAAACATACAAGATTCTGAAGGGGATTGACAGGGTAGCTTCTTCTTCTTAGGCAGTCCCTCGGAGCCGAGGATGACTTGCTTCCACATTAAAAATGAGTTCTCAGGTGACTGATGAGCCCAATGCCGGACCTGCAGTCTCTGTCACAGGTGGGGCAGATGGTGGTTGAAGGGGCTGGTGGGTGGGGTGCTTGGGTTGACGTGCGCTTCTTGCGCTGCCTGCGCTTGGTTTCCGCTTGCTCCCGGCGAAGAGACTCGAGGTGTTTGGCGCCTTCCCGGATGCTTCATCTCCACTTTGTGCGGTCTTGGGCCAGGGATTCCCAGGTGTCGGTGGGAATGTTGCACTTTTTCAAGGAGGCTTTGAGGGTGTCCTTGAAGCGTTTTCTCTGCCCACCTGGGGCTCTCTTGCCGTGTCGGAGCTCTGAGTAGAGCGCTTGTTTTGGGAGTCTCGTATTGGGCATGCGGACAATGTGGCTCGTCCATCGGAGCTGATCGAGCGTGGTCAAAGCTTTGATGCTGGGGATGTTGGCCTGAGCGAGAACATTGACGTTGGTGCGCCCAACCTGCCAATTAATTTGCAGGATCTTGCGGAGGCAGCGTTGGTGGTGCCTCTCCAGTGCTTTGAGGTGCCTGCTGTACATGGTCCATGTCTCTGAGACATACAGGAGGGCGGGAATCACTACTGCTCTGTAGACCATGAGATTGGTGCCGGGTTTGAGGTCCTGGTCTTCAAACACTCAAACTTCAAACATACAAGATTCTTCGGGGGATTGACAGGGTAGATGCTGAGAGGTTGTTTCCCCCTGGCTGGAGAGTCTAGAACTAGGGGGCATAGTCTCAGGATAAGGGGCCGGCCATTTAAGACTGATACCTGGGATGGCAGGAATGACGTATGAGGAGAGATTGGGTCGATTGGGCTTGTACTCGCTGGAGTTTAGAAGAATGAGAGGGGATCTCATTGAAACTTATAAAATTCTAACAGGACTGGACAGACTAGATGCAGGAAGGGTGTTCCCGATGGCCGGGGAGTCCAGAACCAGGGGTCACAGTCTAAGGATAAGGGGTAGGCCATTTAGGACAGAAATGAGGAGGAATTTCTTCACCCAGAGAGTGGTGAACCTGTGGAATTCTCCACCACAGAAGGCAGTGGAGGCCAATTCATTAAATATATTCAAAAAGGAGTTGGATATATTTCTTAAGGCTAAAGGGATCAAGGGATATGGGGAGAAGGCAGGGACAGGGTACTGAATTTGGATGATCAGCCATGATCTCATTGAATGGCGGAGCAGGCTCAAGGGGCCGAATGGCCGACTCCTGCTCCTATCTTCTATGTTTCTATGGCCTAGAAATTCAGTGGGCTGCGCCACCCGTTAGCGCCTTAAGAGGGCGCTAAGTGGGTCAGAAGCCACTGGCCACGCCTCCCGCTAAATTCAGCGGGACGCTAATGGCGGCGCTAGCCGTTAGTGCTGCGCCGCTACCGATGACGTCATTGTTGTGCGCAGCGCTCCGCTAACGCCCCGATTGCGATATTTAGTTGCGCCCCCTGCTTTAACGCCGGGCGCTATTTGCGACCGGTTCAGGGGGGGCCTACCTGCGGCGGCAGAGGTGCTAATTAAAGGAGAGGTGCGGGGCGGCCATTTTTGTTGCTGGCCGCCTGCCAGCACCTCTCCGCGCTGCTGTCCCCGGCCTCCTGAGCCCCCCCCCCCCCCCCCGCGGAGTGCCGACTGCGTTCCAAGAGCCCGGCACTTCTCCTTGGTGCCGGGCTCTTTTGCCGGCACTCGCGATCCTCGAATGCGCTGCACAAGGCCCCTCGCCTTTAAGAAGGGGAGGAAGGCCTGCAGTACTGCAGCACGCCGTGCTGCAGCGTGTGGCGCTGCAACACGTTGCGCAGCAATATTCAGCTGCAGCGCCCCAAGAGGGACGCGGGGCGCCTCCAGTAGCGCCGCGTTTCCCTCTGGGGCGCGCAAACTGAATTTCTGGCAGGCGGCCGCGACTGCTTCTGGGGCCCTGTCGAGGCTGGTGTCCCAAATGGGGCGCCACTGAATTTCTAGGCCTATGTTTCTATGACTGAGATGAGGAGGAATTTCTTCACTCAGAGGGTTGTGAATTTTTGGAATTCTCTACCCCAGAGGGCTGTGGAGGCTCAGTCATCGAGTATATTCAAGACTGAGATCGATAGATTTTTGGGCACTAAGGGAATCAAGGGATATGGGGATCAGGCAGGAAAGTGAAGTTGAGGTCGAAGATCAGCCATGATCTTATTGAATGGCGGAGCAGGCTCGAGGGGCCGTATGGCCTCCTCCTGCTCCTAATTCGTATGTCGAATGGGGTGAGGGAGTGGAAGGATTCGCAGGCCAATTAACGGTGTGACAGGTGGTCAGTCCTGAATGTCGGGAGGGGCTTTATGGCCTCCCACAACCCATAAGCTGAGGGAGAGCTGGTGGGCCCACCCACACCCACTCACTCACCGGACTCGAGCACCCCGCCGGACTTCAACCCGGAATTCCCGAGCCAGGACTATCCGGAAACCCTGCACCCTCCGACCCGGAATGTTGCCACTGAGCCAAAGAAGGCCGGCTCCGGCGACGAGATGATTCTGTGAAAAACCACTCGAGCAGATCACGTTAACCTTTCCACGTGTTTATGCTTGTGCACCCGAGTCTCACACGCTCGATCCCCAGTTTCAGTGCACAGCCCCGTGCCAGAGTTTAGGAAAACCCTCTGAGAGGAATCTGGACAGACGCTTCACGAAATGAAGGACTTGACAACACACACGTAACCTGGGCCCGTGCAGTTACCGATCCGTAGGGGGAGGGGTTAGAGCCTCCTCGGTGCTGTCACTGGTATTTACGCTGAGTGTAACGGTGGGAGTGTGCGAGACTTTCGTACAATGTCCACTTGAACTGTGGAAATAACGGGCAGCAAATGCAATTACTGATTTCACACTCCCCCCTCCCTCCCCCCCCCCCACCCCCTGCCTCCGCCTCCTTCCAACCCTGGGCTCTGCCCAGAGGGGTGGGATTTAGACAATTATTGCTGGAGGGTATTTGAGGTGAACGGCACACAAGCAGCGTGTCGTCCAATATTGGCATGCACTGGCCAAAATGTGGTTTATTTTTCCAGGAATACATTACTGCCAGTCTGCTTATACAATGTGTAGCTACTGACTCGCTTTAGCTCAGCTCAACTCATTAGGTTATGGTGAGCTGCCAGTATTGTTCGAACTGTTAGAGGCTCCCTGGGCCGTTTTCATGGAGCGGATGTGGGACGGACGAGCACAGTCTTCATTTTGGTTTAAAGAAAGAACATGCATTTATATAGCGCCTTTCGCAACCTCAGGACGTCCCAAAGCGCTTTGCAGCCAATGAAGTACAGTCACTGTTGTAATGTAGAAAACGCACACAGCAAGCTCCCACAAACTGTGATGTGATAATGATCAGATAATCTGTTTTAGTGATGTTGGTTGAGGGATAAATATTGGACAGGACACCAGGGCTAACTCCCCTGCTCTTTTTTGAAATAGTGGCCACGGGATCTTTTACATCCACCTGAGAGAGAAGACGTACCTCGGTTTAACACTTCATCCAAAAGACGGCACCTCCGACAGTGCAGCACTCCCTCAGCACTGCACTGGGAGTGTCAGCCTAGATTTCGCACTCAAGTCTCTGTAGTGGGACTTGAACCCACAACCACGAATTGACTGAGAAGCAAGTGTGCTGCCCCCTGAGCCACAGCTGACACCACCTCAGCATCACGTGATCACATAATAATCTCAAGCTGCTCTCTCTGTCACGGCCTATTTTTTCAATACTAGTATGGTCATTGCTTCGCTGAACTTTCCTCTCCTGCTCCGTCCAAGCAGCAAACATCCCGACCGACAGGGCCTCCCCCTCCCACCTTCCTCCACATTGAAACCAAGACTCCTTCAACTGTCCCCTACTCCAATTCATTCACACCTCCAAAGTGCGGCACTCCGCACCTCCCTCAGTCTTCCCTTCGCCCTACAATGTGACTGCTTCAAAAAGCCAAGCTTGGTGCCAACTAACCCAATGCTTCCTGATTTACCTCCTGTCCGCTTTTCAATCTTGGCGGGGTTCCTGCACAATCGGTTTTGGCCTTCACCAAGGTTGTGGAATAACAAAGAAAGCGATGGACACAGAGCCCCACCATTAGTTGTAATCATTTGGACCTGCAATCTGTACTATGAAAACAAAATGATTCCAGGATGTTTGGCTCAGTAAGTATACAGAAAGAAAAACTTTTGCATTACTATAGCGCCTTTCATGTCCACCAGACGTCCCAAAGCGCTTTACAGCCAATGAAGTATTTTTTGAAGTGCAGACACTGTTGTAATGTAGGAAACTCGGCAGCCAATTTGCGCACAGCAAGCTCCCACAAACAGCAATGTGATAATGATCAGATAATGTTTTTTTTTAGTGATGTTGATTGAGGCATAAATATTGGCCCAGGACACCAGGGAGAACTCCCCTGCTCTTCGAAATAGTGCCATGGGATCTTTTACGTCCACCTGAGAGAGCAGACAGGGCCTCGGTTTAATACTTAATCCAAAAGACGACACCTCCAACAGGGCAGCACTCCCTCAGCACTGCATTGAAGTGTCAGCCTAAATTTTTGTGCTCAAGTCTCTGGAGTGGGACTCAAACCCATAACCTTCTGACTCAGAGGCAAGTGTGCTACGGACTGAGCCTCAGCTGACATGGATTTAAAGGAGCAGGCTTGGTCAATGATTTACAAACAAAAATCATCCCTTTAATTTCCTCCCAATCTCTTCTGAAGATGCTGATTTTGTTTAACAGGTGCTGGAGGCTTCCAATATGTTGCCCATGTGTGAGGCTAGACAGCGAGTATTGGTGGGCTATTCGACCACAAAGTAGCATTGCAACTGAGCCCAAAGCATATCCTGACCCCGACAGCCACACGCTCCCCAGCAAGAGGTCACTGAGTGATGATCAGGAGCAGGACCCTGGCCGATTGCTTCCCTTTGTACCCCAGGTAGCTGAGGACAATTGTTGTACCTTGACATAAGAAAACTACTAGGCACTTGGTTAGAGTGTTAAACAAGGCTTTAATCGACTGTTTCACAACATGGAAGTCTAGTTATCCTTCACTAGTTCCTGTTTACAAAATGTCCCTGAGCAAGCTGGGCCTGTGCCCGAGTATTTATACTCTCCCTGGACAGCGCCACCAGCAGGCCGCCCAGTATATTTCATAAGTCATTTCTACATGAATGGCACGATTTATGTCACACCTCATTTGCGAGCCCAGCACGGGGCGAAGGGAATCGAACCTGGCACATCCCGGGTTCTGGGCGGCTAAAAAAAAAGAGATGTAATTTTTAAACAGTTCATATTTCTTGAAAATGCTGCTTCTGTTTAGGTGCAATCACTGCTGGGAGCGCGCAGAGAATTTCAGGTGGATTTCTTCATTTCGCCACCTTTATGTACCTCCAGTTGCCAACAGGAAGGGAGAAAGCTGGTGGATGGGGGCGGGGGGGGGGCGGTGAGGGTAACATCAAATATCCATCTTGTAGGGTACATTTCTCTAACATCGGCAGGACATAGAATCATAGAAATTTACGACACAGAAGGAGGCCATTCGGCCCATCGTGTCTGTGCCGGCTGATGAAGAGCTCTCCAGCCTAATCCCACTTTCCAGCTCTTGGTCCGTAGCCCTGTAGGTTACGGCACTTCAGGTGCATATCCAAGTACTTTTTAAATGTGGTGAGGGTTTCTGCCTCTACCACCCTTTCAGGCAGTGAGTTCCAGACCCCCCACCACCCTCTGGGTGAAAAAAGTTCTCCTCAACTCCCCTCTAATCCTTCTACCAATTACTTTAAATCTCTGCCCCCTGGTTATTGACCTCTCTGCTGAGGGAAATAGGTCCTTCCTATCCATTCTATCTAGGCCCCTCATGATTTCATACACCTCGTACTCCTCTCGGCCTCCTCTGTTCCAAAGAAAACAACCCCAGCCTATCCAATCTTTCCTCATAGCTAAAATTCCCCAGTCCTGGCAACATCCTTGTAAATCTCCTCTGCACTCCCTCTAGTGCAATCACATCCTTCCTGTAATGTGGTGACCAGAACTGCATGCAGTACTCTAGCTGAGGCCTAACTAGTGTTTTATACAGTTCAAGCATAACCTCCCTGCTCTTATATTCTATGCCTCGACTAATAAAGGCAAGTATCCCGTATGCCTTCTTAACCACCTTATCTACCTGTCCTGCTACCTGCAGGGATCTGTGGACACGCACTCCAAGGTCCTTTTGTTCCTCTACACTACTCAGTGTCCTACCATTTATTGTGTATCTCCTGCAATGACTTATACAGTCACCTTGGGAGTCCCCAAGCTCCCATCTTTGACACCCTCCTATTCCTTCACCTCATGTTGCCCTTCATCAACCATACTTTGGGGTGAGGTTCCATACGGATTCCGATGATACTCCCAGCTCTATCTCTCCATCAGCATGCTTGAGTCCTGGCCCTCTATCGCCCCTCAACTTCACCAACCTCCAATGGTTCATGACATGAATCAGTCATTCATGAAAAAAAGACTTATGAAATTATACTGAGCGGCCTACGGGTGGCGCTGTCCAGGGAGAGTATAAATACTTGGGCACGGGCCCAGCTTGCGCAGGACATTCTTAACAGGAACTAGTGAAGGACACAACTAGACCTTCATGTTGTAAAACAGTTGATTAAAGCTTTGTTTAACGCTTAGACCAAGTGCCTAGTAGTTTTCTTACGTCAGTTCCCTGTCACATTAAATGTTAAATCTTCATTTTCATCACAAATCCTTGCGGATCCTCACACCCCTCCCTACCCCTACCACCTCCTACACTCCTGCGGCTCATCACGCGCGGTCTACTCCTCCAACTCCCGCCTCCTTTGCACCCCTTGCACTGGGCTCCACATCTGGTGGGAGAGCCTTCAGCCAGCTCATTCCCACACTCTGGAATTTTTCCTCCACAAACCCCTATGCTTGCTACCCAGCTCCCCCCACCAAAAGGACCCTCAAATCCGACCTCACCAACAATGCACTCAGGCACCTCCCCTAATTGTTTCCTACTGCCTCTGTGCTCGGTGGCTGTCTGTGCCTCTGTGGAGCGCTTCGGGATGTTTCACTGAATTGAAGGCACTATAAAAATGCAAGTGGCTGTTGTAGAGAACAAAAGTTTGGAAGAGAACATCTTTGACTGAGCAGCAGTGGGAATGCTGAACTTGAAGATCCCAACTCAATTTTTTAAAAGACATTAACGCAACAACAACAACTTGAATTATTATAGTGCCTTTAATGCAGTAAAATGTCCCACAGCACAACAGTCCTAGGGGAATAGAATGGATTGTATTGGAATGGAATGGCTTGCATTGGAATGGATTGTATTGGAATAGAATGGATTGTATTGGAATAGAACGGATTGTATTGGAATGGAATGGATTATATTGGAATAGAATGGATTGTACTGGAATAAATGGATTGTATTGGAACAGAATGGATTGTATTGGAATGGAGTGGATTGTATTGGAATAGAATGGATTGTATTGGAATAGAATGGATTGTATTGGAATGGAATGGATTGTATTGGAATAGAATGGATTGTATTGGAATGGAGTGGATTGTATTGGAATAGAATAGATTGTATTGGAATGGAATGGATTGTATTGGAATAGAATGGATTGTATTGGAATAGAATGGATTGTATTGGAATAGAATGGATTGTATTGGAATAGAATGGATTGTATTGGAACAGAATGGATTGTATTGGAATAGAATGGATTGTATTGGAATAGAATGGATTGTATTGGAACAGAATGGATTGCATTGGAATAGAATGGATTGTATTGGAATAGAATGGATTATATTGGAATAGAATGGATTGTATTGGAATAGAATGGATTGTATTGGAATGGAATGGATTGTATTGGAATGGAATGGATTGTATTGGAATAGAATGGATTGTATTGGAATGGAATGGATTGTACTGGAATAGAATGGATTGTATTGGAATAGAATGGATTGTATTGGAATAGAATGGATTGTATTGGAATAGAATGGATTGTATTGGAATGGAATGGATTGTATTGGAATAGAATGGATTGTATTGGAATGGAATGGATTGTATTGGAATAGAATGGATTGTATTGGAATAGAATGGATTGTATTGGAATAGAACGGATTGTATTGGAATGGAATGGATTGTATTGGAATAGAATGGATTGTATTGGAATGGAATGGATTGTATTGGAATAGAATGGATTGTATTGGAATAGAATGGATTGTATTGGAAAAGAATGGATTGTATTGGAATAGAATGGATTGTATTGGAATAGAATGGATTGTATTGGAATAGAATGGATTGTATTGGAATGGAATGGATTGTATTGGAATAGAATGGATTGTATTGGAATAGAATGGATTGTATTGGAATAGAATGGATTGTATTGGAATAGAATGGATTGTATTGGAATAGAATGGATTGTATTGGAATAGAATGGATTGTATTGGAATGGAAGGGATTATATTGGAATAGAATGGATTGTATTGGAATAGAATGGATTGTATTGGAATAGAATGGATTGTATTGGAATGGAATGGATTGTATTGCAATGGAATGGATTATATTGGAATGGAATGGATTGTAATGGAATGGATTGTATTGGAATAGAATGGATTGTATTGGAATAGAATGGATTGTATTGGAATAGAATGGGTTGTATTGGAATAGAATGGATTGTATTGGAATAGAATGGATTGTATTGGAATGGAGTGGATTGTATTGGAATAGAATGGATTGTATTGGAATAGAATGCATTGTATTGGAATGGAATGGATTGTATTGGAATAGAATGGATTGTATTGGAATGGAATGGATTATATTGGAATAGAATGGATTGTATTGGAATAGAATGGATTGTATTGGAATAGAATGGATTGTATTGGAATAGAATGGATTGTATTGGAATAGAATGGATTGTATTGGAATGGAATGGATTGTATTGGAATAGAATGGATTGTATTGGAATAGAATGGATTGTATTGGAATAGAATGGATTGTACTGGAATGGAACGGATTGTATTGGAATAGAATGGATTGTATTGGAATAGAATGGATTGTATTGGAATAGAACGGATTGTATTGGAATAGAATGGATTGTATTGGAATGGAATGGATTGTATTGGAATAGAATGGATCGTATTGGAATAGAATGGATTGTATTGGAATGGAATGGATTGTATTGGAATAGAATGGATTGTATTGGAATGGAATGGATTGTATTGGAATAGAATGGATTGTATTGGAATAGAACGGATTGTATTGGAATAGAATGGATTGTATTGGAATGGAATGGATTGTATTGGAATAGAATGGATTGTATTGGAATAGAATGGATTGTATTGGAATGGAATGGATTGTATTGGAATAGAATGGATTGTATTGGAATGGAATCGATTGTATTGGAATGGAATGGATTGTATTGGAATAGAATGGATTGTATTGGAATAGAATGGATTGTATTGGAATAGAATGGATTGTATTGGAATAGAATGGATTGTATTGGAATAGAATGGATTGTATTGGAATGGAATGGATTGTACTGGAATAGAATGGATTGTATTGAAATAGAATGGATTGTATTGGAATAGAATGGATTGTATTGGAATAGAATGGATTGTATTGGAATGGAATAGATTGTATTGGAATGGAATGGATTGTTTTGGAATGGAATGGATTGTATTGGAATGGAATGGATTGTATTGGAATAGAATGGATTGTATTGGAATAGAATGGATTGTATTGGAATGGAATGGATTTTATTGGAATAGAATGGATTGCATTGGAATGGAATGGATTGCATTGGAATGGAATGGATTGCATTGGAATGAAGTGGATTGTATTGGAATGGAATGGATTGTATTGGAATAGAATGGATTGTATTGGAATAGAATGGATTGTATTGGAATAGAATAGATTGTATTGGAATAGAATGGATTGTATTGGAATGGAATGGATTGTATTGGAATAGAATGGATTGTATTGCAATAGAATGGATTGTATTGGAATAGAATGGATTGTATTGGAATGGAATGGATTGTATTGGAATGGAATGGATTGTATCGGAATAGAATGGATTGTACTGGAATAGAATGGATTGTATTGGAATAGAATGGATTGTATTGGAATGGAATGGATTGTATTGGAACAGAATGGATTGTCATAGAGTCATAGAGTCATAGAGTTATACAGCACGGATAGAGGCCCTTCGGCCCATCGTGTCCGCGCCGGCCATCACGCCCTGTCTAATCTAATCCCATATTCCAGCATTTGGTCCGTAGCCTTGTATGCTATGGCATTTCAAGTGCTCATCCAAATGCGTCTTGAATGTTGTGAGGGTTCCAGCCTCCACAACCCTTTCGGGCAGTGAGTTCCAGATTCCAACCACCCTCTGGGTGAAAAAGTTCTTTCTCAAATCCCCTCTAAACCTCCCGCCCTTTACCTTGAATCTATGCCCCCTAGTTATTGACCCTTCTATTAAGGGAAAAAGCTCCTTAGTATCCATCCTATCTATGCCCCTCATAATTTTGTACACCTCAATCATGTCCCCCCTCAGCCTCCTCTGCTCCAAGGAAAACAAACCCAATCTGCCCAGTCTCTCTTCATAGCTGAAGCGTTCCAGCCCTGGTAGCATCCTGGTGAATCTCCTCTGCACCCTCTCCAAAGCTATCACATCCTTCCTGTAGTGTGGCGACCAGAACTCCACACAGTATTCCAGCTGTGGCCTAACCAGTTCCTCCTCGTCTGACATCAACAAGTTCCATCCCACCATCAAACTCACCATGGACTACTCCTCAGAATCAGTCTCATTCCTGGACACACGAATCTCCATCAAAGACGGACACCTCAGCACTTCACTCTACCGCAAGCCCACGGACAACGTCACGATGCTTCACTTCTCCAGCTTCCACCCTAACCATGTTAAAGAAGCCATCCCCTATGGACAAGCCCTGCGAATACACAGGATCTGCTCAGACGAGGAGGAACGCGATGGACACCTACAGACACTGAAAGACGCCCTTGTAAGAACGTGATATGACGCTCGACTCGTCGATCGACAGTTCCGACGGGCCACAGCGAAAAATCGCATAGACCTCCTCAGAAGACAAACACGGGACACAACCAACAGAGTACCCTTCGTCGTCCAGTACTTCCCCGGAGCGGAGAAACTACGCCATGTTCTTCGCAGCCTTCAACATGTCATCGATGACGACGAACACCTCGCTAAGGCCATCCCCACGCCTCCACTACTCGCTTTCAAACAGCCGCCTAACCTCAAACAGACCATCGTTCGCAGCAAATTACCCAGCTTTCAGGAGAACAGCGACCACGACACCACACAACCCTGCCACAGCAACCTCTGCAAGACATGCCAGATCATCAACACAGATACCATCATCACATGTGAGGACACCACCCACCAGGTACATGGTACATACTCATGTGACTCGGCCAACGTTGTCTACCTCATACGTTGCAGGAAAGGATGCCCCGGAGCATGGTACATCGGCGAGACCATGCAGACACTGCGACAACGGATGAACGGACACCGCGCAACAATCACCAGGCAGGAGTGTTCCCTCCCAGTCAGGGAACACTTCAGCAGTCAAGGACATTCAGCCTCCGATCTTCGGGTAAGCATTCTCCAAGGTGGCCTTCGAGACACACGACAACGCAAAATCGTCGAGCAGAAACTGATAGCCAAGTTCCGCACCCATGAGGACGGCCTCAACCGAGATCTTGGGTTCATGTCACGCTACATGTAACCCCACCTGACGCAGGGTCATCCAGACTCGAGTCGACATTGGCTTGTTCTCTCTACACAGATGCGGCCAGACCTGCTGTGATTTCCAGCCAAAAAAAATGTTTTTTGTCTGTTTTTTTGTTTTTCATACAGACCCCAGCATCTGCAATATTTGACCCCTTGTGACCCCACCTCATTGTTCTTTGATGTAATGTTTCCCTGACTGACCTGTTTGGACACCATTCACACCTTTGACTGCTGTGATTATCTCTCTGCCGAGGTGTGATAAATGGCAGTTGGAAAGGTTACCTGTAAACATCTGACATGATTCTCTGACTATATAAGCTGTGTCTTTATGCATTTCTCCACTTCACCTGAAGAAGGAGCAGCGCTCCGAAAGCTTGTGATTTCAAATAAAGCTGTTGGACTATAACCTGGTGTTGTGTGACCTCTTACATTTGTCCACCCCAGTCCAACTCCGGCATCTCCACACCATGGAATAGAATGGATTGAATTGGAATGGAATGGAATGGATTGAATTGGAATGGAATGGAATGGATTCAATTTGAATAGATTGTATTGGCCCGGAATTTGCAGTCAGCAGCAAAGCAAAGGCGTTCGCCAGTGGCCTCGAAGTAAGCTTCGCAAATCTCTGATCCACGATCTCTTTGTCGCGAATTTCGGGTTTTCCGACTCGTGGTTGAAATCAACGCAAGTTAATGGAGCTTCCAAGCAAAGTGCTGCTGTGACGTCAACAGACTGTCTAAGCAGCCAATCGAAACACAGAATTCTCACAGACAGTGAACCAGGAAGTGGGAATGCTCCTAAAATTCAAACTTTTAAAAAATGTTAGGGAGAGCAAAGCAAAGATTGGGGCTCTCACATGGGGAAAAGGCAAACCTGAAGTAAAGATGAACAAACTTTAAAAAAAGTTTGTTTTGCAGTCACTAAGCCGTTAAAACCCTAACCATACCTAATCGCTTTGGGTCTAACTTCTAGTGGGGAATTTAACAGCGTCATTACTGCGGAAGAGTCGAAGTTTTCGTCAGTTTTCATGATTTGAGAGATTTAAGAACATAAGAAATAGGAGCAGGAGGAGGCCATTCGGCCCCTCGAGCCTGCTCCGCCATTCAATAAGATCATGGCTGATCATCAACCTCAACTCCACTTTCCCGCCCGATCTCCATATCCCTCGATTCCCCCAGAGTCCGAAAATCTATCGATCTCAGCCTTGAATATACTCAATGACTGAGCATCCACAGCCCTCTGGGGCAGAGAATTCCAAAGATTCACAACCCTCTGAGTGAAGGAATTCCTCCTCATCTCAGTCTTAAATGGCCGACCCCTTATCCTGAGACTATGCCCCCTAGTTCTAGACTCTCCAGCCAGGGGAAACAACCTCTCAGCATCTACCCTGTCAATCCCCCTCAGAATCTTGTATGTTTCAATGAGATCACCTCTCATTCTTCTAAACTCCAGAGAGTATCGGCCCATTCTACACAATCTCTCCTCATAGGACAGCCCTCTCACCCCAGGAATCAATCTAGTGAACCTTTGTTGCACCGCCTCCACGGCAAGTATATCCTTCCTTAGATAAGGAGACCAAAACTGTGCCCAGTACTCCAGGTGTGGTCTCACCAAGGCCCTGTACAATTATAGCAAGACCTCCTTTCTCTTATACTCCAACCCCCTTCTAATAAAGGCCAATATGCCATTTGCCTTCCTTATTGCTTGCTGTACCTGCATTAATGCTTTCTGTGTTTCTTGCACAATGGCACCCAAATCTCTCTGAACACCAACATTTGAAAGTTTCTCACCATTTAAAAAATATTCTGTTTTTCTATTCTTCCTACCAAAGTGAATAACCTCACATTTCCCTACATTATACTCCATCTGCCACCTTACTGCCCACTCACTTAGTCTATCTATATCCCTTTGCAGACTCTGTGTGTTCTCCTCACAGCTACTGTCCCACCTAGCTTTGTATCATCAGCAAACTTGGATACATTACACTCAGTCTGTTCATCTAGGTCATTAATATAGATTGTAAATAGCTGAGGCCCCACCACGGATCCTTGCGGCACCCCACTAGTTACAACCTGCCAACCTGAAAAAGATCCGTTTATCCCTACTCTCTGGGGCCGATTTTCCCAGCCCTGTGGAGGCGGGTATGAAGGCAGAAAATGGCAGAATCTGGGAGCGGGTACCCATCGCGCCCCCGACCCGCCTCCGTGCAAGCTTCCCAGGAGGCGGGTACTCGACCCGCGCCGGGTCCCATCTCCTTGAGGCGGGAAGGGAAATAATGGCAATTATCTGCCTGTGAACAGGTAGTTAACAGGCAGTTTTTTGGCTAATCCCTATTTTGAGTCCTGAAGTGAGTCCGAACCTCGCCAGGGTCAGCGAGGCGAGCCGTGGGTCTGCGGGGGTCGGAGGGGCTGAAATGTCTGGTGTGCAGGTGAGTGATGAGTGCAAGTGTGGAGAGGTAAGTGTGTGAGGTGAGTGAAAAGTGTTTTAATAAGTTTACTTACCTTTGCTTCTTCCTTCAGGCTTCATCCCTTTAGGCTGCGGAGCTGCCTCATCTCCACAGCACAGATGACAGAATGGTTGCTGCATTCTTCGATGCAACAGCCATCTGATTTCTGCTCAGGAAAGAAGTTTGGTGAGTCTTGAGTACAAAGAACAGAGCTTGTCAGTGTTTGACAGCTTCTCAAAGCGTCATACGCTGACGTTCTCTGTCACCGGCTTCCCCTTAATTGGCCTGCAAATCCTGCTGGGCGGGGCTTAACAAGGTCAATCAAGGGAAAATAGCGTGGGTTGGCCGGACGTCGATGGAGGCGGGACTACAACCCGACAAGCAGCTTTCCCGCCTCCATCACGTCCCCATTGATAAAATCACCCCCTCAGTTTTCTGTCCGTTAACCAATCCTATATCCATGCTACTATATTACCCCCAACCCCATGAACCCTTATCTTGTGTAATAACCTTTTATGTAGCACCTTATCGAATGCCTTTGGAAATCCAAATATACTACATCCACTGGTTCCCCTTTATCTACCCTGCTAGTTACATCCTCAAAAAACTCGAATAAATTTGTCAAACACGATTTCCCTTTCATAAAACCACGTTGACTCTGCCTAATCATGTTATGATTTTCTAAGTGCCCCGATACCACTTCCTTAACAATGGATTCCAGCATTTTTCCAACGACTTGATGTCAGGTTAACTAGCCTATGGTTCACTGTTTTCTCTTTCCCTCCTTTCTTGATTTCACTGATTGCCAGCTTTGGGGGGGGCGGCGTCACCGCGCAGCCAGTGTCGGAGCAGTGAATGACAGACCGCAACTTCAGGATTTCCGCGTTAGGCTGCACGTGCGCCACATCCTGAAGCTGTGGTCAGTTTCAAAGGTGAAATGACGGCCAACACTGCCAGGTCGCTGTCGTCAGGACCGCATATTCCGGGCTATTGTACTGGAATGGAATGTATTGTATTGGAATGGAATGGATTGTACTGGAATGGAATGTATTATATTGTATTGGAATGGATTGTATTGTACTGGAATGGAATGGATTGTACTGGAATGGAATGAAATGGATTGTACTGGAATGGAATGGATTGGATTGTACTGGAATGGAATGGAATGGATTGTACTGGAATGGAATGGATTGGATAGGATTTAAGGACATGGAACAAAACCTGAGTAAAATGCCTTGGTACCTGATGGTCTGAACCATCGAGTCCATGGTATAAAACTAATTCCTGTACTTTCAATAAGCCAGCTTGGTTCAGTGGCAGAGTCAGAAGGTTTTCTGTTCAAGCTTCACTGCAGAATTGAGCACATCACCCAGGCTGACGCTCTAGTGCAACACTGAGGGAGCGCTGCATGGGCAGAGATGCTGTCTTTCAGGTGAGGCTTTAATCCGAGGCACCTCAGGTAGTTGTTATTGTAGTGTATGTGCCTTTAAGTCAGAACTACTTTTTACAGCTCCTGTATACTGTAGTACCGGCAGTGACCACACCGGTATATAAGCTTTGCGCATGCCTCTGTACCCCAGTCTAGAGATTACCCTCCTCCAGTAAAGACCTGTTATTTGTTAATGTACAGCATCCGTGTGATTATTTATCCACTGAATCGCGGATCTAACAGTTATAAAAAAAAATCCAATGGCACTAACTGAAAAAGAGTGTTGAGTTCTCCAGATCAACATTGCACTCAACTGAAACCACCAAACAGTAACTGGTCATTGGTCCCATTTTCTGTTGGTGGGATCTTGCTGTGTGTACAGGAAACTCTCGTTTCAACGGCACCTAAATATCCGGAATTCCCTATTAACTGGCAAAATTCATACTCCAAAAACAACAGCTCAATAACCGGAGATGTTGCCGAGTCCGAGTCCGAGTCTCCCGCGGTGGCCGAGTTAGTCAGTGGGCGTAGTTCTCCAAACTGCCACTACTCGGCTTCTTGGCGCTGTCGGAAGTCCGAACACCTCAATAACAGGAGTCTGACTCTTTGTTTGTTAAAAAAAAGCCTCGGTAGATAACCCTCTCCGTCATCCGGAATTTTTAATCAACCGGCACCATCCCGGTCCCATCGGTGCCGGATACCAAAGAGTTTCCTGTATATTGACTTGCGTGTTTGCTTGCCTTTCATTGGCTGCGAAGCACTTTGGGATGTGCTGAGGATGTGATAACGAGCTATATAAATGCAAGTTCCTTCAGACATTTGAAAGTTAAACGGTCGAGTGTGATTGTGACTCTATTACACAAGGGGGGGCTGAATGGCGCCACCTTGTGAGTGAGTGACAAATTTCAATTCTGAGAGGGGAGATTTCTGCTTCGCTCCTCTCCCGATGACTCTCTACCTGGGGTACAGTTCCGTACATTGCCATCCGGGTACCTTTCATTGGACAAGAGCAGGAATCCTGGTTGATCTTCCCTTTACTAATAACTGTAGGGGACCCTGATAATTGTAGGGATCTTAATAATTATAAAACCCAATAATTGTAGGGAGTCAATTACTGCCCTGGCTACAGATCAGCTAATTCAGCAGAGACCAGGCTTTGAGCCTGGAGTCTTTCTGGCCTGTGTGGTCCTGAGCCACAGACCTTACCTCTGAGCTCGCGGGATGGCGGGTGAGAAACATGTCTACTGGATTAGCACTTTCCCATATTGTGGATTTCATTCTGAGCAAGGTTTAGCGATAGCGAGAGTGAAAAAGGTGGTGGGCTTTATTTAGAGGACAATGCAGTGTAAAACTAAGCAGGCTGCGTTGTCCTTGTACAAGACCTCGGTCAGGCCTCAGTTAGAATACTGTGCCCAGTTTCGGTCTCCTCACATGGTGGGTGATATTGAGGCTTTGGAAAGGGTGCAGAGGCGGGCCACGAGATTAATTCCCAGTTTGAAGCATCTTAGTTACCAAGAAAGACTCAAAGGGGAAAAAATTAGGTGGCGCCCCCTTTGGGGCGCTAACTTCGCCGGGGCGCTACTTTTAAAGTTAGCGCCCCTGCGCCGTAAATTCAGCGGTAGCGCCCCAAGCAGGAGGCGGGGTGCTACTGGAAGCACTTCCACTCCTTCCTGGGGCGCTACCATTGAACACCGCGGCGCTACGTGCAACAGCGCCACATGCGTCGGCAGGTAGCGCCGCGGTACGGCAGGCTTCCCGCCCCTGATTAAAGGGGAGGGGCCTAGTGCAGCACGCACCGGGGCCCTGCTGGACCACCGGGGAGCGAGGTGCCGGGGAAACAGTCCGGCACTCAAGAGGAGCGCCGGGCTGACCGATCGCGGCCGGCACCCCGCATGAAGAAGCGGAAGGGGGCAGGTGCTGGCAGGCGGCCCCAAAAAAAAGTCGCCCGCTGTCATGAATCTTACCATTCATGTAGAAATGGCTCATGAAGTAACACTGGGCGGCCAGCTGGTGGCGCTGTCCAAGGAGTATAAATACTCGGGCGTGGGCCCAGCTTGCCCAGGACGTTTCTGTAACCAGGAACTAGTGATGTAACTAGAATCTCATGGTTGTGAAACAGTTGATTAAAGCCTTGTTTTATACTCAAACCAAGCACTCAGTAGTCTCTTTACATCACCCGCCACCTGCCCTTTAATTTGCGCCGCCGCGGCTGCAAAATCACCCCCCCCCCCACCGACCCTGTTGGACGTATCGTCCGGCGATAGGTCAGGGGACGCGACCAAAGTTTGCGGCTGGGGCGCTGCGCACGGCGATGATGTTATCGGCGGATGTGCGGCGCCACGGGAAGCTACCGGCTACCGCCACCACTAAGCTCCCACCGAATTTCGCGGGAGGCGTTAGCGGCGCTGCGCCCAGGCGCAAGGGGCTAGGCGCTAACGGGAGGCGCAAAGCAGCCCAATTTTTCCCCCAAAGAGCTGCGACTTTAGAGAAGCGTAGACTTTAGGGGGTGACATGATCGAGGTTCATAAGATGATGAAGGGTTTAGATTATCTTTGTGTGGACAAACTGTTTCAACGTAATAGGTTAGGGAGGACTAGGGGTCACAATCTCAAATTGTGTAGAGAGAGAGCTATGCTAGACGTCAGGAGGTGGTTCTTTTCCCAGAGAATAGTGGACTTGTGGAACAGGCTACCAGCTCGTGTGGTGAATGTTGATTTTGAAATCATTCAAGCGAGAGCTAGACCTGTTTCTGGCTGGGGCAGAGATCACCTTGTACAGGAGGTAGGTACCGTATAACATTAATCAGGGCCAGAGTTCGCTCCTGGACTAGCTTTGATTGCCTAAGGGGATCGGAGAGAAATAGAAGCAGGAGTAGGCCATTCGGCCCTTTGAGCCCACTCCGCCATTCAATAAGATCATGGCATTTTCCAGATTGTTTCTGCCGCCCCCAAAATTGGCCTTGGGTTTTTTAATGTTTTTTTCGCCTCTCACAGACGATCACATGGCTTCTGGGCAGGGTGGGGAGTGTGTGTATTGTGATAACCAAGGCATCACACTGGTGTGGGGCTGGCTGGATGGACCTGAGACTCCTTTCCTGTCCGTCATTGTTCGTACGTTCGAAAGTTACGGGTTGAGAGTTCCGTGACGTCCAGAGGATTACGAGGACGGTGGCAGCACGGTGGCATAGTGGTTAGCACTGTTGCCTCACAGCGCCAGGGACCCGGGTTCAAATCCGGCCTCGGGTGACTGTCTGTGTGGAGTTTGCACATTCTCCCCGTGTTTGCGTGGGTTTCCTCCGGGTGCTCCGGTTTCCTCCCACAGTCCAAAGATGTGCGGGTTAGGTTGATTGGCCATGATAAAAATTGGCCCTTAGTGTTAGGGGGGATTAAATACGTGGGGTTACGGGGATAGGGCTTGGGTGGGATGGCTGTCGGTGTAGGGACCGGGTGCTAGGGTTTGGATGATCAGCCATGATCTCGTTGAATGGCGGAGCAGGCTCGAAGGGCCGAATGGCCTACTCCTGCTCCTAGTTTCTATGTTTCTATGACCAGTTGTATTTCTGCCTTTGTACCCGTGTTCTGCGAAAAGGGAGCTAAGCACAATGGTGCTTGGCCATTCCTGACGGGTCAGTGAGTAAAATGGTCCCCGTGGCTCAGTGCTGAGCTGCGCTATCCACAGTCCGCCCATGAGCCATCCCTCGGCCTGTGCTGAGTGAGTGAGTTACATTGCAACTGTCCACAGAGCCACTGGCCGAGGGGTGTTCTTGATCGCTCTCCGGTGACCTTGTGTGTGTGTGGTGCCTGGAATTGCTGTTTGTCCCGACCAGTTGGCGGTTATCTCCCACACACAATCGCATTTGGCCACCCGGTTCCCATATCGCTTTACCCCCCCGCCTTCTATCAACCATCTATCTAACCTACTCTTCATGAAAAAGGAAAATGGTATTTTAGGCACTTACGGGGGACTGAACTAAACGAGCTCAGTGACTCCGGGCACAGTTTGAGATGGGGCCAACAAGAACAGATTGGACGCGATTGGATTCGAATCCATCCTTACAAAGAGTAATGGATTAATAGTCCAGCACCTTAACCACACACGTACCTTGTCTTGTGTGTGTACGTGAGTGTGTGTCCGTGGGTGTGTGTCCGTGGGTGTGTGTCCGTGGGTGTGTGTCCTTGGGTGTGTCTGTGATTGTGTGTACATGGGTGTGTGTACGTGGGTGTGTGTACGTGGGTGTGTGTCCGTGGGTGTGTGTCTGTGTCCGTGAGTGTGTGTCCGTGGGTGTGTGTCTGTGGGTGTGTGTCCGTGGGTGTGTGTCCGTGGCTGTGTGTCTGTGGGTGTGTGTCCGTGAGTGTGCGTCCGTGAGTGTGTGTGTGTGTCCGTGGCTGTGTGTCTGTGGGTGTGTGTCCGTGAGTGTGTGTCTGTGGGTGTGTGTCTGTGAGTGTGTGTCCGTGGGTGTGTGTCCGTGGGTGGGTGTGTGTCCGTGGGTGCGTGTTTGTGAGTGTGTGTCTGTGGGTGTGTGTCCGTGAGTGTGTGTCTGTGGGTGTGTGTCTGTGAGTGTGTGTCCGTGGGTGTGTGTCCGTGGGTGCGTGTTTGTCCGTGGGTGTGTGTCCGTGGGTGCGTGTTTGTGAGTGTGTGTCCGTGGGTGTGTGTCCGTGGCTGTGTGTCCGTGGGTGTGTGTCCGTGAGTGTGTGTCCATGAGTGTGTGTCCGTGGGTGTGTGTACGCGTGTGTGTGTACACGGGTGTGTGTACATGGGTGTGTGTACATGGGTGCGTGTGTCTGCTGATGTGTGCCTAGCAATGTTCCCTCTAATTTTGTTTTGGGTGCACGGCCCCTTTAATGAGCTGTGCAGCCCATTCAACTCTCTGCGCATACGCGGTTTTCCCATTGTAAAGCTGGCAAGCGGCCTGTGCAGGAGCTTCAGACCGATTAACATGTCTGGTTGGCTCACAGATGCAGATGGCTACCTGTATGAGTTTTTTTTAATGGTTCCTGGGATGTGGGCATCGCTGGCAAAGCCAGCATTTGTTGCCCATCCCTAGTTGCCCTTGAGAAGGTGGTGGTGAGTCGCCTTCTTGAACCGCTACAGTCCGTGTGGTGAAGGTGCTCCCACAGTGCTGTTAGGGAGGGAGTTCCAGGATTTTGACCCAGTGACAATGAAGGAACGGCGATATATTTCCAAGTCAGGATGGTGTGTGACTTGGAGGTGACGGTGTTCCCGTGCAGGAGGGTCCCTGATATCTGTGGAACTGTACCCCAGTGAGAGTCAGTGTCTGTGGAACTGTACCCCAGTGAGAGTCAGTGTCTGTGGAACTGTACCCCAGTGAGAGTCAGTGCCTGTGGAACTGTACCCCAGTGAGAGGCAGTGTCTGTGGAACTGTACCCCAGTGAGAGTCAGTATCTGTGGAACTGTACCCCAGTGAGAGTCAGTGTCTGTGGAACTGTAACCCAGTGAGAGTCAGTGTCTGTGGAACTGTACCCCAGTGAGAGTCAGTGTCTGTGGAACTGTACCCCAGTGAGAGTCAGTGCCTGTGGAACTGTACCCCAGTGAGAGGCAGTGTCTGTGGAACTGTACCCCAGTGAGAGTCAGTATCTGTGGAACTGTACCCCAGTGAGAGTCAGTGTCTGTGGAACTGTAACCCAGTGAGAGTCAGTGTCTGTGGAACTGTACCCCAGTGAGAGTCAGTGTCTGTGGAACTGTACCCCAGTGAGAGTCAGTGCCTGTGGAACTGTACCCCAGTGAGAGTCAGTGTCTGTGGAACTGTACCCCAGTGAGAGTCAGTGTCTGTGGAACTGTACCCCAGTGAGAGGCAGTGTCTGTGGAACTGTACCCCAGTGACAGTCAGTGTCTGTGAAACTGTACCCCAGTGAGAGTCAGTGTCTGTGGAACTGTAACCCAGTGACAGTCAGTGTCTGTGGAACTGTACCCCAGTGAGAGTCAGTGTCTTTGGAACTGTACCCCAGTGAGAGTCAGTGTCTGTGGAACTGTAACCCAGTGACAGTCAGTGTCTGTGAAACTGTACCCCAGTGAGAGTCAGTGCCTGTGGAACTGTACCCCAGTGAGAGGCAGTGTCTGTGGAACTGTACCCCAGTGAGAGTCAGTGTCTGTGGAACTGTACCCCAGTGACAGTCAGTGTCTGTGAAACTGTACCCCAGTGAGAGTCAGTGTCTGTGGAACTGTAACCCAGTGACAGTCAGTGTCTGTGGAACTGTACCCCAGTGAGAGTCAGTGTCTTTGGAACTGTACCCCAGTGAGAGTCAGTGTCTGTGGAACTGTAACCCAGTGACAGTCAGTGTCTGTGAAACTGTACCCCAGTGAGAGTCAGTGCCTGTGGAACTGTACCCCAGTGAGAGGCAGTGTCTGTGGAACTGTACCCCAGTGAGAGTCAGTGTCTGTGGAACTGTAACCCAGTGACAGTCAGTGTCTGTGAAACTGTACCCCAGTGAGAGTCAGTGCCTGTGGAACTGTACCCCAGTGAGAGGCAGTGTCTGTGGAACTGTACCCCAGTGAGAGTCAGTATCTGTGGAACTGTACCCCAGTGAGAGTCAGTGTCTGTGGAACTGTAACCCAGTGAGAGTCAGTGTCTGTGGAACTGTACCCCAGTGAGAGTCAGTGTCTGTGGAACTGTACCCCAGTGAGAGTCAGTGCCTGTGGAACTGTACCCCAGTGAGAGTCAGTGTCTGTGGAACTGTACCCCAGTGAGAGTCAGTGTCTGTGGAACTGTACCCCAGTGAGAGGCAGTGTCTGTGGAACTGTACCCCAGTGACAGTCAGTGTCTGTGAAACTGTACCCCAGTGAGAGTCAGTGTCTGTGGAACTGTAACCCAGTGACAGTCAGTGTCTGTGAAACTGTACCCCAGTGAGAGTCAGTGTCTGTGGAACTGTACCCCAGTGAGAGTCAGTGTCTGTGGAACTGTACCCCAGTGAGAGTCAGTGTCTGTGGAACTGTACCCCAGTGAGAGTCAGTGTCTGTGGAACTGTACCCCAGTGAGAGTCAGTGTCTGTGGAACTGTACCCCAGTGAGAGTCAGTGTCTGTGGAACTGTACCCCAGTGAGAGTCAGTGCCTGTGGAACTGTACCCCAGTGAGAGTCAGTGTCTGTGGAACTGTACCCCAGTGAGAGTCAGTGTCTGTGGAACTGTAACCCAGTGACAGTCAGTGTCTGTGGAACTGTACCCCAGTGAGAGTCAGTGTCTGTGGAACTGTACCCCAGTGAGAGTCAGTGTGTGTGGAAATTAACACCAGTGAGAATCAGCAACTTCAGGAGAGGCGAGGTGAAAACTGGAGTAGGGACAAACTAAAAAGTTGTATGATTTGGGCAGAGCCGACCTTCCCTGTCAGAGGCTCAAGGCTCCGCACATACATCGTGGACCTTGAAATGTTGATGTTCAGGAGGCCAGTGGGGGAGCTTGGTGACGTTTGGAAATGATGGGCCTATTTCAAGGATGTTGTGGGGGGGTGGGGGGGGGGGCGGTGGAGTGGTCTCATGGGAACATGGGCAGGTTTTGAAGTATGTTCTGTGGGAAGAACTGCAGCGACTGAAACACCATGAGGTAGCCAAAAGGAAGCGTGAGGATGAGATGATGAGCACAGTTCATTTTTAGCAAGAACACGCAGGTCAAGGCTGCAGTTGCAAATCACAAATTACAAGGACTAGAGTGATGGAAATCGGTAGCGAGTAGGATTACACACATCTGCAAAACAGGCAGATGTCCTTGGGGTATCTCAATATGGAAGCTTAAAACCCATTTATACAACCCATCTGTTCTGTGCGCTGTGCAAATTGCAGTTGATGGGACCACTCTGGTAGAGGTATCTCACTCCCTTTCAGTTGGTAAATTAGGTGCCCTGATCTCCCTTAATTGCCCATTAAGTAAAGGCACTGCCACCACCGCGAGGCAATGAAGGGTTCTGATAAGAGTAGAGAGGGAGAAGCTGTTTTCAGTGGCAGAAGGGTCGGTAACCAGAGGACACAGTTTGAAGGGAATTGGCAACAGAACCAGAGGCGAGATAAGGAGAATTTTTTTTTTAACGCAGCGAGTTGTTGTGATCTGGAACGCGCTGCCTGAAAGGGCGGTGGAAGCAGATTCAACAGTAACTTTCAAAAGGGAATTGGATAAATACTTGCAAAGGAAAAATTTGCAGGGCTATTGAGGGAAGGGCGGAGGAGCGAGACTAATTGGAGAGCTCTAGCAAAGAGCACGATGGGCCGAATGGCCATCTGTATGATTCTATAAGATATCTAAGAACGAACAATTCTCCCTCTCTGTGTGTATGTGGAGCATGTGCTAGTTCTTACATTAACTGACACAACAGGAAGTGATTGGGGTTCCTTCACACAAAGAATCGTCGCAATCGGGAGCATGCGCGCTCCCCAAAAAGCTGCTGAGGCTGGGAGGTCAATTGAAAATGCCCAAACTGAGATCGATCGATTTTTGGTTAGGTGAGGGTATTAAGGGATAGGCAACCAAGGCGTGTGAAATGGAGTTAGGATGCGGATCAGCCATGATCTAATTGAATGGCGGAACAGGCTGGAGGGGCTGAATGGCCTCCTCCTGTTCCCACGTTCCTATATCTGACCTGAGAGCGCTCGCTGCTGGCACATGTACTGCATCCTCCGGAACTGTCACCTTGATGAATAGCGGAAATCCTCGCCTCCTCCCCCCGCCAGCAGCAACGTCCGCATCACCACCAGCTCCCCCGCCAGCCCCCGTCCCTCGCTGGATCACGCTGGCCGTTGCTCCCGATTTAATGGTCCTGTGCCACTCAATTTTCTATAACCGCTGCTTCCCGACGCACATCCTTTACGTGCACAAAAGAAAAATAGGTTTCCTGTAACTGTGCTGTAAGTGTTGTTCTGGGGATGTGCAGGAAACGTTTAACTTCACAATAATAAAAAGGAAGGAGAAAATGCTGACATTAAAAATAGTCCAGGGCAAAACCTTCTGGAGCATTTATCATAGAATCCTAGAATATCACAGCACAGAAGGAGGCCATTCGGCCCATTGAGTCTGTGCCGGCTCTTTCGAAGGGCAATCCAGTTAGTCCCACTCCCCCGCTCTTTCCCCGTATCCCTCCTTCGAGTATTTATCCAACTCCCTTTTGAAGGCTACTGTTGAATCTGTATCCACCGCCCTATCAGGTTCCTCCTCCAGCCCTACAACCCTCCGAGATCTCTGCGCTCCGCCAATTTTAATCGTTCCACCATTGGCGGCCGTGCCTTCAGCTGCCTGGGCCCTGAGCTCTGTCATTTCCTCCATAAACCTCTCCACCTCCCTTTCCTCCTTTAAGACGCTTCTTAAAACCGACCTCTTTGACCAAGCTTTTGGCCACCTGTCCTGATATCTCATGTGGCTCGGTGTGTTTGATAACGCTCCTGTGAAGCGCCTTGGGACGTTTTGCTACGTTAAAGGCGCTATATAAATGTAAGTTGTTGCTGTTACATTCCAAATCCTAACCACTTGTTGCATAAAAAAGTTTTTCCTCATCTCGTCCCTGGTTCTTTTGCCAATCACCTTAAATCTGTGCCCTCTGGTTACCGACCCTTCAGCCACTGGAAACAGTTTCTCCTTATTTACTCTGTCTAAATTCTTCATGATTTTAAACACCTCTGTCAAATCTCCTCTTAGTCTTCTCTGCTCTAAGGAGAACAACCCCAGCTGCTCCAGTCTATCCACGTTACTGAAGTCCCTCATCCCTGGAACCATTCCAGTAAATCTCCTCGGCACCCTCTCCAAGGCCTTCACGCCCTTCCTAAAGTGCGGTGCCCAGAATTGGATACAATACTCCAGCTGAGGCCCAACTTGTGTGAAACCCTTTCCCGCATTCAGTCAGAACTGTTCCAAGTCGATGAAATGGCTTCATGGCTAACTACACCACCTGATGTGTAAGGAGAAGGTCCAAGGTGAGATCCCTGGTCTGTGCTGAGTTATCTAATCTTAGCTACGACAATTTTAGAGCCGCTACATTTAAAAAAAAAATCAATCTCGGGGTGTGGGCATCGCTGGCAAGGCCAGCATTTATTGCCCATCCCTAGTTGCCCTTGAGAAGGTGGTGGTGAGCCGCCTTCTTGAACCGCTGCAGTCCGTGTGGTGAAGGTGCTCCCACAGTGCGGTTAGGGAGGGAGTTCCAGGATTTTGACCCAGCGACGATGAAGGATCGGCCGATATAGTTCCAAGTCGGAATGGTGTGTCACTTGGAGGGGAACTTGGAGGTGGTGGTGTTCCCATGCGCCTGCTGCCCTTGTCCTTCTAGGTGGTGGAGGTCACGGGTTTGGGAGGTGCTGCCGAAGAAGCCGTGGCAATTTCACCGGGGGTGGAGGGAGTGAATGTTTAAGGTGGTGGATGGGGTGCCAATCAAGCGGGCTGCTTTGTCCTGGATGGTGTCGAGCTTCTTGAGTGTTGCTGGAGCTGCACTCACCCAGGCAAGTGCAGAGTATTCCATCACACTCCTGACTTGTGCCTTGTAGATGGTGGATAGGTCTTGTGGAGTCAGGAGTGGAGGTCACTCAACGTAGAATACATTCCCGCTCCTGGGCGTAATCCAGTGGAGCCATGCTGGAAAGTGCGCATCTCTTTTAGTGACGTTGATTGAGGGATAAATATTGGCCAGGACACCGGGGAGAACTCCCCTGCTCTTCTTCGAACTAGTGGCGCGGGATCTTTTATGTCCACCTTAGAGAGCAGACGGTGGGGGGGGGGTCAGTTTAACGTCTGACCCGAATGACGGCAACTCCGACAGTGTGGCTCTCCCTCAGCACTGCCCTGGGAGTGTCAGCCTGGATTTTCTGCTCAAGTCTCTGGAGTGGGGACTTGAACCCACGACCTTCCGACTCAGAGGCGAGAGAGTGCTGCCCACTGAGCCAGGGCTTGACACATAACTCGAATGGAAGCCTCTTCCTTCTGAAAGCTTTAAGGGTTAAAAGCAAAATATGGGTTTGTGCAAAACAGTCGATAATTTAGCACTAATTGGCAATAAATTGGCTGCCTCTCCCAGGAGGGGTCACAAAGTGGTGCAGGAGGAACATCAGAGAATAGGGAACAAGAGGAATGGCTCATAAGAACATAAGAAATAGGAGCAGGAGTAGGCCAATCGGCCCCTCGAGCCTGCTCCGCCATTCAATAAGATCATGGCTGATCTGATCCTAACCGCCAATCCACTATCACAGAACCATCTCCTGAATATAACAGAATTAGACACACGAAATAGGAGCAGGATCAGGCTACACGGCCCCTGGGCCCGCTCCGCTACCCACAGGGCCATGTCCGATCCAAACCTAGACTCATGTCCAAATTCCTGCCCGCTCCCCGTAACCCTTAATTCCCTTTACTTCTAGGAAACTGTCTATTTCTGTTTTAAATTTATGTAATGATGTAGCTTCTACAGCTTTTTGGGGCAGCATATTCCATGGACCTACCACCCTCTGAGTGAAGTAGTTCCTCCTCATCTCAGTTTTGAAAGAGCAGCCCCTTATTCTAAGACTATGCCCCCTAGTTCTAGTTTCACCCATCATCGGGAACATCCTCCCCGCATCCACCCGATCCAACCCCTTCACAATCTTATATGTTTCAATAAGATCGCCTCTCATTCTTCTGAACTCCAATGAGTAGAGTCCCAATCTACTCAACCTCTCCTCATATGTCCATCCCCTCATCCCCGGGATTAATCGAGTGAACCTTCTTTGTACTGACTCGAGAGCAAGTATGTCCTTTCTTAAGTATGGACACCAAAACTGTATGCAGTATTCCAGGTGCGGTCTCACCAATACCTTGTACAACTGAAGCAATACCTCCCTATTTTTATATTCTATCCCCCTAGCAATGAAAGCCAACATTCCATTGGCCTTCTTAATCACTTGCTGCACCTGCATACTAACCTTTTGAGTTTCGTGCACCAGGACCCCCAGATCCCTTTGTACTTCAGTACTTTCCAGTTTCTTGCCATTAAGATAATAACTTGCTCTACGATTTTTCCTGCCAAAGTGCATAACCTCACACTTTCCAGTATTGTATTCCATCTGCCAAATCTCTGCCCACTTACTTAGCCTGTCGATGTCCCCTTGCAGGTTTTTTATGTCCTCCTCACTCACTACTTTCCCTCCCATCTTAGTATCATCTGCAAACTTTGATATGTTACACTCGGTCCCCTCCTCCAAATCGTTAATATAGATTGTAAAGAGTTGGGGACCCAGCACTGACCCCTGCGGAACACCACTAGTTACTGATTGCCAGTCTGAGAATGAACCATTTATCCCAACTCTCTGCCTTCTGTTAGATAGCCAATCCTCTATCCATGCTCTTGAAACTAGTGCCTGCCAATGGACCTCGTACAGTCTGTACTGTTGTAGGCTCTCCTTGGTTTATGTCATCTCCTAAGGGAGGCTAAAATACCAAATGCTGGGGAAAATTCCAAGAAGATAAAGGACTGGGAAATTTATCTTGTTTCCCAATCAGCCCTCCCTTTGCAAACTTTCGGGCCACAGAATTTGTTTTCCTTCAGCCAGTCTGATATCAGAAGTACATTTATAGAATCACAGAATGATTCAACACCGAAGGAGGCCATTGGGCCCATCTTGCCCATGCTGGCTCTTTGATAGAGCGGCCCAATCAGTCCCACTCCCCTCGGCTCTTTCCCCATAAACCCTGCCATTTTCTCACCTTTAAGTATTTATCCAATTCCCTTTTGAAAGTTACCATTGAATCTGTTTCCACCGCCCTTTCAGGCAGCGCGTTCCTGATCACAACAACTCGCTGCGTAAAAAAGATTCTCCTCATTGCTCCTCCGTTTTTTTTTGCCAATTACCTAAATCTGTGTCGTCTGGTTACTAACCCTTCTGCCAGTGGAAACAGTTTCTCCTTATTTACTCTCGTCAAAACCCTTCATCGTTTTTAACGCCTCTATTAAATCTCCCCTTAACCTTCCCTGCTCTAAGGAGAACAATCCCAGCTTCTCCAGTCGCTGCACATCACTGAAGTCTCTCATCATTAAAAAAATATATCATTTCTTGTTGACGTTTCGGGTCGAAACCCTTTTTCAAAACCGGAAAGGAAATAAAATAGATCGAAGGCAGGGCTGCGATAGAACAAAAGAAGAGTTATTCAAAACCAGATGAGATGGTAATAGGGCAGTGGAGACAAAAGACAGCTCAGATTAGGTGTGAAGTGTACGGCAGGTCTCTCATCCAGTACACTTCACACCTAATCTGAGCCATCTTTTGTCTCCACTGCCCTATTACCATCTCGTCTGGTTTTGAATACCTCTTAATGTCTCTTTTACTTCTTTTGTTCTATCGCAGCCATGCCTTCGATCTATTTTATTTCCTTTCCGATTTTGAAAAAGGGTTTCGACCCGAAACGTCAACTCTAATTTCTCTCCACGGAGTTTTTCCAGCATTTTCTGTTGTTATTTCGGATTTCCAGCATCTGCAGTATTTTGCTATCATATCATTTCTTGTGTCTGTTGTCTACATTGGGCCAGCTTTCTCCTTCCTCATTGGTTAACTCTCTCTGTTTTAGTCTTTTCTGATTGGCCAAGCATATTACACAAAGCATTTCTCCCCAGTCAAATTCCGACAAAAAAACTCTGAGGTGCCGCCACCGTGACAGTTTTAATTTTATATTCATTCTTGAGCTGTGGGCGTCGCTGGCAAGGCCGGCATTTATTGCCCATCCCTAGTCGTCCTTGAGAAGGTGGTGGTGAGCCGCCTTCTTGAACCGCTGCAGTCCGTGTGCTGAAGGTACTCCCACAATGCTGTTAGGTAGTTCCTCAACCATTCCACTCAATACACTTAAAAATAACGGCCCAGAAATTCGGGTCTCCACGGGTGAGTACGCACGGGGTACTCACCCGTAGGCCCAATGGAAGTGCAGGTTTCCTGCATGCACTGCGCATGCGCGGGAAACTGGCACTTCCGTTCCCCTGAACGAAGGGGTTCAGAGGTGGAACGCGTGCGCCAGAGAGGCAGCGCGTGCGCATCGAACTTACGTTTTTTTTGCAGGTTTTCCCGGGAGGGTAAGTCTCCAGAAGTTACACATATAAAAAGCAGTCGCAAGGCCTGCTTTTCACAAGGTAAGTGGTGAATTAATTAAAATTAAAACATTTTTTCCCACAGTTTTATTATTTTTAAATACTTTAAAGAAAGGTAAGTTTATTTTTAGCCCCGTTAGAAAATGTAATTAATTTTTTCAAAAATTTAAATTATTGTTTAAAATAGTTATTTCATGTAATTTATAGTTTATTTTAAAAATTTGATTTAAAAAAAAATGTATTTGAAGATTTAGTGATGTTTTGGGGCTTATAGTATTTAGAGGTTTGACAGGTCTTCCTGTCAAACTTATGAATGGAGCATTCCCTGCTCCGATTGGCTCTCCACGGCCCACGTGATCCCAGGGGACGCTTCGAACTAACTGCACCCCTGGGATACACAAGCACTGCGCGCCGGCAGTTGGAGGAGGCCCAGGATCGGAATCCCACGGGGGCCCACAGCTCAACGGCCGGCGCGCAAGGTAAGTGCAGGTTGGGGGCTTGCACCCGCGGGAAGCCCCCGACCTGAATTTCTGGGCCAACATTTCTCACATAGCAAAATGCATTTAACACACAATCTTACCCAGCCAATCTTTCAATCACTTTGACAATAACCTTCAACTCTTCATCCCCGATTTTAATCGCTCCGCTATTGGCGGCCGAGCCTTCAGCTGCCTGGGCCCTACGCTCTGGAATTCCCTCCCTAAACCTCTCCGCCTCCCTACCTCTCCTCCTTTAAGACTCTCCTTAAAACCTGCTTCTTCCTGTCCTAATATCTAAAAAGGTAAAAGATAACAAATTCAGCAAAGGATAACCTTCGAGAGGCATACAGAAGGAAGGAGAGTAATAAAAGAGAGTGCGATTCAAAGAGTGAGACAGGAAGAGCAAGCGAGCCTGGTCCAATCATTCCCTATTTTCTGCTCTCAAACCAACTTTCAGAGATTTACCAGAATAATACCCGAGGGGTGAGGGACTTCAGTTATGTGGAGAGACTGGAGAAGCTGGGGTTGTTTTCCTTGGAGCAGTGAAGGTTATGGAGAGAAAGAAAGACTTGCATTTATATAGCGCCTTTCACGACCACCAGACGTCTCAAAGCGCTTTACAGCCAATGAAGTACTTTTTGAAGTGTAGTCACTGTTGTAATGTGGGAAACGCGGCAGCCAATTTGCGCACAGCAAGCTCCCACAAACAGCAATGAGATAATGACCAGATAATCTGATTTTGTTGGTTGAGGGATAAATATTGGCCCCAGGAAGAACTCTCCCCTGCTCTTCTTCGAAATAGTGCTGTGGGATCTTTTACATCCACCTGAGAGGGCAGACGGGGCCTCGGTTCAACATCTCGTCCGAAAGACGGCACCTCCGACAGTGCAGCACTCCCTCAGCATTGCACTGGGAGTGTCAGTCTAGATTTTTGTGTTCAAGTCCCTGGAGTGGGACTTTGAACCCACAACCTTCTGACTCAGGGGCGAGGGTGCTACCCACTGAGTCACAGCTGACACTGGATTTATTAGAGGTGTTCAAAATTATGAAGGGTTTTGATGAAGTAAGTAAGGAGAATCTGTTTCCAGTGGCAGGAGGTTCGGTAACCAGAGGACACAGGTTTAAGGCGATTGACAAAAGAACCAGAGGCGAGATGAGGAAACAAAAATATTTACTCAGCGAGTTGCTGTGATCTGGAATGCGCTGCCTGAAAGGGCAGTGGAAGCACCCTTCAAAAGTGGATAAATACTTGAAAAGGGAAAAATTCACAAGGCTGTGGGGAAAGAGCGAGGGGAGGAGTGGGACTAATTGGAGAGCTCTTTCAAAGAGCCGGCACAGGCACGATGGGCCGAATGGCCTCCTTCCGCGCTGTAAGATTCAAACTATTTAGCAGCTAATTTGTCATGAATCATGTGCAAGCTTTGCCTTTTTAAAAGGTCCTAATAGGGAGCATTATCAAGTGCTTGCTGTAAATATCAAAATGTGAAAGAAAAGAAGCACAAACTGTTAATGAGGACGACACAGCGAGTGACAGGAACCAGTGCAATGAATCTGTGTCGCCATCCTGTGGTCATCTATGGTGCTACAATCTAATATTGTACTAAATCAGTGTTGTCCTGCAGAAGTCACCGACTCGCCGCAGCTGAGGCTACAGTGACACTGTTTTAGCCATGTGCGCTAATTTTAGTAGAAAACACCTTACTCACAATACAGGTAAATGTACTTCACTCGTCTATATTTAGGATTAGGTTAGGATTTGGAATGCAATGCCCAATAGCGTGTTCTTCTTCTTAGGCAGTCCCTCGGAACCGAGGATGACTTGCTCCACACTAAAAATGAGTTCTCAGGTGACTGATGAGTCCAATGTGGGACCTACAGTCTCTGTCACAGCTGGGGCAGACGGTGGTTGAAGGGGCGGGTGGGTGGGGTGCTTGGGTTGACGTGCTCTCCTTGCGCTGCCTGCGCTTGGCTTCCGCTTGCTCCCGGCGAAGAGACTCGAAGGTGTTCGACGCCTTCCCGGATGCTTCTCCTCCACTTTGTGTGGTCTTGGGCCAGGGATTCCCAGGTGTCGGTGGGGATGTTACACTTTTTTACAATAGAGTGTTGGAGTCCTATTCAATAGTCGCTTTCAAAAGGAAACTGAATACTTGAATCAGAAAAAATTGCAGGCATAGGGGGGGTGGGGGGGAACAGAGCGGGGGAGTGGGACTAACTGGATCGCTCTTCGGAAGAGCCGGCACATACTCGATGGGCCGAATGGCCGCCTTCTGTGCTGTTCTGGTGTCCTGGGGGCAATTTTTATTCTTCAGTCAACGTCACAAAAACAGATGATCTGGTCATTATCACATTGCTGTTTGTGGGAACTTGCTGTGCGCAAGTTGGCTGCCGCGTTTCCTACATCACAACAGCGACTGCACTTCAACAACAAAAAAAGTACTGCATTGGCTGCAAAAAGCGCTTTAGACGTCCTGAGGTCGTGAAAGGAGCTATAGAAATGCAAGTCTGTCTGTCTTTTACTATTCTATGAACGTCTACCGCCATTCAGTAACCAAGTGAGTAAAGCACTCGCAATGATCAAAAAACACTCGGACAACTCTGCTTTTCACCCGAGCGCTTTACCAGCAAACGCACAAAAAGGTTAAAGTTCACATGCAGCCGCCGTGCAGATACGAACATCGAGATCGCGCGCGCCCAATGGCGGTGTCCATTTTTCATTCACGAATCGGAAAAGCAATTCGCCACATCTGGATTCGCAATTAGCCACATGTGGCTTGTGGCAATACTATTGGACAGCGCCGTGCTTCACGGTTGATGCAGTAAAGGTGGTGCAGCGTACCAGCGGTTTTAATTCATGCCTACGACCGAGAAATCACTCGTCAACTTTTCATGGTCTCACTGAAGAACCAGTGACGCACCATCACCAGACGGGATATTCTAGCTTAGTAATGAGGAAAGAATGGAGAGACCTGAGCTTTTCATGGTAACCTCAGGAGGTATACAACTCCCAACAACAGCTTGTATTCATATAGCGCCTTTAACGTAGTAAAACGTCCCAAGGCGCTTCACAGGAGCGTTAATCAAGACAAAATTCGACACCGAGCCACATAAGGAGATATTAGGGGCATGTGACACAAGGCTCGATCAAAGAGGAAGGTTTAAGGAGCATCCTAAAAGAGGAGAGAGGCGGAGAGGTATAGGCAGGGAATTCCAGAGCTTAGGGCCCAGGGAGCTGAAGGCACGGCCGCCAATGGTGGAGCGATTAAAATCAGGGATGCTCAAGAGGCCAGAATTGGTGGAGCGCAGAGATCTCGGGGTGGGGAGGGGGAGGTTGTAGGCAATGTTCCCCCTTTTTTTTCGTGCACGGCCCCTTTAAATTTGCTGCGGGGCCGCTGGGATCTGAGAATGAGAATTTTAAAATCGAGGTGTTGCCCGACCAGGAGCCAGGGTAGGTCAGCGAGCACAGGGGGGTGGGGGGGGTGATGGGTGAACAGGACTTGGTGCCAGTTAGGGTACAGAGCTGCATTGTTTTGGATGTTTACGGCGGGTGGAAGAACTACATTTAAATAACACTCCCCAGACTCCAATCCAAAAAGAGAAAGCGAGAGATTGGGAAATGTGGAGCGGCGGAGAGTAAGAACTCAGAGGCTATGGGCACAGTGGGGCAAAGGGAGTGGAGAATCGTAAAATGGTGTTACGTGGAATATTACTCCAGGCTAGTCCGTGTCAGCAGCACGAGTTCAAACTGACGAAAGGCAAATCTAGGACCGGCGTCAGCAAGTTTTTCCACACAAAGAGCGACCGACACATGGAGTAGAGTATCAAGTAGCATAGTTAACGTGAAACATGAAAAACCTGCAATCGTTTAAGATCCAGCTGGGAGTTGTGATGGGGGAAACTGTAGGAACTTTGCAGGAACCAAATTTCTCTTCTCATCCATATCTATCCTGGAGATTCACATGGTTTAATTTTCATTTTCCGACCAACATTTCACAATTTGCCTACACTGGCTGAACGTGCATAGCACCAGTGAAGTCGTGCGTTTCTCTGGGAGTTGGGTGCCCCTGGATATCTCTGGAAACAAATGACCAGATAATCTGGGTTTTTATACAGGTGTTGGTCGAGGAATAAATATCGGCCCAGGACAGCGGGGAGAACTCCCCCTGCTCTTCTTAAAAATAGTGGCCGTTGGATCTTTTACGTCCACCCGAGAGAGCAGACGGGGCCTCGGTTTAACCTCTCATCCGAAAGACGGCACCTCCGACAGTACTGCACTGGGAGTGTCAGCCCAGATTTTGTGCTCAAGTCTTTGGAGTGGGACTTGAACCCACAACCTTCACAGTGCCACCCTCTGAGCCACGGCAGACACCAGGTAGTTGTGATTGGATAACTGTGGGGTGGAAAATAAAACAGCAGCACAGTGACGTGTGTGTACACGTGCACACACACACAATTGTGGTTTTAATTCACTAGTTTCTGGGTCAAGTGTTTCAGGATTTATTCAAAACGGAAACAACCCACCAATACGGCCACTCTGCAGCTCCCGGTAGCTCCCAATGAGTAGCGGCTCGGCTTATTGTCCATGGCTATAAAACTTGCCTGCTCCAACAATGCATGGAGTGCCAACTCCTACTAATTGAGTAAAGGCAAGTTTTTTCTTTACGTGATGCGCGGGACCCACTTTCAACGAGATGCACAAGAGTACAGCAGCGGTCGGGTCAGGGGCGGTAAGCCTATTGGTCTCTCATGGGCCCTAATGGCAGGGTTCCTTGAAGAAAGCAGGCAGAATTAAGAAGCTACTTTCAAAGATATATTGGAACGGTTGCCAATCGAATTCCTCCCTCCCTCCCCAAACACCGACAATTTTTCCTCTCCTCCTAAATGGTTGCCAACTGGGGTCAGACGTATTCCTGGAGGTTCCACCACATGACCTCCCGCTGCCCCGCCATTGGTCGACCAACATGTCCATCCTCACGGAGCCCTGCCTTCCCCGCGGACCAATTGGAACGCGAACAGACTCTTCGTGCCACAGTTGGAGGGTGGTGGAATTTTGGAACTCTTCCTCAAACGGCAGTTCATTACTAGGTCAATTGTTAATTTTAAATTGATAAGATTTTTGTTAACCAAAGGTACTAAGCGGTACGGGGGGGCAAAGGCGGGTGCATGGAGTTAGGTCGCAGATCAGCCGTGATATCGTTGAATGGTAGAACAGGCTCGAGGGGCTGAATGGCCTGGTCCTGGTCCTATAAAAACAGCCTTTTTTCTTTCCCCTCCCCCAACTCCCATCTTTTTCACAACTAAATAAACGAAAGCGTTATTAGAAAATGAAAAAAACCAACTTTTTTTTAATGCCCCTGTGATTTTTCTCCCGGGTGTTGTTGGCAGCCTGTGTCCTGGGGATTAATCTTCATATCCTGGGGAGTTGGCAAATGGCAACCCTCCCTCCAATTCTTCTTCAACTCCTTCCGTCTTATGTCACGCTCCATCGTTGGGAGAGCGATGCAGCCAATGAGACTCTCGTCAATGCTCTCTGATGAAGTTTATTCAGAATGGCCCAGAAATTCGGGTCGGGGGCTTCCCGCGGGTGCAAGCCCCCGACCTGCACTTACCTAGCGCGCCGGCCGTTGAGCTGTGGGCCCCCGTGGGATTCCGATCCTGGGCCTGCTCCAACTGCCGGCGCGCAGTGTTTGCGTATCCCAGGGGCGGTTAGTTCGAAGTGTCCCCTGGGATCACATGGACCATGGAGAGCCAATGGTAGCAGGGAAAGCTTCATTCATAAGTTTGACAGGAAGAGCTGTCAAACCTCTAAATACTATAAGCCCCAAAACATCACTAAATCTTCAAATAAATTTTTAAAAAATCACATTTTTAAAATAAACTATAAATTACATGAAACTATTTTAAACAAGAATTTAAATTTTTGAAAAAATTAATTACATTTTCTAACGGGGCTAAAAATAAACTTACCTTTCTTTAAAGTATTAAAAAATAATAAACCTGTGGAAAAAATGTTTTAATTTTAATTAATTCACCACTTACCTTGTTAAAAGCAGGCCTTGCGACTGCTTTTTACATGTCTAACTTCTGGAGACTTACCCTCCCGGGAAAACTGCAAAAAAAACGTAAGTTCGATGCGCACGCGCTGCCTCTCCTGCGCACGCATTCGACCTCTGGACCCCTTCTTTCAGGGAAACGGAAGTGCCGGTTTCCCGCGCATGCGCAGTGCATGCAGGAAACCGGCACTTCCATTGGGCTTACGGGTGAGTACCCCGTGCGTACTCACCCGTGGAGACCCAAATGCTCATATTACTCCCAAAGTGCAACCAAACTGGTGGAAATTCATTTAAAATTTTGAAATAAATTTCGGGGGGGGGGGGGGCGGTACAGTGGTTCGCACAGCATTACGAAAGAGAAAAATAAATGATGCTGATGGTTCCCCTCCAGGATTTTCTGAGGCTACGCAAACTAATCTTCAGCCCTCGATGTCACGGGTGCACCTCAACCAGTTGGCTGACTGCTGACACCTCGTGGCAGGTTGACAGCACTGCAGCTAAAAAAAACCACACGAGGGTATCTCAAACCTTGCCTCAGGTGCGCTGTCAGAGGTGCCGTCTTTCGGATGAGACGTTAAACCGAGGCCCCGTCTGCTCTCTCAGGTGGCTGTAAAAGATCCCATGGCACTATTTCGAAGAAGAGCAGTGGGAGTTATCCCCGGTGTTCTGGGGCCAATATTTATCCCTCAATCAACATCACTAAAACAAAAACAGATTCTCTGGTCACGATTGCGGTTTGTGGGAGCTTGCTGTGTGCAAATTGGCTGCCACGTTTGCTACAAGTGACGACACTTCAAAAAGTGCTTCATTGGCTGTAAAGCGCTTTGGGACGTCCAGTGGCCGTGAAAGGCGCGATAGAAATGCAAGCCTTTCTTTTTCCTTCCTAGATCCTGAAAATGAGAAGTGTCCATCTTCCCACACTTATTACGGTGGCTTTTCAACATTTAGCCAAGATGAGAGAAGTTTGATGCAGAGCGAAAGCAAAATGTTTAAAAAAACTGCCCCAAAGAAAACGTGCTCGCTCAGACGATTAGGTTTAATTACCAAATGCGGTCGCACTTTCCCAAGAGTATATTTACATACATCGCGACTGCACAGATCAACACTGGCAACGCTTGACACTACATTGTAGGATGAGCAAGGGTTACAGCAAACCGGGCAGGCAAATTTTAACGTTCAGACAGATAGTGACACCACATTAACATCCAGATGGCATTTACAAACTGCTTTAATATTTCACACAAGACGAATTGGAAATTCAGAGAACGGTTAATATAATTCGAATGGTTTTTATAACTTTTCATCCGCAATAGTCACGTTTTTTTCTTTTGACAGTTTTCTCCCCTTCTTTGCGAAAGGTCCTGCCCGACGCTGGGGTACAGTTTCACGGCTAGCAGCCTTCTAGCACCGCAGCGGCGCGGCCATCCTTCACCTGCCAGCCTCGACACTGAGCGTCATCGGGCTATTCAACCGTGGAGGTTAGCGCAGCCAAACCCTATCCTGCCCTCATACAACACACGCACGGACTTTCCAGCAGGGGGCACTGGAAGCCGATCAGGAGCAAGGATTCTGGACGATTTCCCCCTCATCTAATGCAGTTGTAGCGACCCTGCAACCAATCGCGGCTGCCTAGATCTCGAACCTGGGGCCGTGCTGGTGTGCATGGCTCAGTACTCGCCCACCGCCCCCCCCCCCGTGGATAGCTTACAAGCGAGGGTTCATATCCGATTTCAAAATCCTCATCCTTGTGTTCCAATCCCTCCGTGGCCTCGCGCCTCCCTATCTCAGTAACCTCCTCTAGCCCCACAACCCACCAAGTTCTCTGCGTTCCTGCAGATTTTGGCCTCTTGAGCAGCCCCGATTTCCATCGCTCCACCACTGGTGGCCGTAGCTTCAGCTGTCTAGGCCCTAAGCTCTGAAATTCCCTCCCTAAACCTCTCTCTCCTACTTTAATATGTGCCTTAAAACCTATCTCTTTGACCAACCCGTCCTAATATCTCATTATGTGGCTCGGTGTCAAACCCGGTTTGATAATCGCTCCTGCAAAGCACCTTGGGATGTTTTACTATGTTAAAGGCGCTATATAAATGCCTTTTAAACCAAACATGTCCGTTTGATTACTGGCTACACGGATTTCTGTTGCAGATTCAAAAATGTTTTAATAATTTTTGAAAATGTATCAGTGAAAATTTAAGAGCACAAATGTAATAAGAATATAATCGGACCAGGGCAAGGGGGAATATTAAGCAGTTTGGGAATCTTACTGGTTAATCTTTGGGTCTAAATCCTTCTCTGACTGCGAGGGTCCCAAGTCCTGTGGATTCCGGGGAAGATCCCGCTGCACTTGCCGCCTGGATTACCGCCCACCCCCCACTCCGCTCAAGCCGGCAGCAGCAACGCTAGAGTTCACGGGTCTTTTTAAAATCCAGTCGGGGAGGAGAAGGGGGGGAATAGAAGCAGCTTCCGTGGGCCGAAAGCAGTTCCGCTCCCCCTGCCCCTACGTTCGGTGTGTACATGGTGCGGTCCGGAGGGGGAGGTTGAAGACAGCGACTCGCCGGTCACCTCAGCTTGGGGAAGATGCGGATGAAGAGGATCATGCTGATGAAGGTGAAGCAGACTACCACCAGCATCAGCCACAGCAGCCAGTTGACCGATTTCTTGGTGTGTTGCTCCAGGCGCTCAGACTCCACCTTCAGCTTCTCGAAGTTCTGATCCGCCATCCGCAGCGAATGAGTCAGCGTCTGCGCACAAACAACACGCGCACGCGGGGTGAGTGAATTTTGCTTGTTAAAAGAGGTTCTTCTCCTCCACTCCCCATCCCAACCACCAGGCAAGGCCAGCATTTATTGCCCATCCCCAATTGCCCTCATCTGAGTGTCTCGCTCGTCCATTTCAGCAGGCAGTCAAGAATCCACCATATTGCTGTGGGTCTGGAGTCACATATCGGCCAGACCGGGCAAGGGCGGTAGATTTCCTTCCCTAAAAGAACATTAGTGAACCAGATGGGTTTTTACGACAATCCGATAGTTTCACGGCCACCATTACTGATACTAGCTTTTTATTCCAGATTTATTTAATGAACTGAATTTAAATTCCGTCGTGGTGGGATTTGAACTTATGTCTCTGGATCATTAGTCCAGGCCTCTGGATTGCTTCACCAAAGTTCCCTCTAAGCTGTGCGCGGGTGCGCAGCAATCTTGAAGGCACCGCGCAGGCAGCTCACAGGCGCTCAAATACTGCTTTTAAAAAAACTTAAAAAAATTTAAAGGGACCACGCTTTGAAAAAACTGGCCGCGCGCAACAAGGAAATCTTAGAGGGAGCGTTGGTCGTCACCCCATCCTCCCCTGAAGAGGTTAGCTCCCGCTGGGGATCAGCGCAATGGCTACCGGCCACCCTTTACGCCAGCTTGTCCGTGCGGCAATAAGTGTCGGCAGGCTGTTCAACTGCAAGAGGCATCACGGCCGAGCCTGATCGTGCCGTCGCACCAACTCCTGGCAAATCTGGTCGGTGAAATTTCGCTTCCCTAATCCAGGCGTGCAAAAGGACAATTGTAGTTCCCCCATTCCAGACTGCCAACCAGACTAATTCAGTGCATGGGACTGAACCCGTTCGCCAATCCATGTGACAATGCAGTGACCAATCGAGCCACCAGGGGAGCCTTGCTCGGATGTTGCTAGTTCTTTAAATAGCGTGTGTCTTATGAGGCTCTCGGTCAAGACACGGACTCAACAGCCAAGCATGGGTCACCTGGGGAGCGGGAAGGGAGTGGCCAGGTCGGGCGACCTCCTCGTGGGCTGCTCCTGGGCCGGGCGGACATTGGGGGTCGTTCGGCCTGACTGCCTGCCTCTCTTCCGCGGCTACATGCGTGCCCTGGTGACGGAGCACGCGGTGTCCGCCGGCACGCTCGAGGCCTTCCGCGGCCAATGGGCACCGGAAGGACTGGAGTGCGTCATCACCCCCGGGAATAGAATTTGAATTTAATTGGTTAAGTTTCCTTTTAATTTTTTTTCCGGTTACGGTCTTTATTGGTTGTGCCCCTTTAAAAAGGGGGCACATGCTTAACATCCAATAGGCAACTGCCTGAGATAAAGAAAGCTTCAGCCAAGCAAGGGAGGGGGGCAAGAGAATTAAAATATTAAAAGGTGAGGCAACAAGCTCCAACACAATAGTGTAAACTGTAGAGGATTCATTTCTGGTGCAAATTCGTTTAGCGACAGTAATTTAGATCAGTTTTATAATCAACCAGCCTAACCAGTCTATGCCGGTGTTTATGCTCCACTCGAGTCTCCTCCCGTCTTTCCTCATCTAACCCTATCAGCATAACCCTCTATTCCCTTCTCCCTCATGTGTTTATCTAGCCTCCCCTTAAATGCATCTATACTATTCTCCTCAACCACTCCCTGTGGCAGCGAGTTCCACATTCTCACCACTCTGGGTAAAAGAAGTTTCTTCTGAATTCCCTATTGGATTTCTTGGTCATTGACGCAAGAAAACTACTAGGCACTTGGTCTAAGCGTTAAACAAAGCTTTAATCAACTGTTTTACAACATGGAGGTCTAGTTGTGTCCTTCACTAGTTCCTGTTAAGAATGTCCTGCGCAAGCTGGGCCCGTGCCCGAGTATTTATACTCTCCCTGGACAGCGCCATCCGTAGGCCGCTCAGTATTATTTCATAAGTCTTTCTTTCATGAATGACTGATTCATGTTAGTCACTATCTTGTATTGATGGCCTCTAGTTTTGCTCTTCCCCACAAGTCGAAACACACTCTCTGTATCCACTCTAACAAAACCATTCATAATTTTAAAGGCCTCTATCAGGTCACCCCTCAGCCTTCTCTTTTCTAGAGCATTTCAATACAACTAAAGTAATGCGCTGTCCCATCCCCCACTCTAATTTGTGAAATCATTTCTTCTAATTTCCCCCCATTCATAATCCTTAGTCTGCACCCCTTGCTACCGATTCACCAATCAGTGGAAACAATCTTTCACTATTTACTGAATCAAAACCACAATTTTTAAAATATATATATTGTTTTAAAACCTCGAATAAATCCTCCACCCACCTAATCTTCTCCACGCCTGTGAAAAAAGAGCCATTTGTTGTCTTTTGAGCTTCAGCTGTAGGAGGCTAAACTTGTCCAGCTTAAGAATTACTCATTGGAGTTTAGAAGAATGAGGGGTGATCTTATTGAAACATAAGATTTTGAGGGGCTTGACAGGGTGGATGCAGAGAGGATGTTTCCCCTCGTGGGGGAATCTAGAACTAGGGGTCATAGTTTCAGAATATAGGGAGTTAGGAGGTAAATTTAAAAATAGGACCTCAAAGGTAGTAATCTCAGGATTGCCACCAGTGCCACGTGCTAATCAGAGTAGAAATAGAAGGATATTTCAGATGAATATGTGGCTAGAGGAATGGTGCAAGTGGGAAGGATTCAAATTCCTGGGACATTGGAACCGGTTCTGGGGGAGGTGGGACCTGGGCAGGACCGGGACCGATGTCCTAGGGGGCGTGCTTGCTAGTGCTGTTGGGGAGGGTTTAAACTAAAATGGCAGGGGGTTGGGAACCTGTGCAGGGAGTCAGAGGAAAGGGAAGCAAGGATAGAACATAGAAGATAGGAGTAGGAGTAGGCCATTCGGCCCTTCGAGCCTGCTCCGCCATTCAATGTGATCATGGCTGATCATCCAAATTCAGTACCCTGTCCCTGCCTTTTCCCCATATCCCTTGATCCCTTTAGCCTCAAGAAATATATCCAACTCTTTCTTGAATATATTTAATGAACTAGCCTCCACCGCCCTCTGTGGCAGAGAATTCCACAGGTTCACCACTCTCTGGGTGAAGAAATTCCTCCTCATTTCAGTCCTAAATGGCTTACCCCTTATCCTTAGACTATGACCCCTGGTTCTGGACTCCCCAGCCATCAGAAACATCCTTCCTGCATCTAGTCTGTCCAGACCTGACAGAATTTTATAGGTTTCGATGAGATCCCCTCTCAATCTTCTAAACTCCAGTGAGTATAAGCCCAATCGACACAATCTCTCCTCATATGTCATTCCTGCCATCCCAGGTATCAGCCTGGTGAATCTTCGCTGCACTCCCTCCATGGCAAGAACGTCCTTCCTCAGGTAAGGTGACCAAAACTGCACACAATACTCAAGGTGCGGTCTCACCAAGGCCCTGTACAACTGTAGCAAGACATCCTTGTTCCTGTACTCGAACCCTCTTGCTACGAAGGCCAACATACCATTTGCCTTCTTAACCGCCTGCTGCACCTGCATGCTTACCTTCAGCGACTGGTGCACAAGGACACCCAGGTCTCTTTGCACTTCCCCTTCTCCCAATCTATTGCCATTCAAATAATAATCTGCCTTCCTGTTTTTGCCACCAAAGTGGATAACCTCACATTTATCCACATTATAGTGCATTTGCCATGTTTCTGCCCAATCACTCAACCTGTCCAAATCGTACTGGAGTTTCCCAACATCCTCATCGCAGCTTACCCTCCCACCCAGCTTTGTGTCGTCTGCAAATTTGGAGATATTACATCCAATTCCCTCGTCCAGATCATTAATATATATTGTGAACAGCTGGGGTCCTAGGACCGATCCTTGCGGTACCCCACTAGTCACTGCCTGCCACTCGGAGAACGACCCGTTTTTTTCCAACTCTTTGCTTTCTGTCCGCCAACCAGTTCTCTATCCAAGTCAATACCTTGCCCCCAATCCCATGTGCCTTAATTTTGCACGCTAATCTCTTATGTGGGACCTTATCGAAAGCCTTCTGAAAGTCCAAATACACCACATCCACTGATTCTCCCTTATCTATTTTACCAGTTACATCCTCAAAAAATTCCAGTAGATTAGTCAAGCATGATTTACCTTTTGTAAATCTATGTTGACTTTGTCCGATCCTGTCACTGCTTTCCAAGTGCTCTGCTATTACATCTTTTATAATAGACTCTAGCATTTCCCCCACTACCGATGTCAGGCTTACCGCTTTTTCTCTACCACCTTTTTTGAATAGTGCAAAAGACAGGAAGGAGAAAAGCAAAAGTGGAAGGCAGAGAAATCAAGGGTGTAAATCAATCAGGGCCACAGTAAATAATAATTCTAAAAGGACTAAGAGTGTTAAAAAAAAAAGCCTGAAGGCTTTGTGTCTTAATGCGAGAAGCATTCATAATAAGGTGGATGAATTAGCTGCGCAAATAGATGTAAACGGATATGATATAATTGGGATTACAGAGACATGGCTCCAGGGTGACCAAGGCTGGGAATTCAACATCCAGGGGTATTCAATATTCAGGAAGGACAGGCAAAAAGGAAAAGGGGGGGGGGGCGGTAGCATTGCTGGTTAAAGAGGAGATTAACACAATAGTAAGGAAGGATATTAGCTCTGATGATGTGGAATCTGTATGGGTAGAGCTGAGAAATACCAAGGGGCAGAAAATGTTAGTGGGAGTTGTATACAGACCCCCAAACAGTAATGCTGAGGTTGGGGATGGCATTAAATGGGAAATTAGAGACGCATGCAATAAGGGCACAGCAGTTATCGTGGGTGACTGTAATCTACATATAGATTGGGCTAACCAAATTAGTAACAATACTGTGGAGGAGGAATTCCTGGAGTGTATACAGGTGGTTTCCTGGACCAATATGTCAAGGAACCAACTAGAGATCAGGCCATCTCAGACTGGGTATTATGTAATGAGAAAGGAATAATTAGCAATCTTGTTGTGCGAGGCCCCTTGGGGAGGAGCGAACATAATATGCTAGAATTCTTCATTAAGATGGAGAGTGAGGTAGTTGACTCAGAGACTAGGGTCCTGAATTTAAATAAAGGAGACTACGATGGTATGAGGTGCGAGTTGGCTAGGATGGATTGGGGAATGTTACTTACAGAGTTGACGGTGAATAGGCAATGACAAACATTTAAAGATCGCATGGATGAACTACAGAATTTGTTCTTCCCTGTTTGGCATAAAAATAAAACAAAAAAGGTGACTCAACATTGGCTAACAAGGGAAATTAGGGATAACATAAGATCCAAGGAGAGGACATATAAATTGGCCAGAAAAAGCAGCAAACCTGAGGATTGGGAGCAGTTTAGGATTCAGCAAAGGAGGACAAAGGGATTAATTAAGAGGGGGAAAATAGAGTATGAGAGTAAGCTTGTAGGAAACATAAAAACTGACTGTAAAAGTTTCTATAGATATGTGAAGAGAAAAAGATTGGTGAAGTCAAGCGTAGGGCTCTTGCAGTCAGAATCAGGAGAATTTATAATGGGGAACAAAGAAATGGCGGACCAATTAAATACATACTTTGGTTCTGTCTTCACAAAGGAGGACACAAATAACCTCCCAGAGATATCAGGGAACATAGGGTCTAATGAGGGGGAGGAACTGAATGAAATCAGTATTTGTAGGGAAATGGTGTTAGGGAAATTGACGGGATTGAAGGCCGATAAATCCCCAGGGCCTGATAATCTACATCCTAGGGTACTTAAGGAAGTGGCCCTAGAAATAGTAGATGCATTGCTGGTCATCTTCCAAAATTCTATAGACTCTGGAATAGTTCCCATAGATTGGAGGGTAGCTAATGTAACACCACTACTTAAAAAAGGTGGTAGAGAGAAAACGGGGAATTATAGACCGGTAAGCCTGACATCGGTAGTGGGGAAAATGCTAGAGTCCATTATAAAAGATGGAATAGCAGAGCACTTGGAAAACAGCGACAGGATCAGACAAAGTCAACATGGATTTACAAAAGGTAAATCATGCTTAACTAATATACTGGAATTTTTTGAGGATGTGACTGACAGAATAGATAAGGGAGAACCAGTGGATGTGGTGTATTTGGACTTTCAGAAGGCTTTCAATAAGATCCCGCATAAGAGATTAGCGTGCAAAGTTAAAGCACATGGGATTGGGGGTAAGGTATTGACTTGGATAGAGAACTGGTTGGCAGACAGGAAGCAAAGAGTTGGAAAAAACGGGTCTTTTTCCGAGTGGCAGGCAGTGACTAGTGGGGTACCGCAGCGATTGGTGCTAGGACCCCAGCTATTCACAATATATATTAATGATCTAGACGAGGGAACTAGATATAACATCACCAAGTTTGCAGACGACACAAAGCTGGGTGGGCATGTGTGCTGTGAGGAGGATGCAGAGAAACTCCAGTATGATTTGGACAGGTTGGGTGATTGGGCAGATGCATTATAATGTGGATAAATGCAAGGTTATCCACTTTGGTGGCAAAAACAGGAAGGCAGATTATTATCTGAACGGCAATAGATTGGGAGAAAGGGAAGTGCAACGAGACCTGGGTGTCTTTGTGCACCAGTCGCTGAAGGTAAGCATGCAGGTGCAGCAGGCGGTTAAGAAGGCAAATGGTATGTTGGCCTTCATAGCGAGAGGATTCGAGTACAGGAGCAAGGATGTCTTGCTGCAGTTGTACAGGGCCTTGGTGAGACTACACCTTGAGTATTGTGTGCAGTTTTGGTTGCCTTATCTGAGGAAGGATGTTCTTGCCATGGAAGGAGTGCAGCGAAGATTCACCAGGCTGATACCTGGGATGGCAGGAATTATGTATGGAGAGAGATTGGGTCGATTAGGCTTATATTTGCTAGAGTTTAGGAGAATGAGAGGGGATCTCATTGAAACTTATAACATTCTAACAGGACTAGACAGACTAGATGCAGGAAGGATGTTCCCGATGGCGGGGGAGTCCAGAACCGGGGGTCACAGTCTAAGGATAAGGGGTAAGCCATTTAGGACAGAGATGAGGAGGAATTTCTTCACCCAGAGAGTGGTGAACCTGTGGAATTCTTTACCACAGAAGGCAGTTGAGGCCAATTCATTAAATATATTCAAGAAGGAGTTAGATATATTTCTTAAGGCTAAAGGGATCAAGGGAAATGGGGAGAAAGCAGGGACAGGGTACTGAATTTGGATGATCAGCCATGATCTCACTGAATGGCGGAGCAGGCTCGAAGGGCCTACTCCTGCTCCTATCTTCTATGTTTCTAATAAGGGGTCGCCCATTTAAGAAGGATTTCTTCTCTCAGAGGGTCGTGAATCTTTGGAATTCTCTTCACCAGAGAGCTGTGGAGGCTGGGTCATTGAATATATTCAAGGCAGAGATAGACAGATTATTGAACTATAGGGGAGTCAAGGGTTATGGGGAGCGGGCAGGAAAGCGGAGTTGAGGCCAAGATCAGATCAGCCATGATCTTATTGAATGGCGGAGCAGGCTCGAGGAGCCGAATGGCCGACTCCTGCTCCTAATTCTTATGTTATTATACAAGAAACTCCAACAGAACCAAATTCAGAAGGTTTCAGTATTGGAGTCCTTGTCTCTCCTGTCCTCCATCGGTGCCACTTTAAAAAATAAAGATTTCTCACCAAATGCAATGGAACTTTTGTTTACACAGCGCGAGCCATGAAAATAAATGAAAGCCCAGCCGCTCGGAATGGCTCACAGTGCCGGATGGTGTAGTTCTTCAGGAATGCTGCGCGCGGCCTCCTCCAACGTGGAGCTCGTTACCACGGGAAGTGGTTGAGGCGAATTGGGCTTAGATGCTTTCAAAAGGAAACGAGATGAGTACATGAGAGAAAAGGGGATAGAAAGATATGCTGAAAGGCTGAGATGAGGTGGATGGAATGGGAGGAGACTCGTGTGGAGTCTGAACACTAGCACAGACCAGTTGGGCCGAATGGCCTGTTTCTTCTGTGTAATTCTATGTAATAACCTGTCATCCCTGATGTTATGCTAGTATACCTTCACATGTCCTTCTTATTTGAAAGTGGACTGCATGGCTAAGGGGGCAGTGAATGACCTACTCCAATGACATTGGTAAAAAAAAAAAGTCTTTCAAGAGAGATTGAGTAGAACGAGCCGATACTCTCTGGAGTTTAGAAGAATGAGAGGCGATCTCATTGAAACATGTAAGATTCTGAGGGGGATTGACAGGGTAGATGCTGAGAGGCTGCTTCCCCTGGCTGGGGAGTCTAGAACCAGGGGACATAGTCTCAGGATAAGGGGTCGGCCATTTAGGACTGCGATGAGGAGGAATTTCTTCACTCGGAGGGTTGTGAATCTTTGGAACTCTCGACCCCAGAGGGCTGTGGATGTTCAGTCGTGCGTATAATCAAGACTGAGATCGATAGATTTTTGGACATTAAGGGATATGGGGATCGGGCGGGAAAGTGGAGTTGAGGTTGAAGATCAGCCATGATCATATCGAATGGCGGAGCAGGCTCGAGGGGCCGTATGGCCGACTCCTGCTCCGAATTCTTATGTACTCCTTGATGTAGTCAATTCAGATCTGTTTCAATGAAATCCCACAGTTAAAATCTTAAAACTCCTTTAGCTAATCTCTCAATCTTTTGCCATTTCACATCATTTGCCTATGGTTTCCCCAATATTGTATCCAGAACTGCTCAGCATCAACTCTACATGAATGGTACCTGACCACAGACTTATGTAACAGACTTTACAATGGGCACGAATATTACACTGACCCTCACCTTGCTTCTCCTCTCTACACCCACCCGGCCCCCCGCTACCAGTGAGTATACGATGGGTACGGTAGCATAGTGGTTATGTTACTGGACTAGTAATCCAGAGGCCTGGACTAATGATCCAGAGACAAGAGTTCACAATCCCACCACGGCAGCTGGGGAATTTAAATTCAGTTCATTAAATAAATCTGGAACAAAAAGCTAGCATCAGTAACAGTGACCATGAAACTATTGGATTATCATAAAAACCCATCTGGTTCACTAATGCCCTTTAGGGAAGGAAACCTGCCGTTCTTACCCGGTCTGGGCCTATATGTGACTCCAGACCCACAGCAATGTGGTTAACTCTTAACGACCTTTTGAAATGGCCTCGCAAGCCACTCAGTTGTACCAAACCGCTACAAAGACGGACTGCAGCGGTTCAAGGCAGCGGCTCACCACCACCTGCTCAAGGGCAATTGGGATGGGAATTTTAAAAAAAGGTAGCGGCAACTGCATCAGCAAGCTGCCCAACGGTGAATGTATCAGAATGGAAATTAACCGTGAGTTTACCTTTCAGTGAGTGTCACTGGCTGATGACCGAGAGCTGGACTCCTGACCGATACTTTCCCCAACCCCCTCCCCCCGCCCCCACTCCTTAGCCCCGACAAGGTCAAACTGTAGTTACATAGAATTACATAAAGTTTACGGCACAGAAACAGGCCATTTGGCCCATGCCGGTGTTTGTGCTCCACACGAGCCTCATCCCATCCCTCTTAATGTCAGCTGTGGCTCATGCCTCCGAGTCAGAAGGCTGTGGCTTCGAGTCCCCACTCCAGAGGCTGGAGCACCAAAATCTAGGCCGACACTCCAAGCGCAGTGCTGAGGGAGTGCCGCACTGTCGGAGGTGCCGTCTTTATTCGTTCTTTTCTCCAGCACAGACCCGATGGGCCGAATGGCCTCCTTCTGTACCGTAAATTTCTACGATTCATCTAACCCCATCAAGATATCCTGCTATTCCTTTCTCCCTCGTGGTTCTAGCTCCCTTTCAGTTGCCCCAGCTGCAATGAGCTAACTAAGCACGGAGCAAGGATTGGACCGGGAGGGGGGCGGGGGGCTCTCTGAAGCGGCACCGCCCCCATCGGAGGATCCTCTGTTGCGGTGTCGCTGGGGGGGCGGGGGGGGTAGGGCCTCACCCCAGTGCTGCCCCCCATTCCGCCCCCCCCCGGGGCATGACCCCCTACCTGGTTGTCCTGTTTGATGACGTTCTGTGCCGCCAGCGTGTTGTTCTTCAGGTTACGGGCCAGGCTCAGCATCTCCTCGGCAAGCCGCTCCTGCATGTTGTGGTGACGGTGGAGAACGGCGTCCAGCTCAGTGGCAGATTGTTTCTCATCTGCCAGTCCGCTGCAAAAGAGGGGAAGGGAGGGGGCAAATTTTTTTTTTAATGGAGCAAAAATGTGTTTGTGTATGTGAGGTACAGCATTACAATAAAAATTTAGTTGGTCGAATCCCAGTTTATCTGTGAGAACTGCTACGCACGGACTGTACACTAAGGAAGGAAGAACTTGCATTTCGATAGCACCTTTCATGACCTCAGGACGTCCCAAAGCGCTTTACAGCCAATGAAGTACTTTTTGAAGTGCAGTCACTGTTGTAATGTAGGAAACACAGCAGCAAGTATGCGCACAGCAAGCTCCCACAAACAGCAATGTGATAATGACCAGATAATCTGTTTTTGTTATGTTGATTGAGGGATAAATATTGACCCAGGACAAAATCTATTACAAGGTCAAAAACTATGAAAGTTATTGGAAAGCTGAGTCATGGAATAGTTATTAGAAGTCAACTTAAAACACTCTAGAAAGTCTAACTAAAGAGATATAAGCTCCCGGAGACATATCTCTCTATACAAGAGGCGCAACAGAAATGCAAGTTGTAACTAAATGGAATTAAAGGAACAAATAGGTTTTCTCTAGAAAAGAGAAGGGTGACCTAATAGAGGTCTTTAAAACTTGAAGGGGTTCGATAGGGTAGATGTAGAGAAGACTTTCTACTTATGGGGCAGTCCAAAACTAGGGGCCATAAATACAAGATATATCTTGTCACTAATAAATCCAATAGGGGATTCAGGAAAAACTTCTTTACCCAGAGAGTGGTGAGAATGTGGAACTCGTTACCACAGGGAGTGGTTGATGTTTGTTGAAGGATAAATATTGGCCGGGACACCGGGGAGAACGAAGTAGTGCCATGGGATCTTTTACCAGACGGGCAGACGGGGCCTCGGTTTAACGTCTCATCCGAAAGACAGCACCTCCGACAGCGCAGCACTCCCTCAGTACTGGCACTGGGATACAGTGTCAGCCTGGATATTGTGCTCAAGTCTCTGGAGTGGGACTTGAACCCACAACCTTCCGACTCAGAGGCGAGAGAATGCTACCCACAGAGCCAGGGCGAAACACTAAAATTGCAGTGCAAATTCAAATTAATTCACTTAACAGGTTCACGTGAAATTCCCATGTCTGCTACTTTAATGGGGCGGCTCTCAGGTCATTTCCTCCATTAAAACTGCAGATAAAGATATTTAATTTGAATGTAATAAGTGTCCCTGCAGTAATATTGCACAGCGTTACTTAATGTAAATCAGCCACACACCTCCCTAGTGATTGGCTGCAAATTATTGCTCCATAAACTTGCATCTTTCTGCATTAATTATCTACATCAAGGGCCACATTACTGGCAGACAGCTGCTTGTTGGATCTTCCACCCCCTTTCCAACATATCTCCATTGTAAACTAGAGCATCAGTGTCAGTGCTGAGTAGAGCTTCCCCGGATAAAGAGAGCGCAAAAGAGCGAGAGAGAGAAAGAGAAACGGCAGAGAGGTTTAGGGAGGGAATTCCAGAGCTTAGGGCCCAGGCAGCTGAAGGCACGGCCGCCAATGGTGGAGCGATTAAAATCGGGGATACGCAAGAGGCCAGAATTGGAGGAGCGCAGAGATCTCGGAGGGTTGTAGGACTGGAAGAGGTTACAGGGATAGGGAGGGGGCGAGGCCATGGAGGGATTTGAACTCAAGGGTGTCAATGTTAAAACAGAGGTGTTGCTGGACTGAGAGCCAATGTAGGGCAGCGAGCACAGAGGTGATGGGTGGATGAGACTTGGTGCAAGTTTTTTTAAAATTTGTTTTTGGGATCAGGGCGTCACTGGCAATGCCAGCATTTATTGCCCATCCCTAGTTGCCCTCGAGAAGGTGGTGGTGAGCCGCCTTCTTGAACTGCTGCAGTCCGTATATTTCTTGAGGCTAAAGGGATCAAGGGATATGGGGAGAAGGCAGGGACAGGGTACTGAATTTGGATGATCAGCCATGATCTCACTGAATGGCGGAGCAGGCTCGAAGGGCCGAATGGCCTACTCCTGCTCCTATCTTCTATGTTTCTATGTGTGGTGAAGGTACTCCCACAGTGCTGTTAGGGAGGGAGTTCCAGGATTTTGACCCCGCGACGATGAAGGATTGGCGATATACTTCTAAATCAGGACGGTGTGTGACTTGGAGGGGAACTTGGAGGTGGTGGTGTTCCCCTGCGCCTGCTGCCCTTGTCCTTCTAGGTGGAAGAGGTCGCGGGTTTGGGAGGTGCTGCCGAAGAAGCCTTGGCGAGTTGCTGCAGTGCATCTTGTAGATGGTGCACGCTGCAGCCACGGTACGCCGGTGGTGGAGGGAGTGAATGTTTAAGGTGCTGGATGGGGTGCCAATCAAGCGGGTTGCTTTGTCCAGGATGGTGTCGAGCTTCTTGAGTGTTGTTGGAGCTGCACTCATCCAGGCAAGTGGAGAGTATTCCATCACACTCCTGACTTGTGCTTTGTAGATGGTGGAAAGGCTTTGGGGAGTCAGGAGGTGAGACACTCGCCGCAGAATACCTAGCCTCTGACCTGCTCTTGTTGCCACAGTATTTATGTGGCTGGTCCAGTTAAGTTTCTGGTCAATGGTGACCCCCAGGATGTTGATAGTGGGGGATTCGGCAATGGTAATGCCGTTGAATGTCAAGGGGAGGTGGGCCACGGGCAACGGAAGAGCTCAAGTTTACGGAGATATATTTGCATTGGAGACAGTTCAGAGAAGGTTCACGAGGGTGATTCCGGAGATGAAGGGGTTGTCTTATGAGGAAAGGTTGAGCAGGCTGGGCCTATACTCATTGGAGTTTAGAAGAATGGGAGGGGATCTTATTGAAACATATAAGATTCTGAAGGGGCTCGACAGGGTAGATGCAGAGAGGATGTTTCCCCTCGTGGGGGAATCTAGAACTAGGGGGCATAAATTCAGAATAAGGGGGCACCCATTTAGAACGGAAATGAGGAGGAATTTCTTCTCAGAGGGTCGTGAATCTTTGGAATTCTCTTCCCCAGAGAGCTGTGGAGGCTGGGTCTGTTATGAATCTTATGATCCATGAAGAAAGACTCATGAAATAACACTGGACGGCCAGGGGTGGCGCCGTCCAAGGAGTATAAATACTCGGGCGTGGGCCCAGCTTTCCCAGGACATTTTGTAAACAGGAACTAGTGAAAGATACAGGAAACTGTGTGTTATCCGGAGGCTAAATGTCCGGCAAGCTCGAGCCACCGGCAAAAATCAGGAGCCGTTTTGTTAAGTTTTTTTTTCTTTTCGTTGCTTTTTTCTCAACAGTCAAGCTCTGCAAGGTCTCGCTGAAGCTGTTGCTAAGCTACAGAGACGCTTGCAAGGTACGGCCGACTGTTTAGAAGCTGTTAGGGTTTGTTGCTAGATACAGAGCTCAAAATCTCCGTATGTTTCAACATTAGCGCTGGTTTGTCCGGCAGTTTTGATGGGACAGCAACAGCTTGGTCCCGTCGGTGCCGGATAGCACAAAGTTTCCTGTAACTAGACTTCCATGTTATGAAACAAGTTGATTAAAGCCTTGCTTTATACTCAAACCACGTGTGTAGTGAGTTTTATTATGTCAGGTCATTGAATATATTTAAGGTGGAGATGGACAGATTTTTGAACGATAAGGGAGTCAAGGGTTATGGGGAGTGGGCAGGGAAGTGGAGTTGAGGCCAAGATCAGATCGGCCATGATCTTATTGAATGGCGGAGCAGGCTCGAGGGGCCGAATGGCCGACTCCTGCTCCTACATCTTATGTTATGTACGGATGGTGGGAGCGTTGGAATAGTTGTGTCTGGAGGTAGCAAAATGGATGAGGTTTTCAGCAGCAGATGGGCTGAGGTAGGGCCGGAGACCGGCGATATTGCAGAGGTGGAACTAGGCGGTCTTGGTGATGGAGGGGATTATGGGATCGGAAGCTCAGCTCAGGTACGGTAGAACAAGCGAAGAACCGCACAACCCTGATAGACAGCCCACTGTCAGAAGCACTGGTGTGGCCCAGGGAGCACATTTCATGCTTAAATTCCCAGTCAGGGACTGTCTGTGTGGGGGAAACCAGGAAACATCGTGACAGCGAGACAGACTGCTATGGATATTTGTAAACTTACATAAAAAAAAACCTCACCTTCGTTTTCTCAATTCAGTAATTTTAGAACCTAAAAAACAAATAAAACAAAGATTCATTTTTAAAAAATCCACCTTGCCGCCTGACTGATGAATTTCCTTACATACAATAACAGTTCTTTTATTAGATGCCCCCATTTAGTCCTTAAAAAAGGGAAAAAGAATCAAGTATTCACCAATGGTAATTACTTGCATTTCGATATCATTTTAACAAGCTAAGAAATGTCTCAAAGTGCTTCATGTGCAGTGAATTGCTTTGATGTGGAAGAAAAAAAAAAATGCACCAGCTATTTTGACAGGGTAGATGCCGAGAGGTTGTTTCCCCACTGGCTGGAGAGTCTAGAACTAGGGGGTATAGTCTCAGGATACGGGGTCGGCCATTTAGGACTGAGATGAGGAGCAATTTCTTCACTCAGAGGGTGGTGAATCTATTTAAGGCTGAGATCGATAGATCTTTGGACTCTAGGGGTATCAAGGGATATGGCGGTCGGGCGGGAAAGTGGAGTTGAGGTCGATGATCAGCCGTGATCTTATTGAATGGCGGAGCAGGCTCGAGGGGCTGAATGGCCGACTCCTGCTCCTATTTCTTATGTTCTTACACTGCAAAATCCCCCAAAAAAGCAACGAGGCAAATGATCGATTAATCTATTTTTGTTGCTGTTGGAGTTATTGCTGAACAAGGCAAATAGCAAATAAAAACAGAAAATGCTGGAAACACTCAGCAGGTCAGGCAGCATCTGTGGAGAGAGAGAAACAGAGTTAACGTTTCAGGGCGATGACCCTTCGTCAGAACTGGAAAAGTTAGAGATTTAACAGTTTTTAAGCAAGGAGAGAGACAGGGAAAGTGGAGGGGAAAGGAATGAACAAAAGGGAATGTCTGTGATGGGGTGGAAGGCGGGAGAGATTAAATGACAAAAAGGGATGACGGTGCGAGGCAAAAGGGGGTGGTAATGGGACAAGAGGGGGTGGGAGGTGTAAATGGTAACAGAATCATTATCAGCTCCTGCTGTCTGATTAAATGGGAGCAGTGGTTATGATCCATGTAATCAGATAGCAATATAGGAACAGTAACATCCACCTGAACTATAGGAACACAGGATTACATAGGATATACAGCACAGAAACAGGCCATTCGGCCCAACCAGTCCATGCCGGCATTTATGCTCCACTCGAGCCGCCTCCAGTCTTTCCTCATCTAACTATCAGCATAACCCTCTATTCCCTTCTCCCTCATATGCTTATCTAGCCTCCCCTTAAATGTATCGATACTATTCGCTTCAACCACTCCCTGTGGTAGCGAGTTCCACATTCTCACCACTCTCTGGGTAAAGAAGTTTCTTCTGAATTCCCTATTGGATTTCTTGGTGACTATCTTATATTGATGCCTATATTGAACAGGCAGACTGAGCCTTGCATGAACATGTCATCTCCAGATGCAATACAGCACTCCCTCGGTACTGCCCAGATTATATGTTCAATCTTGGAGTGTGGATTGAACTGATCATCATCGAACTTTGGAAGGGAGATTGCAACCAAACTGACAATTATTTTTTGATCAGTCTAATTAGCACGGTTGGTAGCGTTCCTTCCCTGGGTCAGAGGGCTGTGGGCTCAGGCTGCACAACACAACAGGAACACATACACTGAGCTGGCACTGAGGGAGTGCAGCATTGTTGAAGATGCTACCTTTCAGGTCAGATGTTGAGCCGAGGCCCATTCAGGTGGACAGTGAAGATCGCAGGGCCGCTATTCGACCAAGGGCAGGAACTTTCCTGGTGGCCGAGCCAACACTCCTCCCTCGACGAATATCAAGCAAAAAAAAAATTGGTCATTCATCTTAATACCATGAGTGGGATCTTGCGGTGTTCTAAATGGCTGCCGTGCTTGCCTACATTACAGTGACTGTGCGGCAAAGTAATTCATTGCAATACGAAGCATTTGCGTGATGCTTTGAGACGTGATAAGGTGCAATATAAACACAAGCCTTGCGATCAATGCTCCCTGTCATTTTCTTTTGGGGCCGTGCGGCACGTTCAAAATTCTGGGCGCGCGCGTTTTTTTTCCCCCAATTTAAAAGCCGGCTCACGGGCTGCGCGGGACCCCCCCCCCCCCCCCGGCCATCCACCGGCCATCCCCCACCCCACGCAGCTCAAAGGGAACATCGCTTGCAATTAACACGCTCTGTGAGGAATGGCACAAAGGCACGTCTGCTGCCTCCCCTCATTTTATCAGTGTGATCAGATTGTCATACGATCACTTGCTTGCCAATCTCCCCATCCCAATTCTGCTTCTCCGCCCCCCCACAAAATAAATTAGCTACTGAGGTGGATGTACACAGGCGAGATGGGGGGAGGTGGTGGGGGGGGGAGCGTTTCAATGGACAATACTCAACCGACAACACACTAGTACGAATTAAAAAAAAAAAATTCTCAGGATGTCAGCATAGCTGGCATTTATTGCCCATCCTTAGTTGCCCTTATACAAGGCAGTGGCTTGCTCGGTCACTTCGGGGGCAGTTTAGGGTCTAACACACGTGGGTGTGGGACTGGAAACACATATAGGCCTAGACCGGGGGAGGACCAATGTTCCCTTTAATTTGCGCGGCGCTCCGAGGGACCCGCGCAACCGGATTTTAAATTGGAAAAAAAAACGCACATGCGTGGCCCCCCAAAAAATTACAGGGAACATTGGTAAGGACAGCAGATTTCCTTCCCTAATAAGGACCATTAGTGAACCAGTTGGGGTTTTTAATGACAATCCAGCAGCTTCATGGTCACTTTAACCAAGACCAGCTTTTTTTGTTTAAATCCAGATTTTTAAAACATTTAGTTTGAAAGCTTATCTAAAATTCACAAACTTCCATGGTGACGTAAGAAAACTACTAGGCACTTGGTCTAAGCGTTAAACAAAGCTTTAATCAACTGTTTCACAACATGGAGGTCTAGTTGTGTCCTTCGCTAGTTCCTGTTAAGAATGTCCTGCGCAAGCTGGGCCCGTGCCCGAGTATTTATACTCTCCCTGGACAACGCCACCCGTAGGCCGCTCAGTATTATTTCATAAGTCTTTCTTTCATGAATGACTGATTCATGTCACATGGTACGATTTGTTCTTTAGGATTATTTGCCCAGGCCCCTCTATTACTGGCCCACTAACATGATAACTATTACACTACCCTATCCCCATGGATTATGAAAGCAGCTTTATTTTCTAATTTAAAAATCCCCCAAAGTACCCAGCATTTAGCTGCCAATCTCAGGACAGCGATTTGAGGTCAGAATGAGATGAAAAGGTTCAACCGATCTAGAAGCAGGCGCGATTCGCCGTTTAGTATTTGGCGTTTACTCACCGTTGGAAGACGCGGAGGACTGCAAAAAAAAAAAAGAGGAAAAAGAATTCAAATTAGGAACGGAGCTTGCGATTTTTAAATTTTCTGTCGAGTCCTTTTCTGTAAGGAACAGAAACTGGAAACAACATCGCCACTTTCAGAGACCAAAATAAAGATTCATTGGCCATTCATCTCATTCCCCTTGGTGGGATCTTGTGTGTTCAAAATGGCTGCACCAGGCCCGTTTCCCAACTGAGGGATGAAGTAGAACCGGTCCACGAGCAATGTATGGAATGGCTCGGATTAACGCCCCCCTTCCCCCCCCCCCCCGCTGCACAAACTTTCGCCCTCCTGCCCTGTAGAGAACAGTTCCTGCCTCCTTCCTGCAGAGGGTTAAGAACATAAGGACATAAGAATTAGGAGCAGGAGTCGGCCACACTGTGACGCAGAGTTTGGAGTGCAAAGCGATCCACTCTACAAGCACCGACATCCTTCATCTTAACAAGCAAACATTCACAAATAAGAAATAGGAGCAGGAGTAGGCAATTCGGCCCCTCAAGCCTGCTCCGCCATTCAATAAGATCATGGCTGATCTTCTACAATTGCACTTTCCCGCGCTATCCCCATATCCCTCAGTATTCAAAAATCTATCGATCTCAGTCTTGAATATACCCAATGACTGAGCCTCCACAGCCCTCTGAGGTAGAGAATTCCAAAGATTCACCACCCTTGGAGTGAAGAAATTCCTCCTCATCTCAGTCTTAAATGGCCGACCCCTTATTCTGAGACTGTGACCCCTGGTTCTAGACTCTCCAGCCAGGGGAAATATCCTCCCTGCATCTACCTTGTCAAGCGCCTTAAGAATTGTGTATATTTCAATGAGATCACCTCTCATTCTTCTAAACGCTAAGGAATATAAGCCTAGTCTATTCAATCCCTCCTCATAGGACAATCCCCTCATCCCAGGAATCAGTCTGGTGAACCTTCAATGCACTCTCTCTGTGACAAGTATATCCTTTCTTAGGTAAGGAGACCAAAACTGTGCACAATACTCCAGGTGTGGTCTCACCAAGGCCCTATATAATTGCAGTAAGACTTTCTTTACTCTTATGCTCCAATCCCTTTTGTAATAAATATGTGGGTTGCTAACCAGATACCAGACCCATGGGACAGGACGTGACTAGGGTTGCCAACCGTCCAGGATTGCCCTGGAGTCTCTGGGAATTAAAGGGTAATCTCCAGGACACTCACTGCGAGCGACACCTTGAAAAGAAAAATCATAGGGCCGTTAAAAAATGTGTGTTTGTGCCATTTTCTTTGAACACTTTTGTTTACTAGTTATAAAAATATTGGAGATTTTTTTTTCAAGGGCGGGGCAGTTGGAAGGAGGAGTTGGCGACCCTAAGTGGGGCTGAAGCAAACCGCTTGCACATTACAGCTGGAGCACTCACCACGCCGAGGAGCTCGCTCCTCATTTCCCCCGTGTATCTGGCTTTCGCTTGGAGGTGGACCGTTTTCGTGGCAGATACCCTCTCCTTCCCGGTCGTCGAAGTCCGCCCGGGAGCTAAAAACTGATTGGCCAGAGCCTTCTCTGTAGGGTTAGGCTGGAAACAAAAAAAGGGTGAAAAAGTTGATCGACAGAATCAAACGCCCATTAACCAGGGACGGGGAGTGAGGAATTGCAAATTGTGCCTGACACCGTTGGTATCTATTGGCCAGGACACCGGGGGAGAACTCTTTGAAACAGTGCCGTGGGGATCTTTTACATCCACCGGAGAGGGCAGACGGAGCCTCAGTTTAACTTCTTTTGGGATTAAGAACCACTTGAACGCACTTGCCATACAGCAGCTGTGTGTGCTTTCAGCCCTCTCCGTAAATACTGCCTCCAGTAAAGTGTCATCCTTGAAGATCAATAAGCGGGAGGTCCCATTCCCAGGGCACGAAACCAGTGCCACTGCAGTGGATTCACTGGAAGAAGCTGGTCCGGCACACCAGATATAAAACATTCGGTATAGCTCTCTCACGCGCTGTATGTATAGATGTCTCTTCCTTTGAGTAAACAGGGCAAACATCTACTTATTGCACCCCAGGGAGAGGGAATATATCGGCCGTTCCTTCATCGTCGCTGGGTCAAAATCCTGGAACTCCCTCCCTAACAGCACTGTGGGAGCACCTTCACCACACGGACTGCAGCGGTTCAAGGCGGCGGCTCACCACCACCTTCTCGAGGGCAATTAGGGACGGGCAATAAATGCTGGCCTTGCCCACATCCCGCAAAGGAATAAAAACAAACCCAGGAGAGAAAGTACTGAAAACAAAGAAGAAATGACAAGCAAATCGTCCCTACCAGTTTCTCAGCCTCCAAAAGCCCTTTCAAGAACTCCACTTTGCGGGAATATTCATTTAGAACCTCAGGGGCTGGTTTGCTGCGAGGAACAGAAACATGAAACATCATTACCTTCAGAGCCCCAAAACAACAACTCGCATTTATATAGCGCCTTTAATGTAGTAAAACGTCCCAAGGTGCTTCACAGGAGCGTTATCAAACAAAATTTGACACCGAGCCACAAAAGGAACAGGCAGTAACACCTCCTCCACACTGATCCTGAACACGGGAGCTCCCCAGGGTTGTGTGCTCAGCCCCCTTCTGTACTCCCTGTTTACTCACGACTGCGTGGCCACGCACAACTCCAACATCAAGTTTGCTGATGACACTACTGTTGTAGGCCTGATCACAGATGGTGACGAGACAGGCTATAGGGAGGAGGTAAGAGCCCTAGGAGAATGGTGCAAGTACAACCTCTCCCTCAACATCAGCAAAACAAAGGAGATGATCGTGGACTACAGGAAGCGGCAGGGGGAGGGACACACCCCAATCTACATCGAAGGGGCTGAGGTGGAGAGGGTCAGCAGCTTCAAATTCCTGGGTGTATTCATTACGGAGGACTTAACGTGGTCCCATCACATCGACGTCGTAACCAAGAAGGCATGCCAACGCCTGTTCTTCCTCAAGAGACTGAAGAAATTTGGAATGGCCCCCCAGATTCTCACCAACTTCTACCGGTGCACCATCGAGAGTATCCTGTCCGGCTGCATCACTACCTGGTATGGCAACTGCACCGCCACAGACCGCAAGGCTCTACAGGTGGTGGTGAAAGCTGCACAACATACCATAGGAATTAAACTATCTGCTGTGCAGGATATCTACCCCGAGAGGTGCTGGGGGAAGGCCCTGAGAATCATCAAAGACGCGAGCCACCCCAGCCACAACCTTTTCGCCCTGCTCCCGTCCGGTAAGAGATACCAAAGCATATGCAGGTGCAGCAGGTGATCAGGAAGGCCAATGGAATCTTGGCTTTTATTGCAAGGGGGATGGAGTATAAAAACAGGGAAGTCTTGCTGCAGTTATACAGGGTATTGGGGAGGCCACACCTGGAATACTGCGTGCAGTTTTGGTTTCCATATTTAAGAAAAGATATACTTGCTCTCGAGGCGGTTCAGAGAAGGTTCACTCGGTTGATTCCAGAGATGAGGGGGTTGACGTATGAGGAAAGGTTGAGTAGGTTGGGACTCTACTCATTGGAGTTCAGAAGAATGAGAGGCGATCTTACCGAAACATAAGATTGTGAGGGGGCTTGATCGGGTGGATGCGGTGAGGATGTTTCCACTGATGGGTGAGATTAGAACTAGGGGGCATAATCTTAGAATAAGGGGCTGCCCTTTCAAAACTGAGATGAGGAGAAACTTCTTCACTCAGAGGGTAGTAAATCTATGGAATTTGCTACCCGAGAGAGCTGTGGAAGCTGCAACATTAAATAAATTTAAAATGGAGATAGACATTTTCCTAGCAGATAAGGGAATTAGGGGTTACGGGGAGAGGGCAGGGAAGTGGACGTGAGTCTAGATTCAGATCAGCCATGATCCTATTGAATGGCGGAGCAGGCACGAGGGGCCGTATGGCCTACTCCTGCTCCTATTTCTTATGTTCTTATACGGTCTCGTACCAGCAGGTTTCGAAACAGCTTCTACCCCCAGGCCATAAGACTCATGAACGAATAATTTATTATTTATTATTGTGTTTTTATTTATTATTACTGTATTTCTATTAGTATTTTTATCATTGCTATGCCATATTTATTCCAATGTTGGGAGGACTCGTAAAAATCAACATTTCATTGTGCAGTACACACATTTGCTGCATATATGACAAATAAAATTGAATTGAATTGAATTGAATTGAGGAGAAATTAGGGCAGATGACCAAAAGCTTGGTCAAAGAGGTAGGTTTTAAGGATCGTCTTAAAGTGCGAGGCGGAGAGGTTTAGGGAGGGAATTCCAGAACGTAGGGTCTCGGCAGTTGAAGGCGCGGCCGCCAATGGTGAAGCAATTTAAAAATTGAGGATGCGCAAGAGGCCAGAATTGGAGGAGCGCTGAGATCTCACGGGTTGTGGGGCTGGAGGAGATTACAGAGGTAGGGAGGGGGACGAGGCCATGGAGGGATTTGAAAAGAAGGATGAGAATTTTTTTTAAAAAAGTTGAGTGATTGCCGGACCGGGAGCCAATGTAGGTCAGCGAGCACAGGGGTGATGGGTGGACGGGACTTGGTGCGAGTTAGGAAACGGAGCAGCAGAGTTTTGGATGAGCACAAGTTTCTGGAGGGTGGAAGATGGGAAGACAGCCAGGAGTGTGTTGGAAGAGTCAATTCTATAGGTAACAAAGACAGGCATGGATGAGGGCACACGCTCAACTGACTATCACTCCAAAAATCACTGCACGATTCCAGGGAGTTAGTTTCCACTCACTCTGGTGACACAGAACTCCTGACCCAAGAATTGTGCTGATCCGATTACTGTGCCCTTCCACTCCAGTCCAAGCTAAGAAAGTAAAGGAGAACCATTTTATATCAAATAAAAAAGAACTTGCATTTATATAGCACATTGCACGGGGCTCAGGACGTCCCAAAGTGCTTTTACAGCCAATGAAGTATATTTGATGTGCATTCGCTGTTTTAACGTAGGGAAACGCGGCCACCAATTTGCGCACAGCCAGGTCCCAGAAACAACGATAAAATAAAATGACCAAATCATCTGTTTTTGGTGTTGATGGAGGGATCAATATTTGGCCAGGATAGCGGGGAGAACTCTCCTGCTCTTCTTTGAACAGATGTAAGAAGTCACACAACACCAGGTTATAGTCCAACAGCTTTATTTGAAATCACAAGCTTTCGGAGCGCTGCTCCTTCGTCAGGTGACGTGGAGAAATGCATAAAGACACAGCTTATATAGTCAGAGAATCATGTCAGATGTTTACAGGTAATCTTTCCAACTGCCATTTGTCACACCTCGGCAGAGAGATAATCACAGCAGTCAAAGGTGTGAATGGTGTCCAAACAGGTCAGTCAGGGAAACATTACATCAAAGAACAATGAGGTGGGGTCACAAGGGGTCAAATATTGCAGATGCTGGGGTCTGTATGAAAAACAAAAAAAGACAAAAAACATTTTTTTTGGCTGGAAATCACAGCAGGTCCGGCCGCATCTGTGTAGAGAGAACAAGCCAATGTCGACTCGAGTCTGGATGACCCTGCGTCAGGTGGGGTTACATGTAGCGTGACATGAACCCAAGATCTCTGTTGAGGCCGTCCTCATGGGTGCGGAACTTGGCTATCAGTTTCTGCTCTACGATTTTGCGTTGTCGTGTGTCTCGAAGGCCGCCTTGGAGAATGCTTACCCGAAGATCGGAGGCTGAATGTCCTTGACTGCTGAAGTGTTCGCCGACTGGGAGGGAACACTCCTGCCTGGTGATTGTTGCACGGTGTCCGTTCATCCGTTGTCGCAGTGTCTGCATGGTCTCGCCGATGTACCATGCTCCGGGGCATCCTTTCCTGCAACGTATGAGGTAGACAACGTTGGCCAAGTCACATGAGTATGTACCATGTACCTGGTGGGTGGTGTCCTCACGTGTGATGATGGTATCACCAGGCAGGAGTGTTCCCTCCCAGTCGGCGAACACTTCAGCACAGAGGTATAGTTACTAAGGTACGAGAGCCCCTTGCACGGCCACAGATCCAGGCGTCCCTGTTGCATGGCAACAGGTGCAGGAACCCCGGTTACACGGCCACTAATATGAAGTAAAACTTACCTGAACCTACTCCTGAATTTTGCCGGTTAAGAGAGATTTCCGGTTATTTAGGTGCCGGTAAAGAGAGAGTTTCCTGTACTTACATTTAAGTAGCACAGCTACTTCACACAATGGATCGCTTTTGAAGTGCAGCGACTATTGGTACATAGCCGTACTTAGAATGTTACAGCACAGAGAGACACCATTTGGCCCACCGTGCCTTTGAAAGAGCTACCCAATCAGTCTCACTCCCTGCTCTTTCCCCATAGCCCTGCAAATTCTTCCTCTTGAAGTACATCTCCAATTCCAGCGACTACGAGACACTTGATCTCTTCTTGGTGTGGGAAAGGTACCAATCACTACGGGAATGGTAGCACAGTGGTTATGTTACTGACTAGTAATCCAGAGGCCTGGACTAATAGACGAGATCAAATCCCACCATGGCAGCTGGGGAATTTAAATTCAATTAAATAAATCTGGAATTAAAAAAACCCACTAGTATCAGTAATGATTGTCATAATAACCCATCTGGTTTACTAATGTCCTTTTCCTGAAGGAAATCCTTTCGGGAAGCAAGTCACTCAGTTGTACCAAACCGCTGTGACAAAGTACCTTCAGCACTCGGACTGCAGCAGTTCAAGAAGGTGGCTCACCGCCACTTTCTCGAGGGCATTTAGGGATGGGCAATAATTGCTGGCCTTGCCAGCGACGCCCACATCCCCGTGAATGAATTAAAACAAAATTAATACTAGGGGCATCCAATCTTTTGTCTTGTCGGCTTCATGGGTGTGGTGCACAGATCCTCAGGGACCAGGTGTACAGCTTGAATTCAGATTCCCATTAATATGCTTAACTCTCAAGCCGCTGATACCAACAGGTCTTGGTGTTCTGATTTATCCGCTAATGCGGTGGGAGTGCCAAGAACAGTCCGCTCCAAACAGCAGGCCCACTCATTTAAGAACAGGACACATCAGCGCGCATGAATAAAAGCACAAATAGGACCGAGTTGCCGAGACTCCCAGGGCCGATTGCCAGGGAGGTCGGAGGTCACATGGGGCCCCCGAGGACCAAATGCCAGATAGAAAATAATTCACTGCAAAAAGCCTATTCCAAAGTTAACTGTAAATTTGTGAACAGGGTAGGGAACAAAAAAAGTGAGAGAGGGCCAAGTCCACCAATAAAATTGGCGGAACACCTCCGTTCAGTCCGTAAGGGTGACCCCGAGCTTCCGGTCGCCTGTCATTTCAATTCACCGCCCCACTCCCACTCAGACCTCACCGTCTGCGGCCTCCTACATTGTTCCACGGAAGCTCAGCATAAACTCGAGGAACAGCACCTCATCTTCCGATTAGGCACTTTACAGCCTTCCGGACTCAATATCGAGTTCAGCAATTTCAGATCATAACCTCGGTCCCTATTATTATATTTTTATCCACACTTTTGGTTTGTGCCTTTTCCTTCTTTTTTCTCTCTCCCACACGGCAGCTGTCTCTCACTCTGCCAGCGCATTTCACACTTCATCCAGAGCCATTGTTTGTTTCTTTACCTGTCCTATTACCATCTCGTCTCACCTTGAATATCTCTTAATGTCTCTTCTTTCATCCCCTCCCCCATTTCCCAGCCCCCAAACTGCCTTTTAATCTTTTTATTTCCTGCCTTTTCATCTCGGTTCTGTAGAAGAGTTTCGACCCGAAACGTTAACTCTGTTTCTCTCTCCACGGATGTTGCCTGGCCTGCTGAGTTTTTCCAGCGTTTTCTGTTGTTATTTCGGATTTCCAACATCCGCAGTATTTTGCTATCGTATCCACCAATAAAATGTTCATTTATTTAAAAGCTTGGAGAGGGAGAGAAGCCTAGGGTGCTCCTTGCGGGATTGTCCGGGATCTACCAGTGCTTTGACTTTTTGCAGCGATTCTTTCCTTTTCCAGTTTCTGCCCCAACAAAGAGTCTCCGCTTGAAGCATTGTAGACGCTGATGTAATTCCACTTTAAAAAAAAAAAGTGTCTTGCGGCACCTTGTCAGGCCTCTCGGAAACCTGTCAAAAGCACTACACGTACAGGGAACGACTTGCAAGTGCTGTGGATTGAACAGGCAAATGCAGCAGCTGTTTTTTTTTTGCACTGCAAGATTCCACACCCAGCAACGTGACGAATGACCAGTTAATCAGTTTGTTGATTGGCAGCCTGTAAATCGGGCAGACCGCGTTCTTTTCGAATATCTTTACCATCCACCTGAACCACCGGGAGAGAGAGAGACGGGACCTCGGCTCAATGTCCCACCGGACAGAGCGGCACTCCCTCAGCACAGTGCCCACCAATTACAACGTTCACGCTTAGCACGGGCAGCCATCTATATCGGGCAAACGGCGCTAACCATTTGCCGTCACCATAGGTGCCAATTACAAAGGCTCTGCTAATAACCAATATTCCCTTTAAGCTGTGTGGCGACAAATAGGAAAAACGGCACTCGCGCGGTATTTTGAATGGGCCGCGCAGTCCCTTAAAAAAAAATTAAAGGGAACATTGTTTATAATGTATTAAGCTTACAGACTATTTTGGGCAGTTCAATAACCACCATCAACAAGGCACAAGTCAGGAGTGCGATGGAATACTCTCCACTTGCCTGGATGAGTGCAGCTCCAACAACACTCAAGAAGCTCGACACCATCCAGGACAAAGCAGCCCGCATGATTGGCACCCCATCCACCACCTTAAACATTCACTCCCACCACCAGTGCACCGTGGCTGCAGTGTGTACCATCTACAAGATACACTGCAGCAACTCGCCAAGGCTTCTTTGGCAGCACCTCCCAAACCCGCGACCTCTTCCACCTAGAAGGACAAGGGCAGCAGGCGCATGGGAACACCACCACCTCCAAGTTCCCCTCCAAGTCACACACCATCCTGACTTGGAAGTATATCGTCGATCCTTCATCGTCGCTAGGTCAAAATCCTAGAACTCCCTCCCGAACAGCACTGTGGGAGCACCTTCACCACACGGACTGCAGCGGTTCAAGAAGGCGGCTCACCACCACCTTCTCAAGGGCAATTAGGGATGGGCTAGAAATGCTGGCCTTGCCAGCGACGCCCAGATCCCATAAGCGAATTTAAAAAAGTGATTACCCATTTAAAAGGTTCTGGCGATTTCAGGTAATGTAGGGTCTTTAAGCAGTTTCAATCAGCTGTTCGTACCTGGTTAAAGTGCAATGACCTTTAGTGAGATTCCGGATGCAACTGACCATGATTAGGAGGCGATCGCTGTGGAGACTTCCTAGTTTTTTAAAAAATATGTTGGTTACTTCACTTTTTGGTTCTACCATCAATCGCATACAGCGGGAAAATCGCGGTAACACGAACACGCCTGCTATAAGCAGTGGGGCCTGTACGGCAGTAACAGTCTCAGCCGAGATTAGGTCTCAAGTCTCTGGAGCCATGGCTTGTACCCACAACCTCCTGACTCAGAGTGCTACCAATTTTGTATTTGCAATTTTTAAATTTTTTTTTTATAAACCTATTGGTTTTGTACATCTACTGCTTACAGCATTCACATTGCTACAAGAAAATATAACTCAGGAAGCCTCTGGACCGACAAAGGCTGCAGCTGAAACAATCCAAAGGATTCCCCTACCTGACGTGCTTCTTCAATTCACCCAGCATTTCCTGAAGAGCGTCTACGTACTGGAGGAAACCACAAAAAGCAGCCATTAGCAGCAAGCAACTACACTGGAAAACATCATCTTAACCTGGTTTCATTCAAGGTTTCGATTCCACTTTGAAGCTAAACACAGATTCTCATGAATTCAGTATTCACGGGAACAGTAATGGTCATTATTGCAAGGGGGTTGGAGTATAAGAGTGAGGAAATCTTACTACAATTGTACAGGGCCTTGGTGAGACCACACCTGGAGTACTGTGCACAGTTTTGGTCTCCTTATCTGAGGAAGGAGATACTTGTCTTGGAGGTGGTGCAATGAAGGTTCGCTGGATTGGCCCCTGGGATGAAAGGGCTGCCCTATGAGGAGAGATTGAGCCTATACTCTCTGGAGTTTAGAAGAATGGGAGGTGATCTCATTGAAACATAAGATTCTGAGGGCGATTGACAGGGTAGATGCTGAGAGGTTGTTGCCCTTGGCTGGAGAGTCTACAGCTAGGGGGCACAGTCTCAGGATAAGGGGTCGGCCATTTCCGACTGAGATGAGGAGGAATTTCTTCACTCAGAGGGTGGGGAATCTTTGGAATTCTCTGCCCCAAAGGGCTGTGGGTGCTCAGCCGTTGAGTAGATCCAAGACTGAGATCGATAGATTTTTGGACTCGAGGGGAATAAAGGGATATCGGGATAGTGCAGGGAAGTGGAGTTAAGGTCGAAGATCAGCCATGATCTTATTGAATGGCGGAGCAGGCTCAAGGGGCCGTATGGCCGACTCCTGCTCCTAATTCGTATGCTCCTATGTTTGAAGAAGATGAAATCACAATATAATGATGCATCCAAATCGCTGCACTGGATGACTCGGACCCTGGGTGCAGGATGACGAACCACATGCAGCAAGTGGGTGGAGGATGCCAGTGGTGACCAGTTTATACAGCACCATATCACTTCCTCAGGGCATCCCAAAGCACTTCACAAGCAATGAATTACTGCCGAAGTGCAGTCACTGTTGTGATGGAGGCAAACACAGCAATCATTTGTACACAGCAAGGTCCACAAACAGCAAACGAGATGAATGGCCGGTGAATCGATTTTTGGCGGTGTTGGTTCAGGGATGAATGATGGCCAGGGCACCGGGGGAACGCCCATGTTCTTACCCAAATAGTGGCGGTGGGATCTTTTACATCCAACTGAATGGGCAGGCGGGGCCTCGGTTTAACGTCTCATCCGAAAGACACCTCCCTCAGCACTGCACTGGAGCGTCAGCCTGGATTATGTGCTGAAGGCCTGGAATGGGGCTTGAACCATGACCTCCTGACTCAGAGGCAAGCGTACCACCACTGAGCCAGGGCTGGCATTTAGAATATGTTCACCGGACATCTCAGCTGATCTGCTCAAGAGGGAGATACAAATCATCCTCATCGTGGAGGAGCCAAACTTCTTCTTCTGCTTAGGCAGTCCCTCGGAACAGAGGATGACTTGCTTCCACATTAAAATGAGTTCGCAGGTGACTGATGAGTCCAATGCGGGACCTACAGTCTCTGTCACAGGTGGGGCAGATGGTGGTTGAAGGGGCAAGTGGGTGGGGTGCTTGGGTTGACGTGCGCTCCTTGCGCTGCCTGCGCTTGGCTTCCGCTTGCTCCCCGCGAAGAGACGCGAGGTGTTCGGCACCTTCCCGGATGCTTCTCCTCCACTCTGTGCGGTCCTGGGCCAGGGATTCCCAGGTGTCGGTGGGGATGTTACACTTTTTCAAGGAGGCTTTGAGGGTGTCCTTGAAGCGTTTCCTCTGCCCACTTGGGGCTCTCTTGCCGTGCCGGAGCTCCAAGTAGAGCGCTTGTTTTGGGAGTCTTGTATCGGGCACGCGGGCAATGTGACCCGTCCATCGGAGCTGATTGAGCGTGGTCAAAGCTTCGATGCTGGGGATGTTGGCCTGAGCAAGAACACTGACATTGGTGCGCCTATCCTGCCAATGGATTTGCAGGATCTTGCGGAGGCAGCATTGGTGGTACCTCTCCAGTGCTTTGAGGTGCCTGCTGTACATGGTCCATGTCTCTGAGGCATACAGGAGGGCGGGTATCACTGCTGCTCTGTAGACCATGAGATTGGTTCTGGGTTTGAGGTCCTGGTCTTCAAACACTCTCTTCCTCAGGCGACCAAAGGCTGCACTGTAACAGGACCATATATGGGGGCAGTACAGGAAGGAATCAGGAAGGAATCATTCGGTCCTTGGGAGTTGGAGCAATGTCACTTCAGTGTAGAAACACCAGCTCAATTTCAGTGCCCCAGAGAGTGTCTGTTGAATCACATTTGTTCCATTTTCATTAACAAAAATTCCTTTATCTTCTTCAATGAATCGCACCATGTCTCCCCTCAGTTCCTACTTAACACTTGCCCAAGTCGTGGAGGTGAAACAGTGCCTTATTTACTACTAACCTGCACCTATCAGATCCTGTTACTACTCCCCAGGTAAGAAATTCAAGGATAAAGTTCTTGGTTTTTAACATTTAAAAAAAAAACTAAAACTTATGGTCAGTTCTTTAGTCAGGGAATTGGCTGGGATGGTGCAACCCACTGAAAATGGACATGGGTCACGGACGTCACTATCTTAACCCATTAATGAATGTGATGCAGGGAATGGCCCCCCCAGACAGTTCCCCCACACTCACTTCCCCCTCTTGAAGTCAGGTCTTGAAGCTACCCAAGGCCACCCATGGTCATGTTACTTTACCTACAGCCAAAAGTTATGCACAACAACCTGAAGGAAAATAATTTGCAGGGCTGCGGGGGGGGGGGGGGGGGGGGAGTGGGACTAACTGAAGTGCTCTTGCAGAGAGCCGGCACGGGCTCAATGGGCCGAATGGCCTCCTTCTGTGCAGTAATCATTCTATGATTCTACAATTTGTAGAACTAATGCGCAGAACCCTTGAAGGATCAGGATAGCCATCAGCGTTAAAGGGACATAATGTCTCAATAGGTACAGCTGAATATTGAGTTATTAATTTATTCACAGGATGTGGGCATTTATTGCCCATCCCTACTGTGAGTTCCACAATCAATCTAGAAATCCATGCTTCTCCTACTTACAATCTCTTGTGATGTGGAGACTTTAGTTTGCAAGGTCTTCAATGAATTTTCATCAACAAACAGGAACAGGAGGAGGCCATTTAGCTCCTCCCGAGCCGGTTCTGCCATTCAATGTGATCATGGCTGATCTGCGACCCAACTCCATATACCCGCCTTTGCCCCATGTCCCTTAATGCCTTTGGTTAACGAAAATCTATCAATCTCAGATTTAAAATTAACAATTGATCTAGCATCAATTGTCATTTGCGGAAGAGAGTTCCAAACCCTTTGTGTGTAGAGAAACTTTGTAACTCCAGCCACAACCCCACAGCTCTCTGTCCCACCCTGCGACCTGTCCGGGTTTGGACTCGACAACAGGTGGCGAGACAGTTCAGGAGACGGTTCAGGTCTGACGAAAGTTCACCGACCTGAAACGTTAACTCTGTTTCTCTCTCCACAGATGCTGCCTGACCTGCTGAGTGTTTCCCAGTTTATATTTCAGGAGATGGGAACTTCAGATACCCACTCCACAGAGCCACCTAGTGGCCCAGAGGCTCCAATTACACCGTGACAGTTGACATAGGAACATTGAATGGGATTTTTATTGACAGGAAAACAAACTTGACCAAGAATAGTGACAAATGTTTGGGGGCAGAAAAGTCTCACTCAATGCCGGATTTTCCAGCAATATTCGGATATTAGTGTCAGAGAGATAGTTCAGGGGCAGCTCCAGAACAACCCCGGTGACGTGGCCCCCGCCTCAGGCCCAATATTTATCCCCAGCCCCCAGCCCTCGCGGCACCTCTGTCTTGCCCATACCTTATCCAGCCGCCAGTCCTTTTCTTCCCTTTTATCCGCCGCCATCGACTCGCATCGCACCAGCAGCCGCAAGAAATTCTTCTCCAGCCTGGAGGCCGCCATCTTTGCGCCGACGCCGGCGCGACGCAATTTCCGGAGGCGGGGCGAAAGCGCCATCTTTACTGCTGGCAAAAAAAGAACAACGAGAGCCGCAGGGAAAGGGGGGCAAGATGGACCTCATTCTGTGAGTGATCTGTAAACCCAACAGCGCCGCCTAGGGGCCAGAGCTGTCAGGTGCACTTTTGAACATCAAAAGGCCCATGTGTTACATGAAATTTTAATGCACTACATTATCATTAAGTTGATAGCAAAATACTGCAGATGCTGGAAATCCGAAATAACAACAGAAAATGCTGGAAAAACTCAGCAGGCCAGGCAACATCAGTGGAGAGAGAAATAGAGTCAACGTTTCAGGTCGAAACCCTTCAGAACTGAGGATAAAAAAGGCAGGAAATGAAACAGATTAAAAGGCAGTTTGGGGGCTGGGAAATGGGGGAGGGGATAAAAGAAGAGACATTAAGAGATATTCAAGGTGAGACGAGATGGTAATAGGACAGGTAAAGAAACAGACAATGGCTCTAGATGAAGTGTGAAATGCGCTGGCAGAGTGAGAGACAGCTGCCGTGTGGGAGAGAGAGGAAAAAAAAGGAAAAGTCACAAACCAAAAGTATGGATAAAAAATATAATAGGGGCCGAGGTTATGATCTGAAGTTGTTGAACTCGATATTGAGTCCGGAAGGCTGTAAAGTGCCTAATCGGAAGATGAGGTGCTGTTCCTCGAGCTTACGCTGAGCTTCCGTGGAACAATGCAAGAGGTCTGAGTGGGAATGGAACGGTGAATTGAAATGACAGGCGACCGGAAGCTCGGGGTCACCCTTACGGACTGAACGGAGGTGTTCCGCAAAGCGGTCACCCAATCTGCGTTTGTTCTCCCCAATGTAGAGGAGACCACATCGTGAGCAGCGAATACAGTATACTAGATTGCAAGAAGCACAAGTAAATCACTGTTTCACCTGGAAGGGGTGTTTGGGGCCCTGGACAGTGGGAAGGGGGGAGGTATATGGGCAGGTGTTGCATCTCCTGTGCTTGCACAGGAAGGTGCCTGGCGAAGGGGAAGGGGTGCTGGGAGTGATAGAGGAGTGGACTAGGGTGTCTCGGAGGGAGCGGTCCCTACGGAATGCTGAAAGGGGAGGGGTTTCATTACCTGCCTTTTCTCTCAGTTCTGTAGAAGGGTTTCGACCTGAAACGTTGACTCTATTTCTCTCTCCATGGATGTTGCCTGGCCTGCTGAGTTTTTCCAGCATTTTCTGTTGTTATTATCATTACTTTGTTCTTCATGTTAAAGAAAGACTTGCATTTGTATAGCGCCTTTCACGACCACCAGAAGTCCCAAAGTGCTTTACAACCAATGAAGCACTTTTTGAAGTGTTGTAGGAAAAAAACATTCCTGGCAGCTCCTGTCTGAAGGAACAGCAAGAAAAGTTTAAAAAGTTCAGCATAGGGTTGCCAACCCGCCAGGATTGTCCTGGAGTCTCCAGGAATTGAAGATTAATCTCCAGGGCCACTGTTGGGAGCAACTTTGGGAGAAAAATCATTGGGGCATTAAAAAAAAATTGGGTTTTTTTTCATTTTCTTTGAACACTTTCGTTTATTAGTTATATAAATATTGAGAATGGGGGAGAAAAGGTTGTTTAGACTGACAGTCAAGAATCGTCCAATTGGTTTTCAAATTGGCATGGGAAGTTGGTGCGCTGTGAGGAGGAACGTGCTGGGTAACCAATGGTGGGAGAGTGGGGCGGGGCAATTGAAGGCAGGAGGTCTTACGATTCAACCTCCAGGAATTAATTCACCCAAAATTGGCAACTCTAGTTCAGCATGGAGCCAAGCCAGACAGGCCGGAAAGAGCATAACAACAGAAAATGCTGGAAATACTCAGCAGGCCAGGCAGCATCCGTGGAGAGAGAAACAGAGTTAACGTTTCAGGTCTGGGACCCTTCATTAGAACTGGAAAAAGCTGGAGATGTAACAGAGATTAAGCAGGTGCAGAGACAGGTGGGAGGGGAGGAAGGAATTGAAGGAATATACTGTGCTTATGTAAGAGGCAGGACAGATAAAATGTTGCAAATGGGAATGGCAAAATCATTCAGCATGAAAAATGGGGGCAGGGGTTATAGTTTGAAATTGTTGAACTCAATGTTGAGTCCGGCAGGCTGTAAAGTGCCTAATCGAAAGATGAGGTGTTGTTCCTCGAGCTTACGTTGAGCTTCATTGGAACAGTGTAATAGGCCGAGGACAGAGAGATCAGAGTGGGAGTGAAGCGGTGAATTAAAGTGACAGGCAACTGGAAGCTCAGGGTCACCCTTATGGAGTGAACGGAGGTGTTCCACAAAGCGGTCGCCCAACCTGCGTTTAGTCTCCCCAATGTAGAGGAGACTCCTGGTTCAATTACTGGTCTGTGCTGAATTATGCTGGGGCAACAATGGGGCACTACGATTAGCCTGAATTAGGGAGGGGGAAATGAGTCAGGGTTGCCTCGACTAGTCACTATTGACGTGGACATCAGATGAGGACGGGGATCAGTCTCAACTGAGATTCTCCCATGAGGTCACGTCGTCTGCTGATACTCACAGTTATGCCTTATGATGCTCAAGTGGCCCTGGGATCCCAGCCCAGTGAAGAGTCAATTGCTTAAGGACAGGACAACAACAACTTGCATTTATATGGTGCCTTTAATGTAGTAAAACATTCCAAAGGCGCTTCATAGGAGCGTAATCAAACAGAATTTGACATCGCGCCACAAAAGTAGATATTAGGACAGATGATCAAAAGCTTGGTCAAAGAGGTAGGTTTTAATGAGCTTCTTAAAAGAGGAAAGAGAGGTGGAGAGGTTTAGGGAGGGAATTCCAGAAGGGCCCAGGCAGCTGAAGGCACGGCCACCAATGGTGGGGCGATGGAAACTGAGGGATGCGCAAGAGGCCAGAATCGGAGGAGCGCAGCGCAGAGATGTTGGCGGGCTTGTAGGGCTGGAGGAGGTTACAGAGATAGGATGGGAGCGAGGCCGCAGAGGATGGAGAAAACTGCTGAGAATTAAGAAATTTTCAGCCTTTTCTTGTTTGCGCAACAGAAGAGTCAAGAACGTTGTGGGATCTCTGTCACAATGACAGTACCTGCGGGAAACACCACGAAGCAGATTGGTTCAATCTTTGTCCTTGTCTTGTGCATTTAAAAAAAAGAAATGGTTTCTCAGAGGACCTTTCAAAGAAGACTGGCCCTTAAATTGCATTCTCCCACAATGCTTTCCCAAATCACAACTTTACATCATCAGTTTAGGATCTCGTAAGAAAGACCTTGAATTTATATATCCTTCAGACGTCCCAAAAGCACGTCGCCAATAGATTACTTTTTTTTTTTAAAAGTGCAGTCACTATTGTTATGTGGGGAAACGTGGCACCCAATGTGCACATAGCAAGATCCCACAAACAGCAAGTGAGATGAGCAGCTGTTGGTGCTAGTGTTTTATTGACGCTCGTCTTGTGTGACACATATGTTAGCTGCCACTTGTTATACCGAGCCTGAATGTTGCCCAGTTCCTGATACAGGCTGGTTTAGGCTGCTTCATTATTGAAAGAGTTGTAAGTGGATCTGAACACATTAACCAGCGACGATGCAGGATCGACAATATATTTCAAAGTCAGGATGGTGTGTGACTTGGAGGGGGACTTGGAGGTGGTGGTGTTCCCATACGCCTGCTGCCCTTGTCCTTCTAGGTGTTAGAGGTCGCGGGTTTGGGAGGTGCTGTTGAAGAAGCCTTGGCGAATTGCAGCAGTGCATCTTGTAACTGGTGCACACTGCAGCCACAGTACGCCGGCTGTGGAGGAAGTGAATGTTTAAAGTGGTGTATGGGGTGCCAATCAAGCAGGCTGCTTTGTCCTGGATACTGCTGTGTTATTGGAGCTGCACTCATCCAGGCAAGTAGAGAGTATTCCATCACACTCCTTACTTGTGCCTTGTAGATGGTGGAAAGGCTTTGGGGAGTCAGGTGAGACACTTGCTGCAGAATACTCAGCCTCTGTTGCCACAGTATTTATGTGGCTGGTCCAGTTAAGTTTCTGGTCAATGGTGACTCCTAGGATGTTGATGGTGGGAGATTTGGCGATGGTAATGCCGTTGAATGTCAAGGGGCGGTGGTTAGACTCTCGCTTGTTGGAGATAGTCATTGCCTGGCACTTCTGTGGCACGAATCTTACCTGCCACTTATCAGCCCAAGCCTGAATGTCGTCCAGGTCTTGCTGCATGCGGGCATGGACTGCTCCATTACCTGAGGAGTTGCGAATGGAACTGAACACTGTGCAATCATCAGTGAACATCCCCCCCCACTGACCTTATGACGGAGGGAAGGTCATTGATAAAGCAGCTGAAGATTGTTGGGCTGAGGGTGTTTCTCTGGGGTACTCCGACATCAACATCCCGTGGCTGCGATGATTGACTCTGACAGCCACGACCATCCTCCTTTGCGTCAGGGACGACTCCAGCCACTGGAAGGGTTGCCTTTGTCTCCAATGAAGGTTGAGAGAGTTTCAAAAACAAAAACACAGCTGACCTTCAATGAGTCACTAAAGTGATTGGCAACACAGATCCAGGGAGTCCTTTTGAGGATGCCAAGGGGTGAAGATACTTTAAACGTTTTCTTTTATTTCAAAATGGCACAATGCTGGGACTAGTGAGTACACTACATGTACTCTCCCATAACTACATTTTTATGCCCTCCAATAGCCAATTCGCAATAAATAAGTCGAGATTATTTCTAGGACTTACTCTTCATTACCCATGAGACTTTTCTTCTTAGGCAGTCCCTCGGAACCGAGGATGACTTGCTTCCACATTCAAAATGAGTTCTCAGGTGACTGATGAGTCCAATGCGGGACCTACAGTCTCTGTCACAGGTGGGGCAGACGGTGGTTGAAGGGGCGGGTTGGTGGGTGGGTGGGTGAGGTGCTTGGGTTGACGTGCGCTCCTTGCGCTTGGCTTCCGCTTGCTCCTGGCGAAGAGACGCGAGGTGTTCGGCACCTTCCCCGATGCTTCTCCTCCGCTTTGTGCGGTCTTGGGCCAGGGATTCCCAGGTGTTGGTGGGGATGTTACACTTTTTCAAGGAGGCTTTGAGGGTGTCTTTGAAGCGTTTCCTCTGCCCACCATTACCGTTAAATATCAACTTGTCACATATCTGCACATTGATTTCAGATTTTAAAAGGAATAAGGCACAACAGTCATAAACATTTCTATTTTTATTTTTTTTTTACAAAGTATTTATGTCCTAGTATCTATCATATGGTTGCAAGTGGTCTACTGTAGATCAGGAAGACATGCAGAAACAGGCAAGATAGTTGGCACATAAATGGCAGAGTGAAGTCATTGAGGTCAAACCTTGATGTCTATTCATGGTGAGGGGAGAACAGGATTATCTATGGGCATGACCATCACCCAGACTGCTGCCTCAGAGTGGTTCTGGTCAACTAACTGAGGATTATCGTAAATGTATCCAGTGCATATGTGTCTCCTAGTTACTGCCTGATTTTTGGACGCTATCACCCAGCTTATAGAAAATGCCTTTTAGCTCCCCCAATAGTCTAGTGTGTGAATGCACAGCCCGAGTGACGTGGACCAGAAAGGCCTCCGCTTCAAACCCTGGTTTGTTGGCTTGGCTGAATTCAGCTCGGCCAGATGGTTGGGTGCTACATTTGACTTTAAGACATCTTGAGGATTTGGGAGGGGGGGGCGGTGGTGAAGACAGCCAAGATTCTCACTGCTGATTGCTACTCAGTCACTTTCAAGATCATGTATGAAGAATGGCTGTGGGAGAAAAATGCCAGAGATTGTCTGGTGTTGGTACAACTCAACCCCAGATTGGGCCAGTGCCTTGGGGAGATATTGGACAGGAAAGGAAGAAATAGACCTCCCAATTCCACCATATTACAAAATGTTGTGATTTAGACTCTGCAACAGGCGAGTCACTTGTGGGTTAGATGCTCTGCTGCCTCCATGTGAATAGGCCCAATATAGGATATACAATGGAATCCACCAAACATTTCACAGGAGTTGGGGCTTTGAGTCAGAAAATCAGTGGGAATCAGGACTACCAGAAATTATGAAAATAATTTTTTTTAAAAATTCATTCACGGGATGTGGGCGTCGCTGGCAAGGCCAGCGTTTATTGCCCATCCCTAATTGCCCTCGAGAAGGTGGTGGTGAGCCGCCTTCTTGAACCGCTGCAGTCCGTGTGGTGAAGGTGCTCCCACAGCGCTGTTCAGGAGGGAGTTCCAGGATTTTGACCCAGCGACGATGAAGGAACAGTTACAACTTTAGTGGAAGATGGGATCATTTAACCTTGTGCATAATTGAAGCTTAATTGTGTGTAAAAAAAAAAAAAAAAAAAAAAAAAATGTTTCTCCACCCCTGTCCCAGCCCCAACAAGCACGGGCTCAAAATGAGGGCAAATGACTTGCCTCCAGAAATCAGTCAATGCTGTTCTTGATCCAACCTCTGGGAGGTGCCCAAGAGCACTGATTCATCTACTGATTTTTCTTCCTTTTCGACCTCATTTGAAGAAGGATGTTCTTGCCATGGAGAGAGTGCAGCGAAGATTCACCAGACTGCTACCTGGGATGGCAGGAATGACGTATGAGGAGAGATTGGGTCGATTGGGCTTATACTCACTGGAGTTTAGAAGAATGAGAGGGGATCTCATTGAAACTTATAAAATTCTAACAGGACTAGACAGACTAGGTGCAGGAAGGATGTTCCCGATGGCGGGGGAGTCCAGAACATGGGGTCACAGTCTAAGGATAAGGGGTAAGCCATTTAGGACAGAGATGAGGAGGAATTTTTTCACCCAGAGAGTGGTGAACCGGTGGAATTCTCTACCACAGAAGGCAGTAGAGGCCAATTCATTAAATATATTCAAGAAGGAGTTGGATATATTTCTTAAGGCTAAAGGGATCAAGGGATATGGGGAGAAAGCAGGGACAGGGTACTGAGTTTGGATGATCAGCCATGATCTCATTGAATGGCGGAGCAGGCTCGAGGGGCCGAATGGCCTACTCCTGCTCCTATCTTCTATGTTTCTATGACCTTGGGCGATAGCTTCCTCCCCAGCCCAAATGGGATCAGCAAACCCCTCAACTCACCCTCAGTCCAAGCAGGACCCTCTAACCTCTGAACAATTCACTCTATTGCTCATTGTATCTTATTCTTTCATTTTTTCTGGTAAGTATTTTACATCAAGCAGAAGAAGTCAAAGACTCCCCAGCCAACTTGATTACATTTCCCACCTTCGGTACTTGGCTATGTCTTTATCTTCATAAAGGTTTCCTCAGATTGGAAGACGTGGATGAGAGACCTGTAGCAGTGTGACTCAGCGTATCGCAGAACCACCTTGTTGATTCTTGGCAATTTCTTAATGCCCATGGATGCACAAGAGATCCCCCCCACCCTCCCGCCCCCCCCCCCCCTTCCTCCTTTCCTCCTTTTGTTCGGTGATCAAGAGCTGGATCACTGATTCACTTCCCCAGTCTACGGGCAAGTGCTCAATGGCAGTATCCCAGCTGGCTGAGATCAGCTATCTCCGCCCAGACAAGGGACCGATCCCGAGACCCTCTGTTCGTTATGGCTTAGGGTTACTCTGGGCGGTGCCTTCGCCCGCAAGCCCATCCCCCGATGGCGGCAGCTCTTCGATGTCGGGACTATATCTTTAAATGGCGAGAGTCCCAAGCTTCACACTTACCATGCATTGACCAGCATCTACAAATGTTGCCATCTTGCTCCCTCCCTTGCTACGCTTAACAGCATCAAGTGTCTGAAAGGAATGATTCATTTTCGCGACAGTCAAACTCAAACAGCATGAGTTAGTTCTTGGTCTCCTAAACGACCCCCATTTGGTGCCCGGTACAGGAAACTCTCGTTAAACGGCACCTCAATATCCGGAATTCTCTATTAACCGGCAAAATTCATACTCCGTAAACAACACCTCAATAACCGGCAATGTTGCTGAGTCCGAGTCTCCCGCAGTGGCCGAGTCAGTCAGTGAGGGGCAGTTCTCCAAACTGCCACTACTCGGCTTCTTGGCGCTGTCGGAAGTCCGAACACCTCAATAACAGGAGTCTGACTCTCCCGCGCTGTATACAGTCGTTTACTGTATAAGTTTTGTTTTACTGTTAAGTCATTAAAGAGTTATGGATTACCCTCAACTGGCAGTACTGTACTTAATCGAGCATCTTCCACCATCCATTTAACACAACACTCTGTAGGTGAATACCCGATTACTGTATACTGCACATTTCTTGATTTTTTAATTTTTGTTTGTTAAAAATAGTCTCGGTAGATAACCCGCTCCGTCATCCGGAATTTTTAATCAACCGGCAACACGCTGGTCCCATCGGTGCCGGATACCAAAGAGTTTCCTGTACTATTTCCCCTCTTGAACAAACGTTTGATTCGGACACGGGTAATGGGGGCTTGTGATTTATGGGGTTTCGTTACCCCCTTTCTCCTCTCAAAGGTGTTGCCTCTGTTGCTGGTTTACAGTTCCATCGTTCCCAGTCACCCTCCAGTCCTTCACCCAACTATCCATTCCTTAGACGCAAGCCTGAATGGTGGGCGCTGGCAGGTGAGTCAATGGTGGAGACATCACAGTTGTGCTTGATCCTATCGTCAGGTGAGACACATACACGCACTCGCCCACCGGGTCAATGGACAGCGATCAAGCGGAAGAACCTTGGATGTTCTCCTTTCTAGCCCAATGTCATGGACAGAAATTACAGAATGCCAAGTTTCTTCTCACAAAGGGTAGTGGAATTCTGGAACTCTTTCCCTCAAAAAGCTGTTGAGGGTGGTGGGCGGGGGCTCAATTGAAAATTTCAGAACTGAGATTGATAGATTTTTATTAAGGGTACTAAGAGATATGGAACTGAGGCGGGGAGATGGGAGTAAAGATACAGATCAGCCATGATCTAATTGAAAGGCGGAACAGGCTCGAGGGGCTGAATGGCCTCCTCCGGTTCCGATATTCCAAATGGCACCCAGTGAGATGAAGCAGCCTAGTCAGTACTAGTCAATCAGAAGAGGTGCGGTGGGGGGTGGGGGGAGCAAAGAATCCCAGCTCGCGCTGGATGGAGGGGGAAATATTACCCATTAAAAAAAATACACAACGTCCATCTCGGATCAGAGTATTTCCATCAGGGTAGGGAAGCAGCTTCCGTGCCTCTCGGGTGTCCACCATTGGTCCACCCCAGACAGAGAGGCTGCAGCGTTTGACCGGTTGCTCGTGGTACAACTGAAAAGTAACTCTCGACTGGGTTGCCCCTTCTCCTTAGCCCAGGGGCGCTGTGGCCTATTTGAGCCCCTACCCCCCCTCCCCTCCCACCCCTCACCCCCTCGCCTCCCTCCCCTCACCCCCTCTCCCCTCACCCCCCCTCCACTCTCCCCCTCTCCCCTCACCCCCCCTCCACTCTCACTACTAGGAGTGAATTAACTCACAGGCCTATAGGGCCCAGGCGGCCTCAGCTAAATATGGGGCCCCCGCCCAGGCCGGGAGAGGGGGAGTGGGGCGGCAGATTCATTTAAGCGCAACATATTGTGTAAACATTCTACGGCGTTGGTGCATTTTACCAGAGGTTTGTGTCAATGGATCTTGGGGGGTACGGGGTGAGTAGGGAGGGGAAGGTTTGTGTGGGAGTTGCAGGGGTTCCCCACCCCCCCCACACCCCCACCCCTAATGTTCCCGGTGCCCAGCACCCGTTAAGAATTCTTGATCCCACTCTGTTTGCCACCACCTGGTCCAAGATGAACCGATCTCGGCACAGACCCCAGGGAACCGACCTGGGACCGTCCCGATCCCGCGGGGCCGGTTTCGTTCAGGCGCACGGCTAGCGAGGCGAGAGGAGGAGAACCGTTTCCGGGTTCTTATTCATCAGCATCCTGGGCAGTGGCACCTTCTTGGGCAGTCCCTCAGAACCGAGGATGACTTGCTTCCACACTAAAAATGAGTTTGCAGGTGACTGATGAGTCAAATGCGGGACCTACAGTCTCTGTCACAGGTGGGGCAGACGGAGGTTGAAGGGGCGGGTGGACGGGTGGCTACTTTACAAAGGGAAGCGGGGTTTTTTAAGTTGCGGGAGAGCGCTTCGGAGGAGCAAAGGAACATCCTAAAGCGCGAAGCCCAAGAACTCGGTTCGGCCTTCGCAGCGACACATACGTTTAGGCGAGGTAATTCTGCTGGAGCTGACCGAGTGCTAACCATGCAGTCTTTGCAAAAGACACGGAGAAATGGTTCCCAATAATTTAAAAAAATTAAGACCCCTCACCACCCCCGAGGGCAATCAGACGTCGAAACAACAGCAGCTGCACCGGTAGCATTTTTCCCGCTGCAGTTTCAATCCCAATCGAGGAAGTTCCAGGCAAGTCGGAATCGGAATCAGCCCCAAATTCAGACCAAATCCGGATTGGAAGGTCCTTGTAAACACAGCGCTAGAGGTGGTGTCGAGGCGTCCCCGCGCTGCATTACAGCCACTTGTTCTTGATGATCCCGTTCCTCTGGTGCATTCTGCGGATGGAAATAAACCAGCAGACAGATCAGCGGAAGCGAGGCGCACGCCCGAGAGAAGCAAGGGGCTGAGAGCGCACAGGCAGGACAACCGGGAGCTTTCGAAAAAAATGGAGCTCGATGGATGTTTGTTGGGTGAGGGCATCAAGGGATACGGAGCTAAGCTGGGGAAATGGAGTCAAGGTTGAGATTAGTGATCTCACTGAATGTGGTAACAGGTCCCAGGGGCTGAGAGCAATCAAGAAAGACTTGCATTTCTGTAGCGCCTTTCACGACCACCGGACGTCTCAAAGTGCTTTACAGCCAATGAAGTACTTTTTGAAGTGTAGTCACTGTTGTAATGTGGGAAACGCGGCAGCCAATTTGCGCACAGCAAGCTCCCACAAACAGCAATGTGATAACGACCAGATCATCTGTTTTAGTGATGTTGGTTGAGGGATAAATATTGGCCCCAGGACACCGGGGAGAACTCCCCTGCTCTTCTTTGAAATAGTGCCGTGGGATCTTTTACGTCCACCTGAGAGGGCAGACGGGGCCTTTGTTTAACGTCTTATCCGAAAGACGGAAAGAGGACAGGCTTATTGGTTCCATTGGCTACTTTCTAACACTTCTTAGTTTTCTGCAGTGAAAGCACAAGAGCAGCCCAAGGTGACCAGGCCGCTCACTTTATTCCCTTCCTTCAACCCCTGTGAAGCTGCCTTCTCCCCATTACTGGCTGACTGTCGGACTGCTCAGCACTGGGGGGTCTCAGGATGTTGGGCAATTTCTGACTGGGTTTAACAGTGATGGACTATAATTGTATTGATAAATTGGAAAATAGGAGCAGGCCTTCAGCCCCTCGAGCTCGTTACGCCATTCAGTTCAACCATGGACCCTCACTGTGTTGCCGAGACTCAACGCTCTGTTCTAGTCTATTTTTTTCCCCAGGATCTCAGTGCTGTAGAACTCCTCCCCTCCCTCCTATAATCGGCCGCCATTTTAAAACCCAGGATCGGCCCCCCTAACCTCATCATCTCTTGGAATAGAATCATACAGCACAGAAGGAGGCTATTCAGCCCATCGCACCAGTGCTGGCTCTTTGAAAGAGCTCTCCAATTAGTCCCACTCCCCTGCTCTTTCCCCACAGCCCTGCAAATCCTCACGGCAATTTTCTCCCCATGTCACTTGAAGCCAGCAGACCCCTGGTACTTTCTTCATCCGTGAGCCTAGACAGCAAATACTGGCTGGCTATTCGACCGTGGGCCATCACAGCTCAGCCCAGCCCAGTCCTGATCTCCCCCAACATAGGCTGATATTTCAGCACTGCACGGTCAGAGGTGCCTTCATACTGGGGCAACTTAAACAGCCTCTCTCTTCCAGTGGTTCAGGTGAATGTTAGAGATCGGCTGGCACTACATACGAGTTCTCCTCGCTGCGATACAAATCTGCCATGGGATCCCGGTCAACTTTCCTCCTTCAACCAAAAAAGAATTTAACTTGTCGTTCATCTCATCTGCTACTTGTGGGCTCTCGCCGTGCACCAGATAGCTGCCGCTTTTGCTTACACAACAGTGACTGCACTTCAAATGTAATCCTCCTCCTTCCAGCCTTGGTTGTGTATCCTTGCCCTATTGGCCTTGGTCCTTCACTTTAGCTTCTCAATCCAAAAAAAAAACGCAGCTGTAACGCTACTTAGAATCATGGGGGGGAAATTCGGTTGCTTTGCGCCTCACATTAGCGCCCTATGGGCGTTAACGGGGCGCCAAGCAACTAGCGCCCGGGCGCGGCGCTGCTTAACGCCTCCCGTGAAATTCAGCGGGAGGTTAGCGGCAGTGGTAACCGTTAGCGCCCTGCGCCGCCAGCGATGACATCATTGCTGTGCGCAGCGCCTTGGCCGCGTTATGTCCGACGGGGTCAGGGAGGCCTACCTGCGGCCGGGGCAGCGCTACTTAAAGGCGAGGTACCGGGCGGCCATTTTTGTTGCTGACCGCCTGCCAGCACTTGCCCCCGTTCCCGTCTTCCCCGCGGGGTGCCGGCTGCGCTTCATGAGCCCGGCACTTCTCTCGAGTGCCGGATTCTTTCGCCGGCCCTCCGGTCCCCGGTGGTCCAGCTGGGCCCCGGGTCGCGCTGGGCAAGTCCCCTCCCCTTTAAGAAGGGGAGGAAGACCTGCAATACCACGGCGCAACTCAATTTTTCCCCCATAGAATCTTACAGCACAGAAGGAGGCCATTCACAGCTCTCCAATTAGTCCCACTCCCCAGCTCTTTCCCCACAGCCCTGCACATTTTTTCCCTTCACCTATTTATCCAATTCCCATTGAAAGTTATTATTGAATCTGCTTCCACCGTCCTTTTCAGGCAGTGCATTCCAGATCATAACAACTCGCTGCATAAACATTTTTTCCTTCATGTCGTCTCCAGTTCTTTTGCCAATTACCTTAAATCTGTGTCCTCTGGTTACCGACCCTTCTGCCACTGGAAACAGTTTCTCCTTATTTACTCGATCAAAATCCTTCTTGATTTTGAACACCTCTGTTAAATCTCCCCTTAACCTTCTCTGCTCTGAGAAGAATAATCCCAGTTTCTCCAGTCTCGCCACACAACTGAAGCCCCTCATCCCTGGAACCATCTCTTCTGCACCCTCTCCAAGACTTTGACACCCTTCCTAACAAAGTGCGGTCACAATACTCCAGCTGGGGCCTAACCAGTGTTTTATAAAGGTTTAGCATAACTTCCTTGCTTTTGTACTCAATGGGGGAAAAATTGGGTTGATTTGTGCCTCTCGTTAGCGCCCCCGGGGGAGCAAATCCTCGAGCGCCCGGGCGTAGCACCGCTAACACCTTCTGCGAAATTCAGCGGGAGGTTAGCGGCGGCGGTAGCCGGTAGCGCCCCGTGCTGCCGGTGATGACGTCATCGCCGTGTGCAGCGCCCTGGCCACAAACTTCTCTTGCGCCCCCTGACCCATCGCCGGACGATACGTCCGACAGGGTCAGGGGGGCGATTTGGCAGCGGCGGCGGCGCTAGTAAAAGGAGCAGGTGTCGGGCAGCCATTTCTTTTGGGCCGACTGCCAGCACCTGCCCCCCTTCCCCTTTTTTTTTCCTCGGGGTGCCGGCCGCGATCGCTCAGCCCGGGACTCCTCTTGAGCGCTGGGCTGTTTCCCCGGCTCCCCAGTGGTCCAGCAGGGCCCCTCCCGTTTAATCAGGGGAGGGAGGCTTGCAATAACGCGGCGCTACGTGCCGGCGTGCGTGGCGCTGTTGCACGTAGCGCCGCGATCTTCCGTTGTAGCGCCCCAAGAAGGAGGTGGAGTGCTTGCAGTAGCCCCCCACCTCCTGCTTGGGGCGCCACTACTCAATTTCCGGCGGAGGGCCGCTAACTTTTTCGGGGCGCTAATCGATGATTTCCCCCTATGAATCTACAATCGTATTTTGCAGTTTTCCCTGCGCCAGCCAGCAAGTCATTGAATCTCATACCTGTCTTTGGAGCAGTTCTTCAGATGAAGATGATCGTATTTCTTGCGCACCGCCGGACTACGACTGTCCTCAACGTCATACTCTCGGACGTCATTCACCTCCGTCACATGACCGGTCAGGACCTTCACCACAAGCAGGATGATGTACTGAAACAGAACGAATCACAGGGCACAGGTCAAGGCTGGCTGGCAGGGCTACACAAGGACTATCAGTCATGGCTTGTTTGTCTTCCTTTTCCATTGGAAACTGGAGCTAGGCCGCCGAGTGGTACAAAGGGCACACTCTGATGTTCTACAGCTACTGTCTTAACTTACGTCCCGTCTTTAGGTCCAATGGGAGAGTTAAGCTGAACTCGGAGACCCGCACTCTACTAGTGGTCGTCCTGCAGACCAGCTGCACGTCTCACACAGCCTGTTTGGGGCCATTTTTGCAGACCCACCTCTGGCCCGTCAGGAGGGGCTTTGCAGCTCCGTGTGCCTCTGGGCCTCCAATCACAGTCTGCTCGGCCGCGGGATGTCGCCCCGAGCTGGAGTGGAGCGCTGTCGTCCGTAAGGGTGACCCCCGAGCTTCCGGTCGCCTGTCATTTCAATTCGCCGTTCCATTCCCACTCAGACCTCACCATCTGCGGCCTCTTGCATTCAATCACAGAAACCCCACAGTGCAGATAGAGGCCATTTCGGCCCATCGAGCCTGCACCGACACATATCCCACCTGATCCCCGGAACCCCTACATCAACACATATCCCACCCTATCCCCGTAACCCCACGTATTTAATCCCCCTAACACTAAGGGTCAATTTATCATAGCCAATCATCCTAACCCGCACATCTTTGGACTGTGGGAGGAATTCCACGGAAGCTCAGTGTAAGCTCGAGGAACAGCGCCTCATCTTCCGATTAGGCACTTTACAGCCTTCCGGACTCAATATCGAGTTCAACAATTTCAGATCATAACCTCGGCCCCTATTATATTTTTATATATTTTTTATCCACACTTTTGGTTTGTGCCTTTTCCTTTTTATTCCTTTTCATTTTATTCTCTCTCCCACATGGCAGCTGTCGCTCACTCTGCCAGCGCATTTCACACTTCATCTAGAGCCATTGTTTGTTTCTTTACCTGTCCTATTACCATCTCGTCTCGCCTTGAATATCTCTTAATGTCTCTTCTTTCATCCCCTCCCCCATTTCCCAGCCCCCAAACTGCCTTTTAATCTGTTTCATTTCCTGCCTTTTTTTTCCTCAGTCCTGACGAAGGGTTTCGACCTGAAACGTTGACTCTATTTCTCTCTCCACGGATGTTGCCTGGCCTGCTGAGTTTTTCCAGTGTTTTCTGTTGTTATACAAGGAGGCTGCCTTCACCCCAGCTTGCAAAGGGCAAGTGAAAGGACCCCATTGAAATACAACCATGGGGGGGGGGGGGGGGGGTCCTCACAGTTTTTTCTTCTCTCTTGCAGTGGGGAAAGTGCCCTCTGTGGAGTGACTGGAAGCCGGAGTTAATCGTGTGGAGGACTCGCAGATGCAGGTCTGCGTCCCATCATTTTGTAGTGCAGTACTCTCGAGAGTAATCCTTGGGCAAGTCATTGGTTGGGAATGTGGCCCTCAACTAAATGGGTCATAGACTGTTCTTCACCTTTTCACCTGTGTTTAATTTCAGCTCAAATTCACCCCCCAATTTACTCTCCTTTTCTCCTCTCCTCGCTGAAGATGAGGTGAACAGCATAGATACATTTAAGGGAAAGCTAGATATACACATGAGGAAGAAAGGAACAGAAGGATATGCTGATAAAACTGACGTAAGAAAATTACTAGGCACTTGGTCTAAGCGTTAAACAAAGCTTTAATCAACTGTTTTACAACATGGAGGTCTAGTTGTGTCCTTCACTAGTTCCTGTTAAGAATGTCCTGCGCAAGCTGGGCCCGTGCCCGAGTATTTATACTCTCCCTGGACAGCACCACCCGCAGGCCGCTCAGTATTATTTCATAAGTCTTTCTTTCATGAATGACTGATTCATGTCAAAAACGATTTCGATTATACCTACGGAGGAATTCTAGAGACCGGAGCAATCCACAGTAAATATGTTTGACAAGCTTCAGACAGCTAGCTTCAACAATAAGCTTGGATCGCAATAGCCCAGATGCATTTGAGGGGAAGCTAGATAAGTACGAGGGAGAAAGGAATAGAAGGCTCTGCTGATGGGGTGAGATGAAGAGGGGTGGGAGGAGGCTCGTGTGGAGCATAAACACCGGCACGGACCAGTTGGGCCGAATGATCTGTTCCTGTGCTGTAACTTCTATGGAATCTACTGGATATTATTGCTACAGTTATAAAAAACTTTCTCCACACTCGACCCCCCCCCGCCCCCCCACACCCTCTCCAGCACGTGTACAAAACTTATCATCCCTGCCCATCCCACCATGAGTCTATGCCCCGATCACATTGGGAGAGGTTAGAGGAAGATGGTGAGAGGAAGATAGGGAAGTGCCCCCCCCAGCCTGGGATTACTCACCAGAAACCAATAGACATTCATCAGAGTGAGGGTGAGCAGCAAGATGTTGAAGAAAAAGTAAAAAGGAATATTGGGAACAGACTGGAGACTGGAGTAACAGGTGGCATACAGCACTTTGAGGGGGAACCAGTAAAGACGGAACCAGAACCTAGGAGAAAAAGAGAGAGAGTGTTGCAGAGAAGAAAACTCATGGAACTCATTATAAACATGAGGCTCCCTCACTATCCTGAGAACAGCCTTGAATATATGCAACAACTCAGCATCCACAGCCCTCTGGGGTGGAGGATTCCAAAGATTCACAGCCCTCTGAGTGAAGAAATTCCTCCTCATCTCAGTCCTAAATGGCCCACACTGGATAGCCTGCCGACACTCATTGGCTAGGCTCGCATGAAAGAAAGAAAGAAAGAAAGACTCATTTATACAGTGCCTTCCCCGACCTCAGGACATCCCAAAGCGCTTTGCAGCCAATGAAGTACTTTTTGAAGTGTAGTCACTGTTGTAATGCAAGAAACGCGGCAGCCAATTTACACACAGCAAGCTCCCACAAACAGCGATGCGATAATGACCAGATAATTGGTTTTAATGAAGTTGATTGAAGGATAAATTTTGACCAGGACACCAGGGAAAACTGCCCTGCTCATCTTCCAATAGTGCCACGGGATCTTTTACGTCCACCTCAGACGAGGCCCTCGGTTTAACGTCTCATCCACAAGACTGATTACTAACTGCTACAAACCGTGAAGCATTTTGGGATGTGAAAGGCGCTATATAAATGCAAATTCTTTCTTCCTTACATAGCAACACCCACCATTTCAAATATTTCCTTCCTTTCTCCCATTGACCCAAGCACTTCATAAAATTGCCTTTAATGTAGTAAATGGCGCAAGCTGCTAAGCCGAGGAGAATCACACACTGAGCAATACGAGGAGAGATAAGGGGAGATGACTGGAAGCACGGTTGTTAAAGAGAGATTTTGGGGAGGCTTTTGAAGGTGTTGAGCGGAAACAAGAGGAAAAGTTTCAGGGAGTAGTTGGTATGTTGGCCTTCATTGCAAGAGGATTGGAGTACAGGAGCAAGGATGTCTTACTACAGGAGCAAGGATGTCTTACTACAGTTGTACAGGGCCTTGGTGAGACCACACCTGGAGTACTGTGTGCAGTTTTGGTCTCCTTACCTAAGGAAGGATATACTTGCCATAGAGGGAGGGCAAGCGAAGGTTCACCAGACTGATTCCTGGGATGGCAGGACTGTCTTTTGAGGAGAGATTGGGTCGACTAGGCTTGTATGCACTAGAGTTTAGAAGAATGAGAGGGGATCTCATTGAAACGTATAAAATTCTGACAGGGCTAGACAGACTGGATGCAGGGAGGATGTTTCCCCTGGCTGGGGGGGTCTAGAACGAAGGGTCACAGTCTCAGTATACGGGGTAGGACATTTAGGACTGAGATGAGGAGAAATTTCTTCACTCAGAGGGTGGTGAACCTGTGGAATTCTCGACCACAGAAGGCTGTGGAGGCCAAGTCACTGAATATATTTAAGAAGGAGATAGATAGATTTCTAGATGCAAAAGGCATCAAGGGGTATGGGGAGAGAGCGGGAATATGGTATTGAGATAGAGGATCAGCCATGATCATATTGAATGGCTGAGCAGACTCGAAGGGCCGAATGGCCGACTCCTGCTCCTATTTTTCTATGTTTTCTATGTAGAATCGAGAAGGCAGAAAGCTCTGCTGTCAACACAGGGGTGAGGGGGAAATCGAGGGAGATGCGCAGGAGGCCAGGGTTGAAAGGCCAATGGGCATGGCCTTCGATATTGGGCTGGAAGAGGTCACAGAGGCGAGGTGCTGAACAATCCTCTTTGTTTCCTGCTCAAGGTCCACTTTCCACCATGTTGAGAGGGCTGTCTAAAGGAAAGTTAGCTGGTGAGGGTTGGTAGTAGAACTTAGAGAATGGGCCCATCCATCAGACGGAACCAAAGAAAAACAGGCAGATTACACATTTGCTAGAACCTCTCTTTCGGACAACTTGACTCGCCTGAAAAGGCACCAAAATACACCCGTGGCGACTTGATGTTAATTTTCACCGAGAATTGACTCAAATGACTTTAGATCACCCGAGGGACAGGGGCATCCGAATGGCCGCCTTTACTTTTCAAAAATCAGGGACAATTAGACAAATAATTTTTTGAGCAAGTTGAAAATCTCTTGCAATGTCAAAACTGAATAATGTTCTTGCTGTTTGGGGCATGATACCACCCTTGGGATTGTTGTTTGACTTGTTACCCCCACCCCCAATCTCCATTCGCCTCTCTGTGCATTTTGTCCTCCTTACTAACCACTGGCCTTAGAAACACCTTATAGTGTGAGATTTCCCATATTGGAACAACTTACATCAGGAGTAGGCCATTCCACTTTGTTCCGCTATTCAATTCGATCTGTACCTCAAGTCCATTTACCAGCCTTTGCTCCATATCCCTTGATACCCTCACCCAGTAACAATCTGTCGATCTCAGCATGGAACATTTCAATTGACCCATACCTTTGAGTGAAAACATGCAACCTGATTTCACGCCTAAATGACCTGATGTTAAAATGATGGTCTGTGTGTTCTGGATCACCCCCACCAGCGGGAATAGGTTCTCTCTGTGTATCTATTCTATCAAATCTTTTTTAAAAATCATTTTAAACACCTCGATTAGATCACCCGTCAACCTAAACTCAAGGAACTACAAACCAAGTTTGTGCAACCTCTCCTCATAATTTAACCCTTTTAAGCCCCGGTACCATTCTGGTGAATCTGCGATGCACGCTCTCCGAGGCCAGTATATCCTTCCTGAGGCGCGGTGCCCGAAACTGAACGCCGTGCTCTAGATAGGGCCTGACCAAGGTACAACTGCAGCATCACTCCCTCCCCTTTGTATTCCAGACCCCGAGAGAGAGAAGCCAACATTCCATTAGTCCTTTTGATAACCTTTTGTACCTGCGCACGAGCTTTCAGTGATCTGTGAACATGGACACTGACGCAAGAAAACTACTAGGCACTTGGTCTAAGCGTTAAACAAAGCTTTAATCAACTGTTTTACAACATGGAGATCTAGTTGTGTCCTTCACTAGTTCCTGTTAAGAATGTCCTGCGCAAGCTGGGCCCGTGCCCGAGTATTTACGCTCTCCCTGGACAGCGCCACCCGCAGGCCGCTCAGTATTATTTCATAAGTCTTTCTTTCATGAATGACTGATTCATGTCAGACACCCAACTCCCTCTGCCCCTCCACACCACTAACTTGCATTTATGCGGTACCTCTAACACAGCAAACATCCCAAGGCACTTCATAGGAGGAGCAAAAGAACACGAGTAGTGGTGGGAGAGTTGGTCCACAGCACTGTTGAAGAGACGGGGCAATTCGCCGTGGACAACGGCCAATCGTTGTAGGGCTGTGGATCTGCTAGGATGCATTAATAAAGCGTTAAGCGAGCGCACAAACACTTACCAGCTCATAGCAAAGGTGCAACAGCCAATATTGGAAACCACATCGTTTAGTCTGTGGTGGACACCAGCCCTGTTTTTGAAGTAAACATTAAGTTTGGTGAATTCTAGCAGAATGTCATTTATATCGTGAAGGAAAAGAACCAAGATTCCAATATTGTGATACCTGCAAGAGAAAAAAAACCCCCAATTGTTTAGCCGCTGAGATACTTTGCCTAAGTGGCCATTACCGACGGTTAAACATTATTGACTACAAGGGGCGCCAATCCCAATCCTGTCCTCATCTTTTCCAACAGAAGTTACTGAGTAGCCATCAGGAGTAGGAACCCTGGCTGATCCTGTTCCACTGCCTAGCCTGGTGTGCTGAGGTTAACAGCGCTCCTACCTGCTGTCCTGGAACCAGGCACTAGGGTTTATTTCTAGAGGGATAGAATTGATAAGTAGGGAAGTTATGCTAAACCTGTATCGAACCTTGGTTAGACCACACTTGGAGTACTGTGTACAGTTCTGGTCGCCATATTATAAAACGGATATAGAGGCACTGGAGAGGGTGCAGAGAAGATTTACAAGGGTGATACCAGAAATGCAAGGGTATACATATCAGGAAAGGATGAACAGGCTGGGTCTCTTTTCTCTTGAAAAATGAAGGTTGAGGGGTAACTTAATAGAGGTCTTTAAAATTATGAAAGGTTTTGATAGAGGGGATACAGAAAGAATGTTTCCACTTGTGGGGAAGAGCAAAACTAGAGGCCATCAATATAAGATAGTCACCAAGAAATTGAAAAGGGAATTCAGGAGAAACTTCTTTACCCAGAGAGTGGTGAGAATGTGGAACTCGCTACCACAGGGAGTGGCTGAAGTGAATAGTATAGATGCATTTAAGGGGAGACTGGACAAGCATATGAGGGAGAAGGGAATAGAGGGTTACGCTGATAGATTTAGATGAGGAAAGACAGGAGGAGGCTCGAGTGGAGCATAAACACCGGCATGGACTGGTTGGGCCGAATGGCCTGTTTCTGTGCCGTATATCCTATGTAATCCTGTATGGTTCAGTTCCAAACAGAGCAGTGCATTTACTAATAGAGCCACCGGGGGAGCCCTTCCTCCAAGTTGATGAAGATTTCACAATTGGAAAGGCCATGTTGTTCCAATGGGTGTTTGTTCGTAAAAGAATTAAAAAAAAACAAATCACGGGTTGAAAAGATGGGGAAACACCTGCTCAAGATTATCGTAAATCTAACACTTCAAACCCGCTGTGTTTTTCCACCTCTCTTCCACGTCTGGAGGTTGTGAAAGGCGCTATATAAATGCAAGTCTTTCTTTTTACTCCACTGGTTTGAACCGCCTGATGACACTAGGCTACACATAAGAACATAAGAATCAGGAGCAGGAGGCGGCCATACGGCTCCACCATTCAGTAAGATCATGGCTGATCTTTGACTTCAACTCCACTTTCCCACCCCATCCCCATAGCCCTTGATCCCCCGAGAGTCCAAAAATCTATCGATCCCAACCTTGAATATATTCAATGACTCAGCATCCACAGCCCTCTGGGGTAGAGAATTCCAAAGATTCACCACCCTCTGAGTGAAGAAATTGCTCCTCATCTCAGTCTTAAATGGCCGACCCCTTATCCTGAGACTATGACCCCTAGTTCTAGACACTCCAGCCAGGGGGAAACAACCTCTCAGCATCTACCCTGTCAATCCACCTCAGAATCTTATATGTTTCAAAACCTCCCACAGGAGATGAGATACGTTGAAGAAATTGTATAAGATCTGCAACAGGAACAGGCTTGACAGGTAAATGGGTCATTTCTCATCTTTGCCCAGGCCGAGATCAGTTGGGGTTTTCCTGTTCTCTATAGCTTGGTACCGTATCACAAGGTACCTTTATCCATTACACCACTGGGGGAGGCCTATGTCTCTCTGCTCATCCTGGACTAGCAGTGGTAACGACACCAATATATCTTGTGCTCATAAACTGAGGGAAAGTTTTCAGGGCGGTGTGGGATTAAACCCACTTTACGGTAAAAATGATGGCCCGGAATTTGCGGTCAAGGGGCGAAGCTAAGGCGCTTGCTGCTGACCCCCGAAGAAAGCCGCCCACAAAGCCCTCGCGATCGCTCTGTGGCGAGAGGTTTGCCTTTTGCAACGCGCAAGTGAGATCGGTGTAGAATAGTGGGGAATCCCTAGAGCGCGATCTAAGATGACGTCAACAAGCTGTCCGAGCAGCCGATCACAGTGCAGAATTCTCACAGACAAAAACCAGGAAGTGAAGTTGCTTTCATCCGGACTTTTTAAAAAATGTTACAGAGGGCAAAAAACAAAGCTTGGGGCTCTCACATTGGGGAAAAGGTAAACCTGAAATAAATATGAACAAACTTTTTAAAAATATTAATTTTTTTTTTTTTAATAGTTTCTTAAAAATTGTAATTTTTATCATAATGGAGAAATTTGACACTCCACGAAATTAAAATTAGTTTTTCAGGGCCATAGCTTTTGTTCAGCAGTCAATACGTTGTTAAAACTGCAGTTACGCCTAATCCAACAAGGCCTAACATTTAATGGGGTATTTAACAGCAATATTACCGCAGAAAAACCCAAGTTTTCATCAGTTTCCCTGATTTGACCGATTACTGATTGGCAGCTGTCGGGGGCGAGGGCGGCGGGGGCGAGGGCGGGGGAGCGCACAGCGCAGCCAGTGTCGGAGCAGGGAATGACTGCCCGCAACTTCAGGATTTCCGCGTTTAGATGCGCGCGGGCTACATCCTGAAGTTGTGGTCAGCTTCAAAAGGGCATTATCACCGAACGCTGTTAGATCGCCACTATTACCCACCGCAACCGGCCCGATGTCTTCTGCACACACTCCAATATGGTGGATCAAAAGTCCTGTAATTCGTAGATTCCCTCTCTTAACACATACTAGGGTTGCCAACCGCTCCAGGATTGCCCTGGAGTCTCCAGGAATGCCCTGGGGTCTCCAGGAATTGAAGATTAATCTCCGGGACACTGGCCGCGAGCAACACCCGGGGGAAAAATCATAGGGGCGGTAAATAAAATGGTGTCTTTTTCCCCATTTTTTTGAACACGTTAATTTATTAGTGATAAAAAATGTTGGCGATGGTGGGGAAAGGGGTCTTTGACCAGCGGTGGGAGGTCATGAGGTAAAACCTCCAGGAATATGTCTAACCAGAGTTGGCAACTCGAGCACATACACGCACACCTACCTGAAGGCATAGGAGAAGGCGATGAGCGCCAGTGTTATCACATGATGGACCAACATCACAACAGAGTCCTTCCTCCAGGCATCCATGTAGACAGTGGCGTAGATGGCATGTCCATAGAAACTGCACTGAACCAGGTAAGCAATCGCTATGTCTTTAGGGACGTCCATTGTCGCTCTCCACTCTGAAAGACGAGCGCGAAAGTTAACACCTTTGATTCGTATGTGGCATTTTCTGATTGAAGCACAAACATTTTCTCTCATTTCCCCGCTGATCCATCACACCAGAGAGTGGATTTGTGTACTAATAGTCGTGACACAAGGGTCACTAGGGTGATACCAGGGCTCAGGGCACGACGTGGCGCCTTTTCCAATTGCCAAAGTTCAGATACAACGTTTAAGTCACTTAAAATCTTACAGCACAGCCTTACATTCGGCCTGTCGTGCCGGTGCTTGCCCTTTTGAAAGAGCTCTCCAATTTAGTCCCACACCCCAGTTTTTTCCCCATAACCCTGTAAATGACTCCTCTTCAAGTACCTGTCCAATTGCATTTTGAAAGTTCCTATGGAATCTGCTTCCACCACCCTTTCAGGTAGTGCATTCCAGATCTTCTTAACTCGCGGTGTCAAAAAATTTCTCCTCATTTCCCCTCTAGTTCTTTTGCCAATTATTTTAAATCTATGATCTCTGGTTACCAACCCACTTGCCAGAGGAAACAGTTTCTCCCTACTTGATTTATCAAAACTACTCATAATTTTGAATACTTCTATTACATCGCCCCTTAACCTTCTCTGCTCGAAGGAGAAGAATCTCAGTTTCTCCAATCTCTCCACATAACTGAAGTCCCTCATCTCTGGTATCACCTCCCAAACCCGCGACCTCTACCACGGGAACACCACCACCTCCAAGTTCCCCTCCAAGTCACACACCATCCTGACTTGGAAGTATATCGCCGATCCTTCATCGTCGCTGGGTCAAAATCCTGGAACTCCCTCCCTAACAGCACTGTGGGAGCACCTTCGCCACACGGACTGCAGCGGTTCAAGAAGGCGGCTTACCACCACCTTCTCGAGAGCAATTAGGGATGGGCAATAAATGCTGGCCTTGCCAGCAACGCCCACATCCCATGAATGAATTTTTTTAAAACCTTGTACTGTATTCCTCTATGAGGGTTAGTGTCTGTTTAAACACACAGAGTATGAACGCATGAAGTGTTTGTATCTGAACTTCACTAATTGTAAAATATACCCTTAGTTACAGAGCAAGACAGGACGACACTAAGCGGAGAAATTCACTGCTGTTTAACGGGTTAGTCCCAAGTTCAAATAATGTCACGTGATATTCTGAAACAAAAGCAGAAATGCTGGAAAGACAGAGTGAGTCAGTCAGCATGTGCAGGCAAAATGGACAAGTTAAAGTTTGAGGTGTAACCCGTCATCAGAATTGGAAAAGTGAGAAATGAACAAGAATTTAAATAGGAGTAGAACTAAAGGGCGGGGGGGGGAAGAACCCCCCCCCCCACCCCGCACACCCTCCATGCACCACCCCACGCACCCCCCCCACGCACCCCCCCCACGCACCCACTCCATACACTCCACTGCATGCACGGTACATACCCCATGCGCTCGAGCACCCACCACGTGCGCACACAGTTAGCTGGCACAGATGCTACATTAGATGATGGGAAGAAGCATAATAAAACAAGTTAAAGACATAACAGGAGAGTCTGCTGTACAATTCAGGATGGGGTTGGTATTGGGGAGGGGAGGTGAATGGTGCTTGGGGGAACTCGCCTTCGAACACTGTGCTTTGGGGGAAATCTGCATCCGTGGTGTCGATCTCATATTCTTCACTTTGGATCGCTAGATCTTCCCATGTTTTGCCAGTTCTCCTGTTCTTATTTATGACTGGACTTACATCCCCTCCCTCTTTGTCTCACTCATCACTTGCATGTCTTTTGTTATGCTTCATCTCACCATCTCCTGCCTCAGCTCAACATCTCAGCATCTCCTGCCTCATCTCAACATCTCACCATCTCCTGCCTCAGCTCAACATCTCAGCATCTCCTGCCTCATCTCAACATCTCAGCATCTCCTGCCTCATCTCAACATCTCACCATCTCCTGCCTCATCTCAACATCTCACCATCTCCTGCCTCAGCTCAACATCTCAGCATCTCCTGCCTCAGCTCAACATCTCACCATCTCCTGCTTTTCCTTTAAGTACATTACAGATCATTTCACCCACATTTCATCTCTTGTTTGACTTTCCCCCCCTTCCATTTCCTCTGTACCACAGTGATACTCAATACCTTCAGGAAAGGGGGGCAAAAATTGAGGAATTCGGCTCATTTCTTTTGCAATGGCTGCATATTTTATCTGTGGATTCTATGGGCTGGATTTTGATACAGGGGGAGTGTAGGAGGTGGGACTACAACTTTTGGGGTTGTAGTCCCGCCTCCATCGAGATGCGGCCAACCCACGCGATTTTGACTTGATTGACCTTGTTGACCCCGCCCAGCGGGCTCAGCAGGCCAATTAAGGGCCACCTGGCAACAGGTGACATCACAGATTGACATTTCATCTGTCAAGAGCTTTTGACAGATGAAATATCAGCGTTTGACAGCTCTTTGAAGCTGTCAAACACTGACAATCTGTACTCCAAGTTAATTCCTTCCTCTCAGGCTGATTTAGAGATCTCTCCAGAACAGAAAGCTGAATGCGGCAACTTTTGACAGCTCGCGGCCATTCTGCTTTCTGTGCCAGTGAGATGAGGGACTCACGAGACCTGAAGAAAGGAAGGCTGTAAAGGTAAGTAAAGGTAATTAAACTTCTTTAAACACACTTACCTCTGCACTCATGCACTCATAACTCACCTGAACACCAGACATCTCAAACCCTCCAAGCCCTTCAGCCCGACGGTCCGCCTCGCTAACTTGGCATGGTTTGGAGCCGTCGGGAATCCCACACTTCAGGAAGAAAAATAGGGATTAGGCTAAAAACTGTCTGTTAACAGGCAGTTAATTGGCACTAATCCCCTTCCCGCCTCAGGGAGGCAGGTCCCAGCACAGGTCGGGTTCCCGCCTCCTTTGAAACTGGCATGGAGGCGGGATGGGTTCGTGCCCCCCCCGATTTCAATCCCGCACATGCCTCCAATCCCGCCTCCACGGCCGAATGAAAATCCTGCCCTATCGGTTAGTTCAGGTGTCCCACACTCCTTGCTGCATTTCTACAGCACCTTTCACGACCTCAGGACGTCCCAAAGCGCTTTACAGCCAATGAAGTACTATAGAAGTGTAGTCACTATTACAATGCAGGCAACCCGGCAGCCAATTTGCGCACAGCAAGCTCCCACAAACAGCAGTGTGACAATGACCAGAGAATCTGTTTTTTTCAGCGATGTTGTTTGTGGGATAAATATCGGCTCAGGTCACTGGGGAGAACTCCCCCTGCTCTTCTTCGAAATAATGGTCGTTTTCATCCACCCGAGACGGGGCCTCGGTTTAATGTCTCATCCGAAAGACGGCACCTCCGACAGTGCAGCGCTCCCTCAGTACTGCACTGGGAGTGTCGGCCCCAGTGCTTAAAAGACTCTGGAGTGGCATAGTGGTTAGCACTGTTGCCTCACAGCGCCAGGGACCCGGGTTCGAATCCGGCCTCGGGTGACTGTCTGTGTGGAGTTTGCACATTCTCCCTGTGTCTGCGTGGGTTTCCTCCGGGTGCTCCGGTTTCCTCCCACAGTCCAAAGATGTGCGGGTTAGGTTGATTGGCCATGATAAAAAAAATTGGCCCTTAGTGTTAGGGGGGATTAAATACGTGGGGTTATGGGGATAGGGCTTGGGTGGGATGGCTGTCGGTGTAGGGACCGGGTGCTAGGGTTTGGATGATCAGCCATGATCTCATTGAATGGCGGAGCAGGCTCGAAGGGCCGAATGGCCTACTCCTGCTCCTATCTTCCAGGTTTCTATGAACCCACGACCTTCTGAAAAGATAGCGACGCCTGCTGAGGCACGACTGACAGACAGGTACGCTCGTGACAGAACCGTATGGCTTACACAAATGAAAGGGTAAGTGGAAATCCAGTGGACTGGGACAGCTGTAAAAAGTAACAAGGGGATACGAAGAAAGTGATGAGGCACAAGACAAGAATATGGGGGGAAGAAATCTTGAGGGATATCAAAGCTAACAGGAAATGTCTTTACAAATATATGAAGAGAAAGAGAGGGGGGGAATGTAGACTCGACTGAAAGAACAATGAAGGTGCAACGAAGGTTCACTAGATTGATTCCTGGGATGAGCGGGTTGTCCTATGAGGATAGTTTGAGCCTATATTCTCTGGAGTTTAGAAGCACGAGAGGAGATCTCATTGAAAGGTATAACATTCTTAGAGCGCTTGACAGGGTAGATGCCGAGGGGCTGTTTTCCCCTGGCTGGAGAGCCTGGAACCAGAGGCCACAGTCTCAGGATAAGGGGTCGGCCATTTAGGACTGAGATGAGAAGAAATTTCTTCACTCAGAGGGTGGTGAATCTTTGGAATTCTCTCCCCCAGAGGGCTGTGAATGCTCAGTCGTTGAGTCTATTCAAGACTGAGATCGATAGATTTTTGGAGGAAGCAAGGGATATGGGGATCGGGCGGGAAGGTGGAGTTGAGGTAGAAGTTCATCCATGATCTTATTGAATGGCGGAGCAGGCTCAAGGTGCCGTACGGCCTACTCCTGTTCCTAATTCTTAGGTAACACGGGATTGTGTCGATATCGGCCGCTGCGCATGTTGAATGCGGTTAAGCTCCGAGGAGGTGGAATCAATAGACGGAGAACCCGCTGAACTCAGCCTCACCACAGCTCCTCCCAGCAGAGAATCCTGCCTCGCCATAGTGGTCCTTCACAGTAAAATAAATAAATAAATAAATCAACTTTTATTGTCATTGTTAGTGCACAAGTGCAGTACAACGAAATGTAGGCTTGCGGCTCCCGAGAGTGTACATTTAGATTAAGACATTTAAACATTCAACATACATTTGGCTTGTAATACATTAACATAAACATAACCATAATAAAGTGCATTGGCAGATGTGCAGGCTTTAGAGTTTATTTGTGGAGTTCAGTAGGATGACAGCCCTGGGAAAGAAGCTGTTCCTAAATCTGGTCGTACGGGTGCGAATGCATCTGTAGCGTCTCCCAGATGGCAGGAGGGCGAACAGACTGTGGCTGGGGTGGGTAGGGTCTTTGATGATGGACCGTGACCTCCGTAAACAGCGTTTCTGGTATATGTGCTCTATGGTCGGTAGCCGGGTGCCGGTAATGCGTTGGGCAGTTTTGACTACCCGCTGCAGGGCTTTCCGGTCATAGTAGCTACAGCTGCCATACCATACTGTGATACAGTTCGTCAGGATGCTCTCTATTGTGCAGCGGTAAAAGTTAGAGAGGATCAGGGGTGACAGGTGACTCTAGTGATGCAGCATTGCCGCAGTATCTGCAACACAGGACCAACGTGGGCTCAGGTTTCAGGGCTTGAAAGGATCACTGATTAAAATATTTTTAGATGCAATGGTTTGATATTTAAGCCACAAATTGCTAATTTATTTTGATTTATTTTCACATTATGTACTCTGTTACTTTATCCTTTGAAAGCATACTGACTGCAGGAGATGTCTCCATCTCGAATCTCTCCGGCTCAGAGTCACTGAGCTGGAGTGCGAGTTGGAGACACTCCGACACATAAGGGAGGGGGAGGAATTTCTCGACAGTTTTATCCAGATTACAGTCACACCCCAGAGGAAAGCACAGGTTCAGGAAGGGGAGGGCGTGACTGTTAGGGAGACAGGTAGCAGGGATTTAAGAGAGGTTGAGAAGGAGGTCCTGCAGACACTGGTCCTGTCCAACAGGTCCGCTGTACTCGCTACCTGTGAGGACAAGGAGAAAGACTGCAGGGAGGACAGCCACAATGCTGACCAAGGCACCGTGGCTCAGAAGGAAAGTTAAAGAGAAAGGACAAGGCAATAGCGCAGGGTAGCGATCGGGGTAATGATAACCAGAGTGTGACAGGAAGGGCCAGAGCATACAAGCATAAGTGCACCAGCAAATAGGGTCAGAGTAGGGAAAAAAATTTAAAAAGACAAAATTAAAGGTTCTTTATCTGAATGCATGCAACATTCGTAACAAGATAGATGAATTGATGGCACAAATGGAAATAATTGGATATGATCTGATAGCCATTACAGAGACGTGGTTGCAAGGTGACCAAGGCTGGGAATTGAATATTCAGGGGTATTTGACATTTCGGAAGAATAGGCAAAAAGGGAAAGGAGGTGGGGTAGCTCTGTTAATAAAGGATGAGATCAGTACAGTAGTGAGAAATAATGTTGGCTCGGAAGATCAAGATGTAGAATCAGTTAGGGTGGAGATAGGAAATAATAAGGAAAATAAGTCACTGGTGGGAGTAGTCTATAGGCCCCCTAACAGTAGCTACATTGTAGGACAAAGTATAAATCAAGAAATAATAGGGGCTTGTAAGGTACTGCAATAATCGTGGGCGATTTTAATCTTCATATAGATTGGACAAATCAAATTGGCAAAGGTAGCCTTGAGGCGAGTTCATACAGTGTATTCAGGACAGTTTCCTAGAACAATACATTGTGGAACCAACCAGGGAACAGGCTTTTTTAGATCTGGTAATGTGTAATGAGACAGGATTAATTAATGATCTCATAGTAAAGGATCCTCTAAGGAAGAGTGAACATAACATGATAGAATTTCACATTCAGTTTGAGGGTGAGAAACTTGGGTCTGAAACTAGTGCCTTAAACTTAAATAAAGGCAATTACAAGGGTATGAAGACAGAGTTAGCTAAAGTGGACTGGGAAAATAGATTAAAAGGTAAGATGGTAGATAAGCAGTGGCAGACTTTTAAGGAGATATTTCATAACTCTCAACAAAGATATATTCCAGTGAGAAAGAAAGACTCTACGAGAAGGACGAATCATCCGTGGCTAACTGAGGAAAGTTAAGGAGGGTATCAAATTGAAAGAAAAGGCATACAATGTTGCAAAGGTTAGTGGTAGGCCAGAAGATTGGGACATTTTTAGAAACTTGCAAAGGATGACTAAAAAAATAATGATGAGGGAGAAAATAGAAACTAGCAAGAAATATAAGAGCTTCTACAAGTATATAAAAAGGAAGAGAGTAGCTAAAGTAAATGTTGGTCCCTTAGAGGATGAGACTGGGGAATTAATAATAGGAAACAAGGAAATGGCAAAGACGTTGAACAAATATTTTGTATCTGTCTTCATGGTAGAAGACACTGAAAGCATCCCAGTAATAGTGGAAAATCAAGGGGCAAAAGGGAGGGAGGAACTTAAAACAATCACTATCACTAGAGAAAAAGTACTAGGCAATAAATTGGACTAAAGGCTGACAAGTCCCCTGGACCTGATGGCCTGCATCCTAGGGTCTTAAAAGAAGTGGCTGCAGAGATAATGGATGCATTGGTTGTAATTTACCAAAATTCCCTAGATTCTGGAAAGGTCCCAGCGGATTGCAAAACTACAAATGTAACGCCCCTATTCAAGAAAGGAGGGAAACAGAAAGCAGGAAACTATAGACCAGTTAGCCTAACATCTGTCATTGGGAAAATGCTGGAGTCCATTATTAAGGGAGTAGTAGCAGGACATTTAGAAAATCATAATACAATCAAGCAGAGTCAACATGGTTTTATGAAAGGGAAATCAAGTTTGACAAATTTATTGGAGTTCTTTGGCGATGTAACGAGCAGGGTGGATCAAGGGGAACTAGTAGATGTAGCGTATTTGGATCTCCAAAAAGCATTTGATAAGGTGCCGCATTATAGGTTACTGCACAAGATAAAAGCTTGTTGGGGGTAATATATTAGCATGGATAGAGGATTGGCTAACTAACAAAAAACAGAGAGTCAGGATAAATGGGTCATTTTCAGGTTGGCAAACTAGTGGGGTGCTACAGGAATCAGTGCTGGGGCCTCAACTATTTACAATCTATGTTAACGACTTGGATGAAGGGGCCGAGTGTACTGTAGCCAAATTTGCTGATGATACAAAGATAGGTGGGAAAGTAAGTTGTGAGGACACAAAGAATCTGCAAAGGGATATAGATAAGTTAAGTGAGTGGGCAAAAGTTTGGCAGATGGAGCATAATGTGGGAAAATGTGAGGTTATCCACTTTGGTACAGCAAGTAATTAGGAAGGCAAATGGAATGTTGGCCTTTATTACAAGGGGGATGGAGTATAAAAGTAGGGAGGTCTTGCTACAACTGTACAGGGCATTGTTGAGACCACACGAGTACTGCGTACAGTTTTGGTCCCCTTATTTAAGATGGGATATACTTGCATTGGAGGCAGTTCAGAGAAGGTTCACTAGATTGATTCCTGAGTTTAAGGGGTTGTCTTATGAGGAAGGGTTGAGCCTATACTCATTGGAGTTTAGAAGAATGAGGTGTGATCTTATTGAAACATAAAAGATTCTGAGGGGGCTTGACAGGGTAGAGGCTGAGAGGATGTTTTCCCTCGTGGGGGAATCTAGAACTAGGGATCATAGTTTCAGAATAAGGGGTCGCCCATTTAAGACGGAGATGAGGAGGAATTTCATCTCTCAGAGGGTCGTGAATCTTTGGAATTGTCTACTCCAGAGAGCTGTGGAGGCGGAGTCATTGAATATATTCAAGGCAGAGATTGACAGATATTTGAACTACAGGGGAGTCAAGGGTTATGGGGAGCGGGCAGGGACAGTGGAGTTGAGGCCAAGATCAGATCAGCCATGATCTTATTGAATGGCAGAGCAGGCTCGAGGGGCCGATTGGCCGACTCCTGCTCCTATTTCTTATGTTTTTACGTGATAAAAGATAATAAAGGATCAATCACATTAATAGGCGTAGTCTACAGACCACCTAATAGTGGAAGGGAGGTGGAGGAAGAAATATGCAGACAAATTAGGGAAATGAGTAAAAAACATAGAATATTAATCAAGGGGGCTTTTAACTACCCCGATATTAATTGGACAGAAGAGGTAGGTAAAGGGGATAAGGGAATGGAGTTCCTACAATGTGTACAGGACTCCTTTCTAACCCAATATGTATAAAGCCCAACAAGGGAGGATTCACTATTGGATCTAGTAATGGGAAGTGAACCAGTGCAGATAAGAGAAGTAAAAGTAGGGGAACATCTAGGCAATAGTGACCATAATATAATATGCTTTAAGATGATAATTGAGAAAGACGTAAGTATGACGAAAACCAGGGTAATAGATTGGAGAAAAGCTGATTTTGAGGGGCTGAGAATAGAACTTGGGAAATAAAATGGGCAACAATATTGGCAAACAACGATGTAGAACAGCAATGGGAAACATTTAAAATGGTGTTCAACAGAATGCAGGAAAAATATATTCTGCTAAAAAGAACAAACTAAACATTAATGAGACTCCATGGATGAATAAAGCCATAAGGGAACAATTGAGGGTAAGCAAAGGGGCATACATTAAGTACCTAAACAGCAGGAGAGTGCATGATAAGGGACAATATGAAGAGATTATGAGAGAAGTGAAAAAAACAATTAGGAAGGCAAAGAGGAACTATGAAATTAAATTATCAAGGAACATAAAACAAAATAGTAAAATATTTTACAGGCACATCAATAAAAAAAGGTTGGGATGGGAATAGGGCCATTAAGGAATAGACAGGATAATACCACAGGTAACGATAGAGAGATGGCAGAAATATTAAATAATTATTTTGCTTCAGTATTTACCAGGGAGATAGAACAGGTGGACATGACATTGGATGATGAGATTCTTCTTTTTAGGCAGTCCCTCGGAACCGAGGATGACTTGCTTCCACATTAAAAATGAGTTCTCAGGTGACTGATGAGTCCAATGCGGGACCTACAGTCTCTGTCACAGGTGGGGCAGACGGTGGTTGAAGGGGCGGGTGGGTGGGGTGCTTGGGTTGATGTGCGCTCCTTGCGCTGTCTGCGCTTGGCTTCCGCTTGCTCCCGGTGAAGAGACTCAAGGTGTTCGGCACCTTCCCGGATGCTTCTCCTCCACTTTGTGCAGTCTTGGGCCAGGGATTCCCAGGTGTCGATGGGGATGTTACACTTTTTCAAGGAGGCTTTGAGGGTGTCCTTGAAGCGTTTCCTCTGCCCACCTGGGGGTCTCTTGCCGTGCCGGAGCTCCGAGTAGAGCGCTTGTTTTGGGAGTCTCGTATCGGGCATGCGGACAATGTGACCCGTCCATCGGAGCTGATCGAGCATGGTCAAAGCTTCGATGCTGGCCTGAGCAAGAACACTGACGTTGGTGCGCCTATCCTGCCAATGGATTTGCAGGATCTTGCGGAGGCAGCGTTGGTGGTGCCTCTCCAGTACTTTGAAGTGCCTGCTGTACATGGTCCATGTCTCTGAGGCATAGAGCAGGGCAGGTATCACTGCTGTCCTGTAGACCATGACCTTAGTGCCGGGTTTGAGGTCCTGGTCTTCAAACACTCTCTTCCTCAGGCGACCGAAGGCGGCACTGGCACACTGATGTTGGATTTCGTCGTCGACACCTGCCCTTGTTGACAGTAGGCTCCCGAGGTATAGAAAGTGGTCCACGTTGTCCAAGGCCTTGTCGTGGATTTTGATAATCGGGGGCCAGTACTGTGTGGCGGGGGCAGGTTGGTAGAGTACCAAAAGGATGATGAGATTAGTAATGAGATAAGTGCATTTAAAATAAAAGGAGGGGATATATTAAATAAACTAATCAAACTGAAAGAGGATAAACCCCTGGTCCGGATGGATTGCAGCCACGCATTTTAAAAGAATGTAGGAAAGAGATAGCAGAGGTATTACCACACCGGAGGACTGGCTAACGTAATACCGATATTTAAGAAGGGGGATAGAACATGTCCAGGGAATTATAGACCAGTCAGCTTAACATCGGTAGTAGGAAACATAATGGAATCCCGACTAAATGAGAAAATAGAAGAACATCTGGAAACCAAAAACATAGTAATGAATAATCAGCATGGATTTCAAAAGGGAAAGTCTTGCTTGACCAATTTCATTGAATTTTTTGAAGAGGTAACAGAGCGAGCAGACAATGGTAATGCAGATGTAATTTATCTAGATTTTCAAAAGGCCTTCGATAAGGTATCCCATAATAGCCTGATGAACAAGGTCAGAGAATGCGGAGTCAGAGGACAAGTAGCAGAATGAATAGCTAGCTGGCTTCAAGACAGAAAGCAGAGAGTTGGAGTAAAGAACAACAGAAGACGCTGGAAAAACTCAGCAGGCCAGGCAACATCCGTGGAGAGAGAAATAGAGTCAACGTTTCAGGTCGAAACCCTTCTTCAGAACTGAGAAAAAAAGGCAGAAAATGAAACAGATTAAAAGGTCAGTTTGGGGGTTGGGAAATGGGGGAGGGGATGAAAGGAGAGACATTAAGAGATATTCAAGGTGAGACGAGATGGTAATAGGACAGGTAAAGAAACAGACAATGGCTCTAGATGAAGTGTGAAATGCGCTGGCAGAGTGAGAGACAGCTGCCATGTGGGAGAGAGAGGGAAAGGAAAAGGCACAAACCAAAAGTGTGGATAAAAAATATGAAAATATAATAGGGGCCGAGGTTATGATCTGAAATTGTTGAACTTGATATCGAGTCCGGAAGGCTGTAAAGTGTCTAATCGGAAGATGAAGTGCTCAAGGAACAGCACCTGATCTTCCGATTAGGCACTTTACAGCCTTCCGGACTCAATATCGAGTTCAACAATTTCAGATCATAACCTCGGCCCCTGTTACATTTTTATATTTTTTATCCACACTTTTGGTTTGTGCCTTTTCCTTTTTTCCTCTCTCTCCCACACGGCAGCTGTCTCTCACTCTGCCAGCGCATTTCACACTTCATCTAGAGCCATTGTCTGTTTCTTTACCTGTCCTATTACCATCTCGTCTCGCCTTGAATATCTCTTAGTGTCTCTTCTTTCATCCCCTCCCCCATTTCCCAACCCCCAAACTGCCTTTTAATCTGTTTCATTTTCTGCCTTTTTTTCTCAGTTCTGAAGAAGGGTTTCGACCTGAAACGTTGACTCTATTCCTCTCTCCACGGATGTTGCCTGGCCTGCTGAGTTTTTCCAGCATCTTCTGTTGTTATTTCGGATTTCCAGCATCCGCAGTATTTTGCTATCGAGTAGGAGTAAAGGGTAGCTATTCACAGTGGCAGAAGGTGGTTAGTGGTGTTCCACAAGGATCAGTGCTGGGACTACTGCTGTTCACAATTTAGATTAACGATTTAGACTTTGGAATCAAAAACACAATTTCTAAATTTGCGGATGACACCAAATTGGGGGGGGATAGTCAATACTGAGGAGGACTGCAACAAATTACAGGAGGGCATTAATAAACTTACAGAATGGGCAAATGAAGTTCAACACAGATAAATGTGAGGTATTACATTTTGGTAGGAAGTATAGGGAGGTCACTTATCACTTGGAGGGTGCGAGTCTAGGTGGGGTAGAGGAACAAAGGGATCTCGGAGTACAAATACACAAATCACTAAAAGTTGCGACATAAGTTAGCAAGGCCATAAAAACAAGCAAACCAAGCACTAGGGTTTATTTCTAGAGGTATAGAATTGAAAAGTAGGGAAGTTATGCTAAACCTGTATCGAACCTTGGTTAGAACACACTTGGAGTACTGCGTACAGTTCTGGTCGCCATATTATACAAAGGATATAGAGGCACTGGAGAGGGTGCAGAGAAGATTTACAAGGATGATACCAGAAATGCGAGGGTATACATATCAGGAAAGGATGAACAGGCTGGGTCTCTTTCCTCTTGAAAAAAGGCTGAGGGGTGACCTAATAGAGGTCTTTAAAATTATGAAAAGTTTTGATAGAGTGGATACAGAGAGAATGTTTCCACTTGTGGGGAAGAGCATAACTAGAGGCCATCAATATAAGATAGTCACCAAGAAATCCAATAGGTAATTCAGAAGAAACTTCTTTACCCAGAGAGTGGTGAGAATGTGGAACTCGCTACCACAGGGAGTGGTTGAGGTGAATTGTATAGATGCATTTAAGGGGAGGCTGGATAAGCATATGAGGGAGAAGGGAATAGAGGGTTATGCTGATAGAGTTAGATGAGGAAAGATGGGAGGGGCTCGAGTGGAGCATAAACGCCGGCATGGACTGGTTGGGCCGAATGGCCTGTTTCTGTGCCGTATGTCCTTTGTAATTCTATGTTATCAGGAGTTTTTCCCCAGAGGATTTTTTTTTACATTTCAAGAGATATGAAGCTATTTTGAAAGAGTAAATAAGGAGAAACTGTTTCCACTGGCAGGAGGATCTTTAACCAGAGGACACAGATTTAAGGTAAATTGGCAAAAGAACCAGAGATGAGAGGAGGAGAATTTACTTTATGCAGCGAGTTATTGTGATCTGGAATGCGCTGCCTGAAAGGGCGGTGGAAGATTCAATAGTAACTTTCAAAAAGGGAATTGGATAAATACTTGAAAAGGAAACATTTCCAGGGCTAAGGGGAAAGAGCGGAGGAGTGGGACTAATTGGAGAGTTCTTTCAAATAGTCGGCACAGGAACGACGGGCCGAATGGCCTCCTTCTGTGCTGTGTGATTCTATATTGTCAGAGAACCCCCACAAGCGATGGCTCAAACGGTTACGGCTCAGCCACGTAAACCAGGAACCACCAAAGTTTGAGCCCCTGTCTGTGCCGAGGTAACTGATCTCAGCCCAGCTGAACTCCAATTCACCTCAGCAGCACTGGGTCGGACACAGGAGGGGAAATCATCCAGGATTCCTGCCCCCAAACTGCTGTACAGTCACCCCTGCTGCCAAATGCAGGCATGTGCGAGAATCCCTCCTTGCAAGGCGCCTCGCCAACGCTCCCCCCCAACCCAGAGATTAGGAACTCACTGTGGGGTGACTTGCGGGCTCAAACCCCACATCTTACCCCTAGCGGTGCGGGGCGGTGCCTCTAGTGCAGTGACGCATTGCGTCACCAGGCAAAACCCACAGTTTGAAAGGGTTAACGGTAGAAGCCTGCAGGGTCGGCACGTTGCAGCGAGATTACAGACTGTAGCTTGGATTACAGGAGATCGACATCGACACTGCAGGACCCGTCGCACTGCAGTATCTCAGCCATTACAAATTTAAAGGGGCACCATCATCTTGAAACAGGGCTCATCAATCACTGGTCGAACACTCATGACACTGCGACCCTCTCCAATATGATATTCGTCACTGCAATGCAAGTAAGACTTGCATTTCTATAGTGCCTTTTACAACCTCTGGACGTCCCAAAGCGCTTTACAGCCAATGATGTACTTTTGAAGTGTAGTCACTATTGTAATGTAGGAAATGGAGCAGCCAATTTGCGCACAGCAAGCTCCCACAAACAGCAATGTGATAATGACTCAATAATCTATTTTAGTGATATTGGCTGAGGGATAAATATTGGCCAGGACACCGGGGAGAACTCCCCCTGCTCTTCTTTGAACAGTGCCGTGGGATCTTTTACATCTACCTGAGAGAGCAGACGGGGCCTCGGTTTAACGTCTCATCTGAAAGATGGCACCTCCGACAGTGCGGCACTCTCTCAGTACTGCACTGGGAGTGTCAGCCTAGATTATGTGCTCAAGTCTCTGGAGCGGGGCTTGAATGAGGATTTGTCGATTTTGTTTTCCACAAAGACTCTGTGGGGACGGCTCCAAGCAGAGATCATTTTAGAGAGAGTCGATAAATCGAACCCTGATAACATGTTCTTGTAATGATATCAGCAAATAGAGATGGTATTTGCCTGTTCGATTATGATGCCTTAATAGCATGTTTGCAGGTATTGATTACTTATGCCTGACCAGCAGAGGTCATGAGAGACAAGCAGTTTGGGTTTGGTTTCAGTTTCATTCTAGATGCATCACTAGCATCGTGTCTCCTAAAAAGCTGTATAAAGAGTTGAACAGACTTTAGATTAAAAGACATTCTCTTTCATAAATGTCTCGTCATTGAACCCACAAAGAAATCAATACAGTTCTGAGATTGCCACAAATTCTGTTTCCAGGGGAAGGGGGGGGGTGGGGAGAAGGGTTCAAGCCCAGGCTGTGAGGAAGGTGCAGACACAGTTTACATTTAACTACTTTACTCAGAGAGTAACTGAACGTATTTTTAAATAATTCATTCTTGGGACGTGGGCGTCGCTGGCAAGGCCGGCGTTTATTGCCCATCCCTAGTTGCCCTCGAGAAGGTGGTGGTGAGCCGCCTTCTTGAACCGCTGCAGTCCGTGTGGTGAAGATGCTCCCACAGTGCTGTTAGGGAGGGAGTTCCAGGATTTTGACCCAGCGACAATGAAGGAACGGCCGATATATTTCCAAGATGGGATGATGCGTGACTTGGAGGGGAGCTTAGAATCATAAGGGGAGAAATTCGGTATCGTCCCGTTTGGGGCGCAATTATCGGCCGGGCACAAAGTTTAACGCCTGGCGCTAATTATCGCCTCCAACTGGAAACTTGGCTTCTATTGCCCCTGGAGGTGATTGGAGCGCTAAATCAGGCGCTGCACACCTGTCTTAAGGCCCTAACGCCGAGGAGCGAGGCGCTACCTCAGAGCGCTGGCGAAGCTCATGTGATGTCAGTCAGCAATGGAACACAGACACACTGGCGCCGGCCAGTTCTTAAAGGGGAGTTCTGACGAAAGGTCATCGACCTGAAACGTTAACTCTGTTTCTCTCTTCACAGATGCTGCCTGACCTGCTGAGTTTCTCCAGCATTTTCTGTTTTTATCTTAAAGGGGAGGGTTGATTTTGCTCTCCATCCACATCCTGCTCATTGCAGCCTTGAATCTCGGCCTGGAGAGACCTGTACATCAAATCTGCTGGAAAGAGCAATGGAGAGGCCCAGGGAAAGAGCTCAGAGTGCAGCCCCCACAGTCTCTTCTAAATCAATACAAGGAAGGGCAAATCAAAACGAACCTGCAAAGTGCTGCTCAGTACCCAAAACTCCTTCACACAGCGTTGAATCTCTCCAGAAGTCCCTCTCTCTCTGAATGCGTGGTGAAAAATGCCGGCGACAAAAAAAGGCAGGAAGTGGTCGCCTTTAAATAGCGCTCCCCCAGTCCCTTCCCGACTGCGAAACGCTCCCCTCAACCTGTCGTTGCTAGCGGCAGGCGGTAAGGCAGGGGGCGCCACTCAATATCCGGTCCGGGGCGCTACCGGGGCGTTGCACACTCGACTGACGTCACGACCTGCGGGCGCAGGGAATCTTAGCGGTAGTGTTTAGCGCCGCCGCAAAATGTCTGGTCAATTTCGCGAGCAGCGCAAACATCGCCGTGCCCAGGCGCTAGTTGCATTGCGCCCTCTTAGGGCGTTAACAGGAGGGGCAAAGCAACCGAATTTTCCCCCATAGAATCATAGAATGGTTACAGCACAGAAGAAGGCCATTCGGTCCGTCGAGCCCGTGCCAACTCTCGGCTCGTCCCACTCCCCCGCCCTTTCCCCGTAGCCCTACAAATTTTTTTCTTCCAGGTAATTATCCAATTCCCTTATGAAAGCCGTGATTGAGTTTGCCTCCACCACCCTCTCAGGCAGTACATTCCAGATCCTAACCACTCGCTGCATAAAAGAGTTTTTTCTTATGTCGCCTGTGGTTCTTTTGCCAATCACAACTTGGAGGTGGCAGTGTTCCCATGCGCCTGCTGCCCTTGTCCTTCTCGGAGGTGGAGGTTGCGGGTTTGGGAAGGTGGAACAGATTGGTCTGGGTGTGCGGATTTGAGGGACCGGTCAGATGGACTGTAAAGTTTTTTCCAGTCCTTCACTGTCCTCTGTTTCTGTGTAAGACAATAGCTCCTTTAAGTTCCCCCAATTTGGACCAGTCAGCACTCTGGTCAAGTGGTGTAATGCTACGCAGGATATCGTATTCAGACATCGAGTGGCTGTTCCAGCAGACTGTAGCATTAAGGGATGGGGAGCGCTCTCTCTGTGATTGGTGAAGACCTTTCAATGTCAGGTTTAGACCTCGCTTGTTGCACGGTTTGCCAGCAAGAGGTTCAGGGTTCCAAGGACTTGTAGAGAGCTCAGTTCTGCCCACAACGCTGCCAATAGCAACAAAATTAAATCCTCCGCCACAGCTCATTTGACAAGACAGAAATATCTGCGTTTTAGCAGCAAGCAGATTTAAAAAGAAAAACTCCTCCCTGGCAGTGAAGCAATGATTCATTAATTGAGCGCTGAAATCATTCTACTTCCCAACTAGCTCAGGAGAGGGTCAGAAGGGTCGGCATATTACAAGATATGAAATAAATTTAGGAAGCATCCTTCACATCACTCTAATATCTCAAAGAAGAGCACGTACAATGAATTACTTTTAAGTGTAGGGATTTACTATGTGAGCCACTTTGCGCACAGCAAGATCATTCAAGCAGCAGTGAGGTGAATCAGCAGTTAATCTAGTTTTTGTTAGTGGTGGTGTGTAAGGGAGGAATAGAATAGGCAGAGAATATAAGAGCAGCGAGGTTAGGCCACAGCTAGAGTACCGCGTGCAGTTCTGGTCGCCACTTTGCAGGAAAGGTGATTGTACTAGAGAGGGTGCAGAGGAGATTTACGAGGATGTTGCCAGGACTGGAAAATTTTAGCTATGAGGAAAGATTGGATAGGCTGGGGTTGTTTTCTTTGGAATAGAGGAGGCTGAGGGGAGATTTAATTCGGGTGTATAAAATTATGAGGGGCCTAGATAGAGGGGATAGGAAGGAATTATTTCCCTTAGCAGAGAGGTCAATAACCAGGGGCACAGATTTAAAGCAATTGGTAGAAGGATTAGAGGGGAGTTGAGGAGAACTTTTTTCACCCAGAGGGTGGTGGGGGTCTGGAACTCTCTGCCTGAAAGGGTGGTAGAGGCAGAGACCCCCATCACATTTAAAAAGGTACTTGAAGTGCCGTAACCTACAGGGCTACGAACCAAGAGCTGGAAAGTGGGATTAGGCTGGAGAGCTCTTTTTCGGCCGGCACAGACACGATGGGCCGAATGGCCTCCTTCTGTGCTGTAAATTTCCATGATTCTATGAATGTCGGCCAGGACACTGGGCGGACTCCCTGCCCCTCTTCAAGTAGCACGGTGGGGTCTTTAACACGGGTGGTCATGGTTTTGAGCTCTCATCTGAAGGACCACACCTGTAACTGCAACCTAACGTATCTGCCCACATCCTGGATTACGGCTCAACCCCACAACCTTCTGACTCAGAGGCAAGTGTTCTACTAACTGAGCCAAGCTGTCTTGCCAACTGATGGCAAGTATATCCTTACTCTAGATTTTTATTTACCATCTGTGCTTTCCCATCACATCTGATCGTTTGCACCCTGTAACAACAACTTGCATTTATATAGCGCCTTTAACATAGTAAAACATCCCAAGGCGCTTCACAGGAGCGATTATCACACAAAATTCGACACCGAGCCACATAAGGAGATATTAGGACAGGTGACCAAAAGCTTGGTCAAAGAGGTAGGTTTTAAGGAGCTTCTTAAAAGGAGAGGGGTTTAGGCAGGAAATTCCTGAGCTTAGGGCCTTGGCAGCTGAAGGCACGGCCGGCAATGGTGGAGCGAAGGAAATCAGGGTGCGCAGGAAGCCAGAATTGGAGGAGCGCAGAGATCTCGGAGGGTGGTAGGAATGGAGATATTTCTTCAAGACTTCACTCTCTAGCTTTATAAAGATTTACTTCCACTGGTCTAAGTAGTATTGTAGGGCCAGTGACGAAGCTTTACCCTGCATCTGACTGGGCTACGCTTGAGCTGGAAGTGCTTGATGCTGACACTGGATATCCAAATCGTTCTATTCCCCAACACTGACTAGCCGGACCTTAAGGAGCAGAATATGTAAAAGAAAAACACAACACCAATTGTTATGCTACTACTAAAAGCTATTTGAATCGTACTGCTTACCATACCGTAAAAGACAGACGGTGGGTCATGGAAGAAGGGATAGTCTGCCAGGAAGAGCAGGTAGGTGCTGTAGGACCAGGAAGCCGTGTAGAAAATCAGCTTCCACGCACTCTCCGGCATTTTGGCTTCATCTCTGGGGTGTAGGTCATACCAGTGGGCTAGCGGCTGAGAGAGAGAGAGAGAGAGAAAAATGGCAATCGTCACCTCACCTGGTCAGAAGCAGATCGCTAACTTCATGCATTGGTTACCTCTTCCTGTGTAAATGGTGCTCCCACCCCTCAATATTTCTCTGTTCAATTCCACGCTGGCGGGGGGAGGTGATCAGTTCTACAGAACCATGTAGTCCTCCGTTCCCTCGGCCCAAATAGGAATTCTTCGTCTGTGAACTTCGATATGGAGCGTTGACAGGCTACTTGACCATGGGAGGCACCACCAGGAAGCCCAATTCTCTCTTCACTTGAAACGTACACCTACTTTCTATCTGGACTCAATGGGCCATGATCCGGAGTGGGAATCCTGGTTCATTTTTCCCTTCCCTTGCCCAGAAGCACTGAGGCTAACTGTAGCCCCTCCCCATCCCCCATTTCCCCCCCCACCGCCCCCCCTTACTCCAACCTGGATGTGATCAGCCAATTCACCACAAACCAGGGATGGAAACTCATCGTCTTTTGATCAGTTATAGCTGGAAGTCCTGTATTCAAGACCGATTCCTATTAACTGTGTCTATTGTTTTTCCCTCATAGAATGATACAGCACAGAAGGAGGCCATTCAGCCCATCGTGCCTGTGCCGGCTCTTTGAAAGAGCTCTCCAACTAGTCCCACTCCCCTTGCTCTTTCCCCGTAGCCCAGAATTTTTTTTCCCTTCAAGTATTCATCCTGAAGGAATTCTGATTTTGTGAGGAGTGGGGGGAGGGCAGGATTTACTCAGTGAAATCCTGAGAAACGCCAACCGAATTTTAACAAGGATACAATGTTTGGTAAATGGTTTAATTTTTTTTTTTTAAGATATCAAAGACTGACCCCAGTTACAAAAAGGTCACAAATTAAATATTTAAAGAATGCGACAGATGCAAAGGAGGAAACATTTAATGGGGTGTGAGGGGGAGTGGGAATGAATGAAATTCTTATCGCGCTGACGCACATGCAATCCTCCCACATAACAAAACTCGACAGAAACTGGAGGAGTTTCCCCCCCCCACCCCCCACCCCGGTCCCAATTTTCTCGCTCTTCCTCGGCAGACGCTGAGCTCTCATGGTGTACAGCTCCGGGGGCGACTGCACCACCTCCCCTCCCAGCCATCCCACCCCCCAAGTGGCCATTCATCATGTGTGAACCGAGACAATTAAAGGCCAGCCGACTATTTGACAGTGGAGGCATCACAACGGAGCCTGATCTGCACAAGCACACGTCCCAGCAGCAGGGCGTTGCTGGATCAGGAGCAGGAACCCTGGGGGATTGTCCCCCCTCGGTACTTTAAGGTGCCGAGGCCAATTAAAAGGGCCACTATCACTGCCCTGGCTGAGATCAGCGAACTTAGCACAATCTCCGACCTTCCCAGCCCAGCCTGGCCCAGGTCCACACTAGGCGATATATCTACCAGTAGCAACATACAGGTGTTATTATCCCCATTTTGGAACTGGAAGTGTCAGCTGTGGCTCAGTGGGTAGCACCCTCGCTTCTGAGGCAGAAGGTTGTGGGTTCAAGCCCCACTCCAGAGACTTGAGCACAAAAATCTAGGCTGACACTCCCAGTGCAGTACTGAGGGAGTGCTGCACTGTCGGAGGTGCCATCTTTCAGATAAGACGTTAAACCGAGGCCCCGTCTGCCCTCTCAGGTGGACGTAAAAGATCCCATGGCACCGTTTTGAAGAAGAGCGGGGGAGTTCTCCCCGGTGTCCTGGCCAATATTTATCCCTCAATCAACATCACTAAAACAGATTCTCTAGTCATTATCACGTTGCTGTTTGTGGGAGTTTGCTGTGTGCAAATTGGCTGCCACATTTTCAACAGTGACTATATTTCATTGGCTGTAAAGAGCTTTGGGACGTCCAGTGGCCGTGAAAGGCGCTACATAAATGCAAGTCTTTTCTTTTTTAGGATAAATTTTATCCAAATTTGACCTTTTTTGCAACACAAAGGCAAACTTATACCGTACGTTACATCTGTGGGTCCATTTCATCGGATCGCTCCCTATACTCGCCCTTCCCTTCCACCCTCCCCGACCCCCCGACCACCGCTCCCCCCTCCCCAACCCCCACTCAACCAGACCTCGGAGTTACTTGTTCCAATTGAAAGGACAGGTCAGCCCAGGGCTGCCACCGTTGCGGTTACTCATTTCATCACCACAGGGCACTTGGTTACTCACTGACTCCAGGTATTTTTTGTGGGGGGGGGGGCGGTGGGGAGTAAAGAGTGTGAAATTAAAATAATAAAAAATCTGTCAGCTGCGTACCAACTCCCGCTGCACAGTGCAGTTGAAGAGCCAGCGTGCAGACGCGCATTTGCAAAAAAATGGCCACGTTGTCAAGGCACTGGAGGATAGGCAATGCCTGTGAAACTACAACCCTAGCAAGAGTCTGAAACTTCAAGAGAGACAAAAAAATATGCATGGAAAGTGGGTGGGGGGCAGCGAGTTCAAATGCTCAACTTTCTCATATCATGGCTTGTGACATTATCTGAACGGTCTTTCAACACTTTCTTGGCTCAGTGTGATTCTATATGGTGCTGGGTTGCTCTGACTAGATTCTTGCTTATGCACAGCCTGGCTGGCTGGCTATGATAGCTCAGTGTGTCCCTTGAGCCATTTTGGGTGGTGTTAATTGCTGTAATGTTACCCCCAGGTCACCACACGCAAGTGGGTGAAAATATACAGAGCACTGCGACTGCAGCTCTTTTAATACCACACGTGTAAAGACTGGGTTTGTGGCCAAATGGGAAATCGTTTAAAAATATAGTCACTAGTCTAATTTTGACACGGTCACCCTCTCACCTTGGTTCGGTTGGTAGAACTCTCGCCTCTGAGTCAAGAGGTCGTAGGGTTCAAGCCCCACTCCAGGGACTTGAGCACATCATCAAGGTTTTCGTATGAGACGTTAAACCAAGGCCCCTACCTGGCCTGGTCCACACGTGACTGCAGTCCCACACCACGTGATTGACTCTGAAGTGGCCTGGGAAGTCTCCCAGTGATAAGACCTATGCTACAATAACAAGTAACAACAGAAATAATGGCGGGACCTATGCTTCATTGGTGTTGAGTCCAAGGGCAGGATTTTCATTGGGCCATGGAGACGGGATTGGAGGCGTGTGGGGGGGTTAATATCCTGAAATCGGGGGGCACGAACCCATCCCGCCCCTAACCCACCTCCATGCCAGTTTCAAAGGAGGCGGGTACCCGCCCCGCACTGGGATCCACCTCCCCGAGGCGGGAAGGGGATTAGTGCCAATTTAGCCTAATCCCTATTTTCATTCTTGAAGTGTGGGATTCCCGACGGCTCCAAACCATGCCAAGTTAGCGAGGCGGGCCGTCGGGCTGAAGGACTTGGAGGGTTCGAGATGTCCGGTGTTCAGGTGAGTGATGGGTGCATGAGTGCAGAGGTAAGTGTGTTTGGTGTGTTTAAAGTGTTTAAAGAAGTTTTACTTACCTTTACAGCCTTCCTTCCTTCAGGTCTCGGGAGTCCCTCATCTCACCGGCACAGAAAGCAGAATGGTCAAAAATTGCAGCATTCAGCTTTCTGTTCCGGAGAGATCTCTAAATCATCCCGAGAGGGAGGAATTAACTTGGAGTACAGATTGTCAGTGTTTGACAGCTTCAAACAGCTATGAAACGCTGATATTTCATCTGTCAAAAGGTCTTGACAGATGAAATATCAATCTGTGACGTCACCTGTTGCCGGGCGGCCCTTAATTGGCCCACTGGGTGGGCTCAACAAGGTCAATCAGGTCAAAATCACGTGGGTTGGCCACAACTCAATGGAGACGGGACTACAACCCCGAAAGTTGTAGTCCCGCCTCCTCAATGAAAATCCAGCCCCAAGTCTTTGAACTCATGACAAAGCACCATCGTTGGAGCACCTTCACCACGAGTGCACCAATTGTTCAAGCAGAAAGCCCACCACCACCTTCTCTGGGCAACTAGAGATGGACAACAAATGCCGGCCTGGTCAGCATTTACCAAATCCCAAAAACAAGTTAAAAAAAAATGTAACTCGGACCTAAGGATCTCATGTAATCACTTTGGGAGGGACTCACTTCTTACCAACCTTCTGAGATAGTAGCTGTAAATCTTGCTGAAATCTTCAGTGTTTTAAAGAGCTGACTCAAGAGAAAAGGGAAAAAAAGACTTGCATCTCTACAGCGTCTTTCACAACTTTCCAAAGGCGCTTTACAGCCAATGAAGCACTTTTTGAAGTGTAGTCGCTGTTGTAATGTGGGAAATGCGGCAGCTAATTTGCGTACAGCAAGCTCCCACAAACAGCAATGTGATAATGACCAGATTATCTGTTTTAGTGATGTTAGGGTTAGATATTGACCCAGGAGAACTCCCCTGCCCTTCTTGCAGTAGTGCTGTGGGATCTTTTACGTCCACCTGAGAGAGCAGATGGGGTTTTGGTTTAACATCTCAACCGAAAGACGGCGCCTCCGACAGTGCAGCACTCCCTCAGTATTGTACTGAACCATACACCATTCACTTCTTCTATGTGGTATCCTCTCTGTCCAATCATATGCCACTTTCTGTGCATACCCCATCCTGTGTGTAACACACTCCCTCTATGAAGCACCCTCTAGTTACAAGCTTGAGTAACCGAGACTGCAAAATCCAGAAAGCGTTGCAGGACCTGGGATGTGATCCAACATACCCTCGGGTCCCATCATCAGATTGGAATATCTTTCATCGTATCTCAGGAGGTATCCCTTTCATCTTCAAATGGCAACAGAAAGCCTCTACATGAAAGGCACTGTCTGCCTCACAGGAAGGAAACTATTTTAAAAAGGGAATAAAATTCATGATCTGGTATTTATTATAAATGAGAACAAGGACAGTGGAACACTTTCCCTCAAGTATAATCTGATTTACAGTTTTACATTTACAAATGGGGACTGTAAATTGCAGGAGTTCCTCTATTGTAGCTTTTACCTCATGTGCTGGCAGTCGCTCCCGGCAAGACCAGCCTCCATCAATGATGGTGCTACTCTAAAGGTCCACCTATAGAGTTTATTTTATCCACGGTCCATAGGAGCAGCAACAATGTAAATACTACCTTGGATGTCAGCCTTGGCTCAGTTGGTGGCACTTTCGCTCCAGAGTCAGGAAAACGATGGTTCAAGCCCAGTGTTCCGTCTAATTTTTTTGGAGGGGGGGGGGGGGGGGAAGGGGGTGCGCGGTCCCTTTAATGGGCTGCACATCCCATTCAAGATTTCACGAATGCAGCTTAGCAGGAACGTTGTTCAAGCCCCATTCCAGAGACTTGAACACGCCATCCAGACAGACACTGGAATATCTATTATATATTAATAATAATCTTATGTCTGCATGCACTTCCTGCCGTTAATTTTTTGAGTTAACTTTCTCCATTATAAATTCCTATGTCAACATTTATAATGTTAAATGCCTATGTAAACTTGTCACGCTGTAATTACACCCTCCCACCAGTAGTGGTGCTGTAGCTTATAATGCAAAGACACATTGATGATCTACCACCTCTACTTCTTTGCTTCCCAGTCAGAGGTTTTGTTGGACAGAATGTTATGACTTTAAAATGGATTACGTCTGCACGCCCTGGTCCAGTTGTCCCCTTCGGTCAAACCCCCTTTCACCTGAAGATTACACTTGATCTTCACTCCTCGTGTGCAATGCCACAGGAGCTTGACTGGTAGAATATAAAAACTAAATACAAAATGCATGGCCCAACCTTCACAAATCCTATTTTAAGGATTTACGGTCGGTAACCAGAGGACACAGATTTAAGGTAACTGGCAAAAGAACCAGAGGGGAGATGAGGGGAAATGTTTTTACACAGCGAGTTGTTGTGATCTGGAATACGCTGCATGAAAAAGGTGGTGGAAGCAGATTCAATAGCAACTTTCCAAAGTGAATTGGATAAATACTTGAAAAGGAAAAATTTGCAGGGCTACGGGGAAAGAGCAGGGGAGTGAGACTAATTGGAGAGCTCTACCAAAGAGCCGGCACAGGCACAATGGGCCGAATGGGTTCCTCTGTGCGGTTCGATTCCGAGAAGAAAATGGCAGATCATTCATTCCTCCTGTCATTGTTGTTCGCCCCAGCCAAACGTGTGCTTGATGTGTGCCCGTCTCCGCCCTTTCCTCAGCTGATCTGCTGCTGAAACCCTCATCCATGACTTTGTTACCTCCAGACTTGACTATTCCAAAGCACTCCTGGCCGGCCTCACTAGTTCTACCCTTCATAAACTTGAGCTCATCCAAAACTCTGCAGCCCACGTCCTAACTCGCACCAAGTCCTGTTCACCCATCACCCCCTGTGCTCGCTGACCTACATTGGCTCCCGGTCCGGCAATGCCTCAAATTTAAAATTCTTGTGCTTCTTTTCAAATCCCTCCATGGCCTCACCCCTTCCCTATCTCTGTAATCTCCTCCAGCTCTACAATCCACCGAGATCTCTGCCCTCCGCCAATTCTGGCCTCTTGAGCATCCCCGATTTTAATCTGTTTTATACAGAGGAGCAGGTTTGAAATTATCTCTGGTAGCAGATCCCCTGGAAAGTCTCTACAGACCGCCAGGGGTCCGCGGACCCCAGTTTGAGAACCACTGCTGTAGAGGGATAATTGACTCGCACATTAACTGGCCATACAGCCGTTTTCATTCCCTCCAACCCTGCAGTTCTGTTTCTTGCATTGCTGCGATCTTCAGTTTGTCTCCTTCATCCTGTCCGCTGCAATCTTAGCCCTTTCCTTCTGTGACTGTATACTTGCTTTCATCTGCAGTTTTCTATCTATCATTTCATGGTGTCAGCTGTGGCTCAGTGGGTAGCATAGAAACATAGAAGATAGGAGCAGGAGTAGGCCATTCAGCCCCTCGAGCCTGCTCCGCCATTCAATGAGATCATGGCTGATCATCCAAATTCAGTACCCTGTCCCTGCTTTCTTCCTGTATCCCTTGATCCCTTTAGCTTTAAGAAATATATCCAACTCCTTCTTGAATATATTTAATGAATTGGCCTCTACTGCCTTCTGTGGTAGAGAATTCCACAGGTTCACCACTCTCTGGGTGAAGAAATTCCTCCTCATCTCTGTCCTAAATGGCTTACCCCTTATCCTTAGACTGCGACCTCTGGTCAGGGAGTCCAGAACCATCGGGAACATCCTTCCTGCATCTAGTCTGTCCAGTCCTGTCAGGATTTTATAAGTTTCAATGAGATCCCCTCTCATTCTTCTAAACTCCAGTGAGTACAAGCCCAATCGACCCAATCTCTCCTCATACGTCATTCCTACCATCCCAGGTATCGGCCTGGTGAATCTTCGCTGCACTCCCTCCATGGCAAGAACATCCTTCCTCAGATAAGGCAACCAAAACTGCACACAATACTCGAGGTGTGGTCTCACCAAGGCCCTGTACAACTGCAGCAAGACATCCTTGTTCCTGTACTCAAATCCTCTCGCTACGAAGGCCAACATATCATTTGCCTTCTTAACCGCCTGCTGCACCTGCATGCTTACCTTCAGCGACTGGTGCACAAGGACACCCAGGTCTCGTTGCACTTCCCCTTCTCCCAATCTATTGCCATTCAGATAATAATCTGCCTTCCTGTTTTTGACACCAAAGTGGATAACCTCACATTTATCCACGTTATATTGCATCTGCCATGCTTCTGCCCAATCACCCAACCTGTCCAAATCATCCTGGAGTTTCTCGGCATCCTCCTCACAGCACACACGCCCTCCCAGCTTTGTGTCGTCTGCAAACTTGGAGATATTACACCTAGTTCCCTCGTCTAGATCATTAATATATATTGTGAATAGCTGGGGTCCAAGGACCGATCCCTGCGGTACCCCACTAGTCACTGCCTGCCATTCGGAAAAAGACCCGTTTATTCCAACTCTTTGCTTTCTGTCTGCCAACCAGTTCTCTATCCAAGTCAATACCTTGCCCCCAATCCCATGTGCCTTAACTTTACATGCTAATCTCTTATGCGGGACCTTATCGAAAGCCTTTTGAAAGTCCAAATACACCACATCCAATCGTTCTCCCGTATCTATTTTACCAGTTACATCCTCAAAAAATTCCGGTAGATTAGTCCAGCACGATTTACCTTTTGTAAATCCATGTTGGCTTTGTCCGATCCTGTCACTGTTTTCCAAGTGCGCTGCTATTACATCTTTTATAATGGACTCTAGCATTTTCCCCACTACCAATGTCAGGCTTACCAGTCTGTAATTCCCCGTTTTCTCGCTACCACCTTTCTTGAATAGTGGGGTAACATTAGCTACCCTCCAATCCATGGGTACTGTTCCAGATTCTATGAAATGTTGGAAGATGATCAGCAATGCACCTACTATTTCTAGGGCCACTTCCTTAAGTACCCTAGGATGTAGATTATCAGGCCCTAGGGATTTAGTGGCCTTCAATCCCATCAATTTCCCTAACAATACTGATTTATTTCAGTTCCTCCCTTTCATCAGACCCTATGTTCCCCGGCATCTCTGGGAGGTTATTTGTGTCCTCCTTTGTGAAGACAGAACCAAAATATGTATTTAATTGGTCTGCCATTTCTTTGTTCCCCATTATAAATTCCCCTGATTCTGACTGCAAGGGACCTACGCTTGACTTCACCAATCTTTTTCTCTTCACATATCTATAAAAGCTTTTACAGTCAGTTTTTATGTTCCCTGCAAGCTTACTCTCATACTCTATTTTCCCCTTCTTAATTAATCCCTTTGTCCTCCTTTGTTGAATCCTAAACTGCTCCCAATCCTCAGGTTTACTGCTTTTTCTGGCCAATTATATGTCCTCTCCTTGGATCTTATGCTATCCCTAATTTCCCTTGTTAGCCACGCTTGAGTCACCTTTTTTGTTTTATTTTTATGCCAAACTGGGATGAACAAATGCTGTAGTTCACTTGCCCTCTTGCCTCGGAGTCAGAAGGTTGTGGGTTCAAGTCTCACTTCAGAGACTTGAGCACAAAATCTAGGCTGACACTCCCAGTGCAGTGCTGAGGGAGGTGCTGCATTGTTGGAGGTGCCGTCTTTTCTGTGAGATGCTAAACCGAGGCCCCGTCTGCCCTCTCAGGTGGATGTAAAAGATGCCATTTGAAGAAGAGCAGGGGGAGTTATCCCCGGTGTCCTGGCCAATATTTATCCCTCAATCAACATCACTGAAGCAGATGATCTGGTCATTATCACATTGCTGTTTGTGGGAGCTTGCTGTGTGCAAATTGGCTGCCATGTTTCCTACATTACAACAATGACTACACTTCAAAAAAAGTACTTCATTGGCTGTAAAGTGCTTTGGGACATCCAGAGGTTGTGAAAGGCGCTATATAAATGCAAGACTTTCTTTTATTACAGAATCACAGAAACCCCACAGTGCAGATAGAGGCCATTTCGGCCCATCGAGCCTGCACCGACACATATCCCACCCGATCCCCGTAACCCCTACACCAACACATATCCCACCCTATCCCTGTAACCCCATGCATTTAATCCCCCTAACACTAAGGGTCAATTTATCATAGCCAATCAACCTAACCCGCACATCTTTGGACTGTGGGAGGAAACCGGAGCAAACCCACGCAAACACGGGGAGAATGTGCAAACTCCACACAGACAGTCGCCCGAGGCTGGATTCGAACCCGGGTCCCTGGCGCTGTGAGGCAACAGTGCTAACCACTATGCCACCGTGCTTCCCATTACTCAGGATGCGGGTGACGCTGCCAAGCCCGTATTTATTCCCCGTCCTTAGTGGTTCTGAGCAAGTGGTGGGCCGCTTCCTTCTCGAACCGCTGCAGTCTTCATGGGTCATGTCGCTCCTACAATACCATTAGGTGGGGAATTCCACACACTGGCCCAGTAATGAAGGGACGGCACCAAATACAGGTCCAAATTAGTATGGTGCGCTACCTTGAGGGGGACGTGGAGGTGATGGTGTTTCCAAAACATTGCTGCTCTTGTCCTTCTCAGCGGTAGCTGTCTCAGGGAGAGATGTGTTGTTGAAGTAACCTTGGTGACTTACTGCGGTGCATTCTGCAGCTCGTACATACTGCAATCCCAGTGCGCTGATGGTCAGCTCGATAACGGGGGCTTCTTCACCCCAAGAAGATTATTTTTCTTTTTTTAAATTATTTTGCCCATGCCAGTTCTCTGAAAAAGCTTTCAACTTAGTCCCTTTCGCCATATGCTATCAATTTTTTCTTTTTCACCTATTTATACATTTCGCTTTTGAAAGCTATTATGGATTCTGCTTCCATCGCTGATTCTGGTTGTATGCCAAGCCCTAACAACCCTCTGGGTTAAAAAAAAAAAAATCTTCTAACCTCTCCCTTTGTTCTTTTCGTGATGAAAAAGGTACATTAAGCAATTAGGAATGCAAATGGCATGTTGGCCTTTATTGCAAGGGGGTTGGAGTATAAGAGTAAGGAAGTCTTGCTACAAATTGTACAGGGCCTTGGTGAGACCACACCTGGAGTACTGGGCACAGTTTAGATCTCTAGATCTAAGGAAGGATATACTTGCCTTGGAAGCGGTGCAATGAAGGTTCACTAGATTGATCCCTAGGATGAGAGGGTTGTCCTATGAGGAGAGATTGAGTAGATTGGGCCGATACTCTCTGGAGTTTAGAATGAGAGGTGATCTCATTGAAACATACACGATTCTGAGGGGGATTGACAGGGTAGATGCTGAGAGGTTGTTTCCCCTGGCTGGAGAGTCTAGAACTAGGGGGCATAGTCTCAGGATAAGGGGTCGGCCTTTTAAGACTGAGATGAGGAGGAATTTCTTCACTCAGAGGGGTTGTGAATCTTTAGAATTCTCTGCCTCAGAGGGCTGTGGAGGCTCAGTCATTGAGTATATTCAGGACAGAGATCGATAGATTTTTGGATGCTAAGGCAATCAAAGGATATGGGGATCGTGCAGGAAAGTGGAGTTGAGGTAGAAAATCAGCCATGATTTTATTGAATGACGGAGCAGGCTTCTCCTGCTCCTATTTATTGTGTTCTTAAACTTATTCCCTCTAATTGGATGCTCTGACTGTCAATCATCCCGCTCCCGCCAGATTTAAGGGAAAGCTCGCTAAGTACACGAGGGAGAATAAATAAAAGGATATGCTGAGAGGGCGAGATGAAGCAGGGTGGGAGGAGGCTCGTGTGGAGCATAAACACCGGCATAGACCAGTTGGGCTGAATGGCCTGTTTCTGTGCTGTAACTTCTATGTAATGCTAGTTACCGACTCACCAATCGGTGGAAATAGCGTATCGGAAACCTCAGAATTTCACACATCTCTAGCAGATCTCCTCTTAAACTTCTTTGTCCTAATGGATGTTCTAATTCTCCTGCAATGGCAACACAGTGCCACTCTATTGCCAGACACCATAAGAACATAACACATAGGAGCAGGAGTCGGCCATTTGGCCCCTCGAGTCTGCTCCGCCATTCAATAAGATCTGATCTTGGCCTCAACTCCACTTCCCTGCCCACTCCCCGTAACCCTTGGCTCCCTTATCATTCAAAAATCTGTCTATCTCCACTTTAAATATATTCAATGACCCAGCCTCCACAGCTCTCTGGGGAAGAGAATTCCAAAGATTCACGACCCTCAGAGAAGAAATTCCTCCTCATTTCCGATTTAAAAGGGTGCCCCCTCATTCTGAAACTATGCCCCCTAGTTCGAGATTCCCCCATGAGGGGAAACATCCTCTCTGCATCTACCCTGTCAAGCCCCTTCAGAATCTTATATGTTTCAATAAGATCCCCAATGAGTATAGGCCCAACCTGCTCAACCTTTCTTCATAAGGCAACCCCCTTCATCTCAGGAATCAACCTCGTGAACCTTCTCGGAACAGCTCTAGTGGGGCTCAGTGGAAGTGATGTAGCCTGGAGTGGTTTTGATTTAGTAGAATTGTCAAAGCAGGTTTCTGATGCTATAGTTGTGAAACTGCTGTGAAGATTTTAGAAGAGAAAAAAAAAGCAGTATTTAAGACTGCACCAGGGATTGGGGGGTGGGACAGGGGTGGGGGGCACAGTTGTGAATGATAGACTTGAGGATTTAGGGCTTTTTTCAGTGGAGCAGAGACTGTTAAGGAGTAAGGAAAGAAAGAATGAAAGAAAGAAAGACTTGCATTTATATAGTGCCTTTCATGACCTCAGGACATCCCAAAGCGTTTTACAGTAAATTAAGTATTTTTTGAAGTGTGGTCACTGTCGTAGTGTAGTGAAATGCAGCCGCCAATTTGCGCACAGCAAAATCCCACAAATAGCATTTAGATAATGACCGGATAATCTGTTTCTTTGACCAAGCTTTTGGTCATCTGCCCTACTATCTCCTTATGTGGCTCGGTGTCAAATTTTGTTTGATTACGCTGCTGTGAAGCACCTTGGGGCTTTTTACGATGTTAAATGTGCTATACAAATACAAGTTGTTGTTGTTGTTTGATTATTAGTGATGTGGGGAGTCATCCAGGGTTCCCATTCCAGGGACACTGGCTGGAAACTGCACATTTGTGGAGAGTAGCTGGGAACAAAATTGGATGCCCTCCACAGTCCAATAGTCTACTGCCATTCATTGTGGGGCTACTTGGGCAAGACACTGGTTGGCTGCTGTTACTCACCCAGCGAGAGTCACAGCCTTCAGGACAAGAGCGGAGAAAAGGGGGAATAAAACGATGCGGTTACTTTTTGTCGGAGGTGCCGCCCTTCAGATGAGACTGTGAATCCAGGCCCTTTCTGCCCATTCTGTTGCTTCAAGTGGATGATAAAGATGTCATGGCTACTATCTGAAGAAGATCCGAGGGCTCGCCCAATGTCCTGGCCATCACTCTTCCCTCAACCAACATAAAAAAAAACGTGCATTTATGTAGCACCTTTCACAACCACCAGACGTCCCAAAGCATTTTACAGCCAATTAAGTACTTTTTTTGAAGTGTAGTCACTGTTATAATGTAGGAAACGTGGCAGCCAATATGTGCACAGCAAGCTCCCACACACAGCAATGTGATAATGACCAGATAATCTGTTTTAGTGATGTTGATTGAGGGATAGATATTGGCCAGGAGACCGGGGATAACTCCCCAGCTCTTCTTCAAAATAGTGCCCGTGGGATCTTTTACACCCACCTCAGGGGCCTCAGTTTAACATCTCATCCAAAAGACGTCACCTCGGAGCGTGCAGCACTCCCTCAGTACTGTACTGGAGTGTCGGTCTGAATTGTTGTGCTCAAGTCCCACTCCAGGGACTTGAGCACAACAATTCAGACCGACACTCCAGCACAGTACTGAGGGAGTGCTGCACGCTCCGAGGTGACATCTTTCGGATGAGATGTTAAACCGAGGCCCCGTCTGCCCTCTGAGGTGGATGTAAAAGATCCCACGGGCGCTATTTTGAATATTGCTCAAGTCCCTGGAGTGGGACTTGAACCCACAACCTTCTGACTCCGAGGCGAGGGTGCTGCCCACTGAGCCACAGCTGACACTCGCCCACAAAAATATGCTTAACCGGTCTTTCATCTCACAACTGTTTATGGGTGTTGCTGGTACAGAATGGTTGACGTATTAGCCTATGTAACAAGAGTCACTGCACATTGTGTGACGCACTGAGATGTTTCAATACGTCAAGGCACTATATGAATCAAGAGGTTCAAATGACATAAACCACACAAGCAAAGCTCAGTTTGTGAATATTGCAAAGCCACTGGTATGCTATATAACACATCGGTTCCCACCTTAATTTCTTGCTCATTGTACAGTATAGTTTAAGAACCCGTTGTGGATGTAGAGCCTGACATTGTGTGCAGTGGCTTGTCTTCTGAAGTTTGAAGGGAGCACAGCCGTGCTGGTCAGGGCCAAAGTCCTCAGGTGGCTGAGATCACATGACAAGAAGCTCCGATTACACAGGGCAATTGGTGCCATTTAAGGGCAACCGCCTACCCACTAAATATTATGAACCATTACGCAATCTATCTAGTAACTTTGCCACAGCATATTAGAAGATTTTTTTTACATAAAAATTGAGAGTCCCTAACATCAGGGGTGAGCTGTACTGAGAGAGCATATACCCATTTTAACACATGGAGCTGGATTTGTGGGTTTTATTTTCCCAAAGCACGAGATGCACAAGAGCAGATTATGATTTATAAATCACAAAATGAGAGAATCTCAATCCAAGAGGCCTATTTTAGCTCAACAGACCCAAATCTGGCCAAAAATTCAGCGTCTGCTCTGACATCGTATTCCATTGTACATTAATGAGCATCAACAGCAGTCAAATAAAGCCTCAGTTTGTTACATTATTGGTCAGATTATACACTATTATCTATAAATATATTGATTCAGAATGCAACTAAAATAAATACTTACACATATATAATAAAACATATATAGATAGAGAGATTAGATATCCATATATAATAGAGATAGATAGATAAGAGAGAGCGAGGTGTGAGAGAGAGAGAGATAGATAGCTGAGAGAGAGAGAGATAGCTGAGAGAGAGGAGAGATAGCTGAGAGAGAGGAGAGATAGATAGATAGATAGAGAGGAGAGATATAGATAGAGAGGAGAGATAGATAGATAGATAGATACAGAGAGACAGATAGAGAGAGAGACAGATAGAGAGAGAGACAGATAGAGAGAGAGAGAGAGAGAGAGACAGACTGTGTATATGTATCTACATAGGTATGTAGGTAGAGTGAGAGTTTTAATATATGTTCAGGCCAGCTTTTCTTATGTTAAAAACACACAGATGCGGAATTGGTATTTTGCTTGACAATATAAAGGGGCACAAACACTGACTCACTCACTGACCTGGAAAAGGTAACGCGAAGCCGCCTTCCGTAGGAGGGTCCATCCCACGGCACAAACCAGGAACAAAAGCCCCTCGGTAGCGGTGAGGGAGGCGTTTTCCAGCAGGGTCCGTCTCGACAGCTCAAATCCGCAGTCCCCGCACTCCGCAATCGCAGTGTTCATGCGAGTGAAGCTTTTGAGCAGCACCTCGCCATAACCAGGCATCGGCTGCACCATCCTGACAACCTGCTTGCGAGCGCCAGCCTCCATCTAACACCGATTCCCCAATGGATTAACAAAAAAATATTATATTAGTCCCCAGGAATTGGTCACAGAAAAAAAAGACTCCACTGTAAACCCTTAATAAAGAAATCAGAGTCAAAGGAAAGGGATACTTTCCCTTGGGGTGAACACGAAACAATGTATCTGATTCTCAGCGATCTTCCAGCTTTAAACAATGCGATTGTTTACAACTGGATACAAAGTATTTCCCGGGAATGTTGCAATTTATTGCCCCGGACTAGTCGCTTCATGAATCAAATCTGGATCTCGCTGGGGTTGTACATTAAACGATTCTGAGACTCCCACTCGGGTCCACTTCACAAAATAAAAATCGACACAAAGTGCAACGGTTGAGAAATCCCCGGTCCATTAAATATTCATTAACAATGAATGTAATCCTCTTGGTTTTAAGACTTCTGCTGAGCAATTTGGTCTCGCAGCTTCCCAGCCTCACTTGCCCTTGTAGTTTCGCCCCGCTCGTCAGTTTCGCCCGCTGCCGGGTCAGTTTCTGGTTCAAGCCCCCTCTCCCACCAGCTCCTTATTCTCTGCCGGTTGCTGCAGTGTATCCGCGCATCTGAAACACAAGCAAAAGATCCAGATTTGACAGTCTGGTCACGTTTCTTTTCTTCACACACACAAAACAGCAGAATGACTCCGCCTTTACAGTCCGATCACGTTCAGATAGTACCGAGACCCGCCCACAGCCAGAGAAAGATGCACAGCTCGCCCAATCCGTGTGAGCCGTCAATCTGCAGCACTTAAACGTCACGCTCAAATCCCTTCACAGGACCCTTCCTTATCCCCCACCCCCCACACTTACAATAAGGTAAGGGGGGTGGGGGAGCGTATACATGCCTTGTGATTACTGAACACCGTCCCGCCCCCTCACCCGAGCCACAGCTTGCTGCTTGCCTGGAGACGGTCAGGGGAGCATAGGGGGGAGGCGCGGGAACGGACCATATCTTGGTGCCCAATATGTAACAACATGTCACAACCTAAGGAACATTGAGTGACTAACGAGCACACCCATAGCATATATACGCTAAAAATGTTTAAATCAATACCGAATGTACCCAACGACTGTTTTAAATTAAAACTGAATGCACCCAACGAGGGTCAACGACTGTTTAAATTAATACTGTCTGTACCCAACGAGGGTCAAAAACGTTTGACACCTACAGAATGTTGGAAACCTGTACTTTTTGTTATGTAAGCTTTGGCAACATGGTTCCCTGTAAACTTTTATGCCAATAAAGCATTTGAATTGAATTGAATTGATTAGAAGTATATCAGCTGGTCCTTCATAGTCGCTGGATCAAAATCGTGGAACTCCCTCCCTAACAGCGCTGTGGGAGCACCTTCAGCACACGGACTGCAGCGGTTCAAGAAGGTGGCTCACCACCACCTTCTCAAGGGGCAATTGGGGAATGGGCAATAAATGCTGGCCTTGCCAGTGACGCCCACATCCCATAAACAAAAAGAAAAACTGTGAATGCTGAAATAAAAGACTTGCATTTCTATAGCACCTTTCACGCTCTCAGGACATCCCAAAGGGCTTTACAGCCAATGAAGTACTTTTTTTTTTTGAAGTGTAGCCACTGTTGTAATGTAGGAAACACAGCAGCCAATTTGCGCACAGCAAGCTCCCACAATCAGCGATGTGATAATGACCGGATAATCTGTATTAGTGATGTTGGTTGAGGGATTAATATTGTCCAGGTGACCAGAGATAAGCCCCCTGCTCTTCTTCGAAATAGTGCCGTGGGATTGGTTTAATATTCTTGTTTGTTGTCTGAGCACTGGCGAGAAGATGCGAAGCGAAGAGCTCGGAGCAGCAGATCGATGCACTCCAAACCAAGGCCGGTCAATTTCTCTTTCGAGCTACATTCCAATGAGATTGGCAAATTCCTTCAATTTCAATGCTTGTTCCGAGGATAAGAACATAAGAACTAGGAGCAGGAGTAGGCCATACGGCCCCTCGAGCCTGCTCCGCCATTCAATAAGATTGCGGCTGATCTTCGACCTCAACTCCACTTTCCCGCCCGTTCCCCATACCCCTCGATTCCCCTAGACTCCAAAAATCTATCGATCTCAGTCTTGAATATACTCGACAACTGAGCATCCACAGCCCTCTGGGGGCAGAGAATTCCAAAGATTCCCCACCCTCTGAGTGAAGAAATTCCTCCTCATCTCAGTCTTAAACGGCTGACCCCTTATCCCGAGATTATGCCCCCTGGTTCTAGACTCTCCAGCCAGGGGGAAACAACAGGAGGAGGGAAGGCTAGCTCTGGTGGGAAACAGGTGTGGCAGGACCAAGCATGTCGGTACCAGCTCAGGCTCCCGCATCAACAGTAGCATAACAGCAGAACCAAGTCCATTGACTGCCATCTCCTTCCTCTTTTAAAAGGCACCATTTTCCTGGCCAATATTTATCCCTCAATCAACATAACAAAAACAGGTTATCTGGTCATTATCACATTGCTGTTTGTGGGAGCTTGCTGTGCACAAATTGGCTGCCGCATTTCCTACATTACAACAGCGACTATACTTCAAAAAATACTTCATTGGCTGTAAAGTGCTTTGGAACGTCCGGTGGTTGTAAAAGGCGCTATATAAATGCAAGTCAGTCTTTTTTTTTTCCATTTAATTCTTGGTGGTCCTGCTCCACACCACCCTCTCCTCCCCCCCACCCCTTCAGCCACCCAAGTGATTGAAGCCAATAATGTCAATGTCCCAGTGCAGCGTTGAGCATCATAATTCGATGCAATGGTTTGTTTCGATGTGTCAATTATTATGCTTCTGTGATTGGTTATTTGCTGCAACCGTCATGTTTCTACTGCTGCTTGTTTGGTGTGTAAGGAAGTAAGGAAATGGTGGGGTATCGTCATGGATACCAGCCCGAGCTCACTCAGTGCTTTCATAGGAACAGGAGGGGCCGTTCAGCCCATTGAGCCTGTTGCACCATTCAGTTAGATCATGGATGATCTGTATCTTAACTCCATCTACATTGCCTTGGTTCCATAACACTTAATACCCTAGCCCAACAAACATCTAACATCTCTGGACTAGATGGAACTTGGCTGCACAGATTCTAGAAAAAAGACTTGCATTTATTATAGCGCCTTTCACGACCTCAGGATGTCCCAAAGTGCTTTACAGCCAATTAAGTACTGTTTGAAGTGTAGTCACTGTTGGAACATAGGAAACGTGGCAGCCAATTGCACACAGCAAGCTCCCACAAACAGCAATGTGATAATGACCAGATAATCTGTTTTAGTGATGTTGGTTGAGGGATAAATATTGGCCAGGACACCGGGGAGAACTCCCCTGCTCTTTTTCGTAATAGTGCCATGGGATCTTTTCCGTCCACCTGAGAGAGCAGATGGGGCCTCGGTTTAATGTCTCATTCAAAAGACGGCACCTCTGACAGTGCAGCACTCCCTCAGCACTGCACTGGCAGTGTGAGCCTAGATTTGTGTGCTCAAGTCTCTGGAGTGGGACTTGAACCCACAACCTTCTGACTCGGGCGAGAGTGCTACCCACTGAACCACGGGTGACACAATCATTATATCGTGAATAGTTGGGTTCTGCTCAGGAAGTTCTGCTCGAGCGCAATAACAGTTTCAGAGTCGGACTCAGAATTGGCTCTTTGTAGTTCTGGCCTTTCCATTTTAGACCGGAGCTTAAATTACAAACTATGAATCCCCTCATGTACTACAGGTAGACTATCCTTTATCCGAAAACCTCGGGACCAGCCGTGTTTCGGTTTTCGGAAAATTTCGGATTTCGGAAGGTATTTTATAAGACTGGGAAATTTGTCGGGGGTGGGGGTCGGCGGGGGGGGGGGGGGGGGGGGGGAAAGAGAAAAGAATATCGGACAGGCCGCTGCAGCTATCGGACGGGCCACTGTATTGTTGGGTTGGCTCGGCCTGCAATCTCCTACCCAGGAGGGAACTCAGTGACCCTCTGCCCTGCTCAGCATAAGTCGTGCGCCACTCTGGTCATGTCGTGCGCACGACTTACGCTGAACGAAAAAACCTTCGGTTTTTAGAGGGTTTTGGTTTTCGGAAGTTCGGATAAAGGGTAGTCTACCTGTATAGCAATTGGAGGTTTGGTTATAATCAACTGTGTGGGATAAATGGAAAGAGTCCTCAATTATTCAAACTTTCCATTATTGAAACTAACCCATTTTCAGATTAAGAAAAAAAAAAAAATTTTAAAAATCGAACATTAAGAAATCCACTAAGTAGATAAACATCAGCACTATTACAGTGGCCATTAATGTGGTACCTTTTATTTGTAAATTATGAATAAAAATTATTTAACAAATGAATAAAACAGGACAGATGCGATCATGACTCAGCTAATGGAGCCGATTAGTTCAGTTACATGCACACAGCTGTAAAAAGGCTCGGGTTGTAAAACAAAACAGTCAGTAGTACTCGTTATATAACCAGCGGGAGGGTTATTGAAGCCCACCTCCCTTTCAAGCCTTGGCAAGCAGGTAGGGCGCTACACACACACTTTGGGGCTTCCATTCACAGCCTCTCGGAATCGGTAGCTCCTCTGAATCACAGGCCGGACATCATCCTGCAAAACAGAATAATTTATCTGGTTGTACAGCCACAGAGAAAGAGGGGTTAAATAACAGAAAGTCAACAAGGTCGTTTACATTGATCACCACAACCATCGACTCGAGTTTTCATTCTGGCCTGAGGCAAAGTTAAAAGGAGCTGCATCATCGCAAGCTTGATGCCCAGAATGGGACGCTACGGAGATACAAGAGGGGAGGGTGGAAGGAACACAAGAAATCAGAGCAGGAGTCGGCCATTCGGCCCCTCGAGCCTGCTCCGCCATTCAATGAGATCACGGCTGATCTTCGACCTCAGCTCCACTTTCCAGCCCGGTCCCCATATCCCTCGATTTCCTTAGTGTCCAAAAATCTATCAATCACTGCCTTGAATATACTCAATAATTGAGCCTCCACAGCCCTCTGGGGTAGAGAATTCCAAACATTCACAACCCTCAATGAAGAAATTTCTCAACTCAATCCGAAACAGCCGATCCCTTATCCTGAGACCATGACCCCTAGTTCTAGACTCTCCAGCCAGGGGAAACAACCTCTCAGCAGCCACCCTGTCGGAGGTGCCGTCTTTTGGTTGAGATATTAAACCGAGGTCCCGTCTGCTCCCTCAGGTGGACGTAAAAGATCCCATGGCACCATTTCGAAGAGGAGCAGGGAAGTTCTCCCCGGTGTCCTGGGGCCAATATTTATACCTCAATCAACATAACAAAAACAGATTATCTGGTCATTATCACATAGCTGTCTGTGGGAGCTTGCTGTGCGCAATATGGCTGCCGCATTTCCTACATTACAACAGTGACTACACTTCAAAAGTACTTCATTGGCTGTAAAGCGCTTTGGGACATCATGAAAGGCGCTATAGAAATGCAAGTCTTTCTATTTTCTTTTTGAATGGGGGCAAGGGGCAAATCACCTCTCAATTGCCTTCACACTAACTGTAGCAGCTGGTCATACAGGACCATTGGTAACTACAAAGCTGCCTGACTGCCCTCTTGGTTTGGGAATTGCGTGTAACAAGAGGTGATGGACAATTAAATGGGAAGAAAATAAATAAAACATTAAACTTTAGTCACCCAATTCATTTTCTAAGGCTAGGCCCACTAGAGACAACAACATCTTGCATTTATATAGTGCCTTGAACGTAGTAAAAAGGCCCAATATTATCGAACAAAATTTGACACCGAGCCACATAAGGAAATACATGGGACTGGGGGCAAGGTATTGACTTGGATAGAGAACTGGTTGGCGGACAGAAAGCAAAGAGTTGGAATAAACGGGTCGTTTTCCGAGTGGCAGGCAGTGACTAGTGGGGTACCGCAAGGATCGGTCCTAGGACCCCAGCTGTTCACAATATATATTAACGATCTGGACGAGGGAATTGGATGTAATATCTCCAAATTTGCAGATGACACAAAGCTGGGTGGGAGGGTATGCTGTGAGGAGGATGTCATGAAACTCCAGTACGATTTGGACAGGTTGGGTGATTGGGCAGAAACATGGCAAATGCACTATAATGTGGATAAATGTGAGGTTATCCACTTTTGGTGGCAAAAACAGGAAGGCAGATTATTATTTGAATGGCAATAGATTGGGAGAAGGGGAAGTGCAAAGAGACCTGGGTGTTCTTGTGCACCAGTCGCTGAAGGTAAGCATGCAGGTGCAGCAGGCAGTTAAGAAGGCAAATGGTATGTTGGCCTTCGTAGCGAGAGGGTTCGAGTACAGGAACAAGGATGTCTTGCTACAGTTGTACAGGGCCTTGGTGAGACCACACCTTGAGTATTGTGTGCAGTTTTGGTTGCCTTACCTGAGGAAGGACGTTCTTGCCATGGAAGGAGTGCAGCGAAGATTCACCAGGCTGATACCTGGGATGGCAGGAATGATGTACGAGGAGAGATTGTGTCGATTGGGCTTATACTCACTGAAGTTTAGAAGATTGAGAGGGGATCTCATCGAAACCTATAAAATTCTGTCAGGCCTGGACAGACTAGATGCAGGAAGGATGTTTCTGATGGCTGGGGAGTCCAGAACCAGGGGTCATATTCTAAGGATAAGGGGTAAGCCATTTAGGACTGAAATGAGGAGGAATTTCTTCACCCAGAGAGTGGTGAACCTGTGGAATTCTCTGCCACAGAGGGCGGTGGAGGCCAATTCATTAAATATATTCAAGAAAGAGTTGGATATATTTCTTAAGGCTAAAGGGATCAAGGGATATGGGGAGAAGGCAGGGACAGGGTACTGAATTTGGATGATCAGCCATGATCGCACTGAATGGCGGAGCAGGCTCGAGGGGCCGAATGGCCTACTCCTGCTCCTATCTTCTATGTTTCTATTAGGACAGAGCTTGGTCATAGAGGTAGTTTTTAAGGAGCGTCTTAAAGGAGGAGAGAAAGGTTGGGAGACGGAGAGGTTTAGAGAGGGAACTCCAGAGCTGAGGGCCCAGGCAGCTGGAGGCACGGCCACCAATGGTGGAGCGATGAAAATCGGGGATGTGCAAGAGGCCAGAGAGAAGAAATATCAATCTTGGATTCCCAGCAACACATACCAGTTCTGCCAGTTTCTGCAAGAATGGGATGAGTTTCCGCAGCTCCTGGTCTCTTGGATCTTTGAACCAGCTTTTGATTTGGATTCCATTTGCAATCTAGGAAGAGAAATTGGAAAGTTTCTAAAAGCCCACCCACTGTGGATTGGTCGGACAGCACGCAGAACCTCACTGAGTGTGGCATTACTGCCCTGAAGTGTGGGGTTCAAAGCTAGGAGCTTTCTCTATTAAAATCAGATCAATTGTTTTCAGATATCAAGACCAACAGTGCTCCGGCTCCAACATTTTGTGCTATGGGCAGGTAGGATATTAGTTCCTGCCCAAGATTCCCACACCCCCAATATCACGAGCACCTGCTGCCCTCTTGTGTCTCCGCTGGACTATCATGGAGAGGTGCGCAACAACAACAACCAACAAAAACAACACACAACAACCACCAGTATTTATATAGCGCCTTTAACGTAGTAAAATGTCCCAAGGCGCTGCACAGAAGTATTTTAAGACAAAAAATTTGACACCGAGTCACATAAGGATAAATTAGGGTAGGTGACCAAAAGCTTGGTCAAAGAGGTCGGTTTTAAAGAGTGTCTTAAAAGGAGGAAAGAGAGGCGAAGAGGTTTAGGCAGGGAATTCCAGAGCTTAGGGCCCAGGCAACAGAAGGCACAGCCATCAATGGTTGAGCGATTATAATCAGGGGAGCTCAAGAGCGCAGAATTAGAGGAGCGCAGATATCTCGGGGGGGGGGGGGGGGGTTGTGGGGCTGAAGCAGATTACAGAGATAGGGAGGGGCGAGGCCATGGAGGGATTTGAAAACAAGGATGAGCACAGAGCTCCGTGATTTACCACAGACAGCAAGCAAAACACTGCATACAGTTTCAACTCTAAGTTAAATTAAAGTTCCCCCTCTTCTCCCTTCAACATATGCTCTCTGTCAGTGCATTGCAAGGATCCTGCAGAAAACATGGTTGGACAGACCCAACCCACGACAATGCGAGTCAACAAACTCTCAGAAGACCCAAGGAATTAAAGCCACCACCCCCAGATGGAGAGAAGAGAGTACTGAGTGACAGCCAGCCCACAGGCTTGAGTGTGGGATCTAAACTCCTCGGGTCAGTCACAAACAAAACAACGTCTTTTCACTGTTCACAGCCCTGAAATATAACTATAATTGGAGTCTGATTCCAATTCGATCAAGTTAATCCAATGTGATTGCTGTCCCTTTGAGTTTCGTCTCACTTCTGTTCCCAACCCAGTTCACATCACGGGTATCTGATTTCCAGATACATTCATCGTGGGTTCTCCTGATTAGAAGTGACTGGTGATTTGAAAATGATCTTTAAGCCTCAATTTATATTGAAAGGAGCTGGTTTTAAGGAGCACAAATATCAGAGAAACCAATCAATCAGAAATATGGATACCCTCCTGCTATCTTTCAAGTGTGCAACATATGCTGGTCTACAATTCCATGCGCACCTGCTGCCCTCTAGTACCTCAAGAGGCCATCCAGGCATGAGCCTAGTCAAAGAGCTATTTGAACATGTGAGGCATCACAGCTGACCCTCATTGATGATCTCACTCAACATCCAGACACATGCACTTCCAAGCAGGGGGTCACTAGATAGTGATCACAAGTGGGAATTGTGCTTAATTTCTCCCTTCCTGCCCCAGGATTAATTATAGCAGCCTCACCACTGCCTTTGCAATCATCAGCGAACTCAAAGACAAGGGATTAAAAGCGACTTTCCTGTTCTATGCGGCGCAGTTCCACATTGGTTCCGCGCGCAAATGCACGAGACATTGGAAGACCTGACAGAACAAGGTCCTAAACTGAACCGGCTCTGCTCCCTCCCTCGCACTGACAGAGAGCGTATGTTGAAGGGAGAAGAGGGGGAACTTTAATTTAACCTGGAGTTGAAGCCGTATGCGGTGTTTTGCTTGCTGTCTGTGGTAAATCACGGAGCGCTGTGCTCATCCTTGTTTTCATATCCCTCCATGGCCTCGCCCCTTCCTATCTCTGTAATCACCCCACCCCATGCAAAGACACCGTTAATTCAGATCAAATTGTTGAACAACTACAAGAACAGAAAAACAATTGGACAAGTTAGGACTCTTCCGTCTTGGAAAGAGATGTCCCAGAAACATAGAGCAGGAGTAGGCCATTCGGTCCCTCAAGCCTGCTCCGCCATTTAATGAGATCATGGCTGATCATCCAAGTTCAGTACCCTGTCCCTGCCTTCTCCCCATATCCCTTTAGCCTTAAGAAATATATCTAACTCCTTCTTGAATATATTTAATGAATTGGCCTCAACTGCCTTCTGTGGTAGAGAATTCCACAGGTTCACCACTCTCTGGGTGAAGAAATTCCTCCTCATCTCTGTCCTAAATGGCTTACCCCTTATCCTTAGACTGTGACCCCTGGTTCTGGACTCCCCCACCATCGGAAACATCCTTCCTGCATCTAGTCTGTCTAGTCCTGTTAGAATTTTATAAGTTTCAATGAGATCCCTTCTCATTCTTCTAAACTCCAGTGAGTCTAAGCCCAATTGACCCAATCTCTCCTCCTACATCATTCCTGCCATCCCAGGTATCAGTCTGGTGAATCTTCGCTGCACTCCCTCCATGGCAAGAACATCCTTCCTCAGGTAAGGTGACCAAAACTGCACACAATACTCAAGGTGTGGTCTCACTAAGGCCCTGTACAACTGCAGCAAGACATCCTTGTTCCTGAACTCGGAAGATACAGAAGATACATAAAGTGAACCTAGAACAATTCCTTCAGTCACGTCAGCAGACCAGAGGGCGCAGGTTCAGGGTCGTAAAGAACATGTTTAGGACAGAGACCAGGAAGGATAGTTGAGGCCAGGACACTGGACTCATCCAAGTAAACAGCCAGTTCCGTGGGTTGGAAGACAGTAGAGTTGGTATTCTAGATGATGGGATCTTCAATGTTCTTCCTGGGGTTGCACTGAGCCATATAAACCAGGAAGATTCCAGGTTCAATCCTGCCCCCTGCCCCCACCCAGTTTTAGCAGATCTCATGTAGGGCAGTAATTGGGTATTATAATTGACCCAGGGTTCACCCCCCACCCACCCCTTCCATTTCCATCTCCATCCAGTGCTGGAACATTCACATGAATGTCAGGTGCAGACAGGATAGGGCTCAACTGTGATGCCAGTCATGGTTGAATAGTCAGGGTTCCCCACGCAGCGGTGACGGCGTGAATCTAACTTGTGCACCTCAACGACACAGTACATGATGACAGAGCTATGGTTACTCAAACAAGACAATTTCAATCAACACTAAAATATCTCCATGGAACAATATAATAAAATTATCACATACCTGACAAGCAAAAGCCTCAGCAGAGCTGTCTACAATAACCGTCCTGGCCAGATCCCTGCCAAGGACCGTCAGTTCCCGGATGTAGTTCCCCTGGACACAGACGCAGTGTTTCCGATACAGACGATGCCTGCAACAATTTGAGTTTCACTGATGAGGGACATTTTACTCAATTCCTCCATTTAAATGAGTCAAGCGCGTGAATCATTCTAAACTTACCCATTGACTTTCTCCAACCAATTTCATACAACACAGCAGGATCAGTGACAACCCAGTTATTGGTTTTGAGATTTTTTTTTAATTCATTCTTGGGATACGGATGTCGCTGGCATTTATTGCCCATCCTTAATTTGCCCTGGAGAAGGTGGTGGTGAGCCGCCTCCTTGAACCGCTGCAGTCTGTGTGGTGAAGGTGCTCCCACAGTGCTGTTAGCGGGGGAGTTCCAGGATTTGGACCCAGTGACGGTGAAGAAACGGCTGATATATTTCCCACTCAGGATGGTGTGTGACTTGGAGGGGCACTCGGAGGTGGTGGTATTCCCATTGCACCTGCTGCCCTAGGTGGAGGAGGTAGCAGGTTTGGGAGGTGTTACCAGATTCCTTTCTGAAAAGCTAAATTCTATTGAAGGCAAACGTGCAAGTGCCCCACAAGCTCAGTTTGCATTGTCTAATGTGGAACTAGGTCAAAAAGACCAAGTTCAGTCCTTGATCTTAGCTAGGAGGGCAATAGAGGACTCGGTGCCCCTGAACCGGGAGAGGAGTTGGCCAACATCCTCACTCCTGGTCACCATCCAGTGACATACGGCACAGAAACAGGCCATTCGGCCCAACCAGTCCATGCCGGCGTTTATGCTCCACTCGAGCCTCCTCCCGTCTTTCCTCATCTAACTCTATCAGCATAACCCTCTATTCCCTTCTCCCTCATGTGCTTTTCTAGATTCCCCTTAAATGCATCGATACTATTCGCCTCAACCACTCCCTGTGACAGCGAGTTCCACATTCTCACCACTCTCTGGGTAAAGAAGTTTCTTCTGAATTCCCTATTTCTGGGTGACTATCTTATATTGATGGGCTCTAAATTTGCTCTTCCCCACAAGTGGAAACACTCTCTGTGTGTCTACTCTATCAAAACCTTTCATAATCTTATAGACCTCTATTAGGTCACCCCTCAGCCTTCTCTTTTCAAAAGAGAGACCCAGCCTGTTCATCCTGATCTGATAGGTATAACCTCACATTTCTGGTATCATCCTTGTAAATCTTTTTTGCACCCTCTCCAGTGCCTCTATGTCCTTTTTATAATATGGCGACCAGAACTGTACGCAGTACTCCAAGTGAAAGGCTTCCCGCACAAGTGTGAACTACTTGCCTGATAATCCGCCGGTGTGGGTCCAATATATCCAGCAGTTTGTCAGTGTAATCCTTCGTAGCAGAAGTGAACAGGATAATCTATTGGAGAAAGAGGCATTGGATTAGGATAGGGTGTGGACCATTGACCTGCCAAGGCTCTGCCAAAAATTAAGGCGTTAGTTCAAAACCATAATTTCGCATCTTGAATTCCAAAACCTCTGTCCTACTACTGAGAGACAAATGGACACAGTCACCATCACAGAGAAGGTGGGGAAGGGACGAAATACTTGGATATGTACTTGAAGTACCGTAACCTACAGGGCTATGGACCAAGTGCTGGAAAGTGGGATTAGGCTGGAGAGCTCTTTCTCGGCTGGCACAGACACGATGGGCCGAATGGCCTCCTTCTGTGCTGTAAATTTCTACGATTAGGAAAGAGCTTGGCGATTCGCTGTGGGCTCGTCGCACACACCTCTCGGCAGCTAGCTTAAAACATTATTTCTGGCTCCTTCAATGCCTGGTGTTGTACTGAGCCAAAGAAACCAGGACGATGCCCGGTTTAATCCCCCACCACCATCACACCCCCCCCCCCCACCCCGGCACCTTAGCAGGTCCCAAGTGGGGCAGTAATTGGGTATTATAATTGACCCAGGGTCCCCTCCCCATCTCATCCAGTGCAGGATAGTACATAAACGTCAGGTGCTGACAGGATAGGGCTCAACTGTGATGCCACTCTTTGTTGAATAGGCAGGGTTACCCATGAAGAATGGCCACTATGGTGAAGTAGTGGAGCACAGCCAGCACTTGTCGAACCACGGGCTACATTTCCTGCCAGTTCATAGTCAATAGGCTAACAATCTAGCCCCATATGAGACAACGCCACTGGTGGTGAGGAGGGGAGAAGGAAAATAGATTCTAGGGGGGAATCAAAAAAAAGTTAACTGTTGACTTCGTTAAGCTCCTGTAATATTTTTCCTCAGACAGATGACATGGTATCTGCAAGCCAAGGTTTACACAATTTCCTTCTCTCATCTTCGTCCCAATTCCCCCCTCCAATTTAGACACATTGGGTTAATTAATGCACTCAAGAAAACTTCGAGACACAAAATCTGGCCTGGTACTAACCATGACAGTCGATCAATATAAAAATCTACCTGGCCCCAAATGGACGCATTTTTGTTTGCTGCCTATCCCAGGAGATCACAAAGCTGCTGGAGTGCAGGAAATGTTTAGTTGCGATGCTCCACGCACCATGAGGTGTGGGGCAGGCTTGATGGGCCAGCTGGTTTTTTTCATGTTCGTATGTTCAATGGTTTCATAAGAACACAAGAACATAAGAATTAGGAGCAGGATTAGGCCATCCGGCCCCTCGAGCCTGCTCCGCCATTCAATAAGATCATGGCTGATCTTCAACCTCAATACTTTCTTGCCCGATCCCCATATCCCTTGATTCCCCTAGAGTCCAAAAATCTATCGATCTCAGCCTTGAATATACTCAACGATTCAGCATCCTCTGGGGTAGAGAATTCCAAAGATTCACAACCTTCAGAGTGAAGAAATTTCTCATCAGTCTTAAATTGCCAACCCCTTATCCTGAGATTGTGACCCCTAGTTCTAGGCTCTCCAGCCAGGGGAAACAGCCTCTCAGCATCTACCCTGTCAATCCCCCTCAGAATTTTATATGTTTCAATGAGGTCACCTCTCATTCTTCTGAACTCGAGAGTATAGGCCCAATCTACTCAATCTCTCCTCATAGGACAACCCTCTCATCCCAGGAATCAATCTTGTGAACATTTGTTGCACTGCCTCAGGTATGGTGTGGAGATGCTGGTGTTGGACTGGGGTGGACAAATGTAAGAAGTCACACAACACCAGGTTATAGTCCAACAGTTTTATTTGAAATCACAAGCTTTCGGAGCACTGCTCCTTCGTCAGGTGAAGTGGAGAGATGCATAAAGACACAACTTATATAGTCAGAGAATAATGCCAGATGATTACAGGTAATCTTTCTAACTGCCATTTATCACACCTCGGCAGAGAGATAATCACAGCGATCAATGGTGTGAATGGTGTCCAAACAGGTTAGTCAGGAAAACATTACATCAAAGAACAATGAGGTGGGGTCACAAGGGGTCAAATGTTGCAGATGCTGGGGTCTAATGTTGCAGATGCTGGGGTCTGTATGAAAAACAAAAAACAGACAAAAAAACATTTTTTTGCTGGAAATCACAGCAGGTCCAGCCGCATCTGCGTAGAGAGAACAAGCCAACGGCGACTCGAGTCTGGACGACCCTACGTCAGGTGGGGTTACATGTAGCATGACATGAACCCAAGATCCCGGTTGAGGCCGTCCTCATGAGTGCGGAACTTGGCCATCAGTTTCTGCTCTACGATTTTGCGTTGTCGTGTGTCTCGAAGGCCACCTTGGAGAATGCTTACCCGAAGATCGGAGGCTGAATCTCCTTGACTGCTGAAGTGTTCCCCGATACACGATATCAACAAGTTCCATCCCACCATCAAACTCACCATGGACTACTCCTCAGAATCGGTTTCATTCTTGGACACACGAATCTCCATCAAAGACGGACACCTCAGCACTTCACTCTACCGCAAGCCCACAGACAACCTCAGGATGCTCCACTTCTCCAGCTTCCACCCTAACCACGTTAAAGAAGCCATCCCCTATGGACAAGCCCTGCGAATACACAGGATCTGCTCAGACGAGGAGGAATGCGATGGACACCTACAGACGCTGAAAGATGCCCTCGTAAGAACGGGATATGACGCTCGACTCGTCGAGTGACAGTTCAGACGGGCCACAGCAAAAAAATCGCATAGACCTCCTCAGAAGACAAACACGGGACACAACCAACAGAGTGCCTTTCATCGTCCAGTACTTCCCCGGAGCAGAGAAACTACGCCATGTTCTTCGCAGCCTTCAACATGTCATCGATGACGACGAACACCTCGCTAACGCCATCCTCACACCTCCACTACTCGCCTTCAAACAGCCGCCTCACCTCAAACAGACCATCGTTCGCAGCAAATTACCCAGCTTTCAGGAGAACAGCGACCACCACACCACACAACCCTGCCACGGAAACCTCTGCAAGACATGCCAGATCATCAACACAGATACCATCATCACACGTGAGGACACCACCCACCAGGTACATACTCATGTGACTCGGCCAATGTTGTCTACCTCATACGTTGCAGGAAAGGATGCCCCGGAGCATGGTACATCGGCGAGACCATGCAGACACTGCGACAACGGATGAACGGACACCGCGCAACAATCACCAGGCAGGAGTGTTCCCTCCCAGTCAGGGAACACTTCAGCAGTCAAGGACATTCAGCCTCCGATCTTCAGGTAAGCATTCTCCAAGGCGGCCTTCGAGACACACGACAACGCAAAATCGTAGAGCAGAAACTGATAGCCAAGTTCCGCACTCATGAGGACGGCCTCAACCGGGATCTTGGGTTCATGTCACGCTACATGTAACCCCACCTGGCATAGGGTCATCCAGACTCGAGTCATCGTTGGCTTGTTCTCTCTACACAGATGCGACTGGACCTGCTGTGATTTCCAGCAAAAAAAATGTTTTTTTGTCTGTTTTTTGTTTTTCATACAGACCCCAGCATCTGCAACATTTGACCCCTTGTGACCCCACCTCATTGTTCTTTGATGTAATGTTTTCCTGACTGACCTGTTTGGACACCATTCACACCTTTGATTGCTGTGATTATCTCTCTGCCGAGGTGTGATAAATGGCAGTTAGAAAGATTACCTGTAATCATCTGGCATTATTCTCTGACTATATAATCTGTGTCTATAGGCATCTCTCCACTTCACCTGATGAAGGAGCAGCGCTCCGAAAGCTTGTGATTTCAAATAAAACTGTTGGACTATAACCTGGTGTTGTGTGACTTCTTACATCTTCCTCAGGTAAGGAGACCAAAACTGTGCACAGTTTCCTTGGTTGCTTGCTGAGAGGAGATCAATCTGCCTTTGTGAGGGTGGGTGAAATACACACCCTTTGGGGAAGTATGCACGACTGTGGACTAGTCACATGAAAAGGAAGTGTTCTCGTCCTACTGTTTGTAAGATAATGCCCGAGAGGCTACATGCACGGAGGAAACAAACCAGATTTGGTAATTAATCAGCTAAGGAATAGGGGGCAAGCAGCCAGCTGTCCATGCTCTCTCTGTCCAGGGCCATGTAATTAGTGAACAACTTGCTTCCTGATTACTGAGAGAAAAAAAAAATCATCTTTACAGAAACTTGCCTAATGAGATAAAAGCTCATTGTGAGGGGTGAGCAAGCTGACTGGACCAGGTATAATGTGTAGCAGCTCAAAATGCCTGTCTAGTTCACTTGAAGACTGCGCAGCTCAGTCACAGCAGCAAGAAAATACTGCTTGGGGCTGGTTTTGCTTCACCAAAAAAAAAAGTTTCATTGTCTCTAGGAAGAACCAAGAACGTTGAAACAATTTGATAAGCTGATCCCAGAAAATAGTTTTAATGCACCACTTGAAGTATTGTAGTTATTTGGCTGGTTTTAGAAACATAGAAAAATAGGAGCAGGAGTAGGCCATTCGGCCCTTCGAGCCTGCTCCGCCATTCAATATGATCATGGCGGATCCTCTATCTCAATACCATATTCCCGCTCTCTCCCCATACCCCTTGATGCCTTTTGTGTCTAGAAATCTATCTCCTTCTTAAATATATTCAGTGACTTGGCCTCCACAGCCTTCTGTGGTAGAAAATTCCACAGGCTCACCACCCTCTGAGTGAAGAAATTTCTCCTCATCTCAATCCTAAATGTCCTACCCCATATCCTGGGACTGTGACCCCTCGTTCTAGACCCCCCAGCCAGGGGAAACATCCTCCCTGCATCCAGTCTGTCTAGCCCTGTCAGAATTTTATACGTTTCAATGAGATCCCCTCTCATTCTTCTAAACTCTAGTGCATACAGGCCTAGTCGACCCAATCTCTCCTCATATGACATTCGTGCCCGCCCAGCGGGCTCAGCAGGCCAATTAAGGGCCACCCGGCAACAGGTGACGTCACAGATTGATATTTCATCTGTCAAGACCTTTTGACAGATGAAATCTCAGCGCTTGACAGCTGTTTGAAGCTGTCAAACACTGACAATCTGTACTCCAGGTTAATTCCTTCCTCTCAGGATGATTTAGAGATCTCCCCAGAACAGAAAGCTGAATGCTGGAACTTTTGACAGATCGCGGCCATTCTGTTTTCTGTGCCGGTGAGATGAGGGACTCCCGAGACCTGAAGGAAGGAAGGCTGTAAAGGTAAGAAAAGGTAAGTAAAACTTCTTTAAACACTTTACTCACACCAAACACACTTACCTTTGCACTCCTGCACCCATCACTCACCTGAACACCGGACATCTCGACCCCTCCAAGCCCTTCATCCCGATGGCCCGCCTCGCTAACTTAGCGTCGTTTGGAGCCGTCAGGAATCCCACATTTCACCAATGAAAATAGGGATTAGGCTAAAAACTGCCTGTTAACAGGCAGTTAATTGGCACTAATCCCCTTCCCGCCTCGGGGAGGTGGGTCCCAGTGCGGGGCGGGTACCCGCCTCCTTTGAAACTGGCATGGAGGCGGGTTTGGGGCGGGATGGATTCGTGCCCCTCGATTTCGGGATTTTAACCCCTCACACGCCTCCAATCCCGCCTCCACGGCCCAATGAAAATCCTGCCCTTTATATCACTGGCACAATGTGAGGGGGTTGTACCCATTCTGTTCACTGTGTTTACCTCATAGAACTGAGACAGGCTTTCGAGGAACTCCTTGCAGTAAGGCCTCAACCTCACATAGACCTGGAAAAACAGGAAGAGACAGGAGAAACCCTTTTAAAAATCCCTCAAACTTTTACCTTAGGTTTCCCCTCCCCACATGCACAGTTGTCCAATTCAGAGAGTGTTTGCTCTCCTACATTGGCTCCCAGTCACTGTGATTTTAAAATTCTCATCCTGGTTTTCAAATCCCTCCGTTGCCTCACCCCTCCCTATCTCTGTAACCTCCTCCAGCCCTACAATCCTCCGAGATCTCTGCGCTCCTCCAATTCTGGTCTTTTGCATTTCCCCGATTTTATTCGCTCCACCATTGGTGGACGTGCCTTCAGCTGCCTGGGCCCTAAGCTCTGAAACTCCCTCCCTAAACCCCTCTGTCTGTCCATATCTCTTCCCTCCTTTAAGACACTCCTTAAAACCTACCTCTTTGACCAAGCTTTTGGTCACCTGTCCCAATACCTCCTTATGTGGCTCGGTGTCAAATTCTGTTTGATTGATTACACTCCTGTGAAGCAACTTGGAGTGTTAAGGCACTATGTAAATGCAAGTAATTGTTGTTATCGTCATCGTCGTCAAGAAACTTGTTCCTATGTAGCTGCCAACAGTACTCCAAGGCCATCCACAAATAGCCACCAGGAGTGGTGCAGATCGAGTCTTCCCCTCACCAATGTTCCTGCTTGGGAAGTATCTCTCCCAGCTGAGGTGAGGAATGTCCATGAGCTAACACACTAGTCACCCAAAACAGCACTAGTAGGCCGCTAGAAAATACGGCTTCAAGTTAGACTCTTCAGCTACTATATCACAGCATAAGAACATAAGAAATAGGAGCAGGAGTCGGCCATTTGGCTCCTCGAGCCTGCTCCGCCATTCAATGAGATCATGGCTGATCCGATTACTCCACATTACCGCCTACCCCCTATAACCTTTCACCCTCTTGCTTATCAAGAATCTATCTACCTCTGCCTTAAAAATATTCAAAGACTCTGCTTCCACCGCCCTCTGAGGAAGAGAGTTCCAAAGACTCACGACCCTCTGAGAAAAAATTTCTCCTCATCTCGGTCTTAAATGGGCGACCCCTTATTTTTAAACAGTGACCCCTTGTTCTAGATTCTCCCACAAGAGGAAACATCCTCTCCACATCCACCCTGTCCAGACCCCTCAGGATCTTATATGTTTCAATCATTATTTGTCTTTCTTTTCCTCTCTTCACCCCGCCCCCCCCCACCCCACTTCCCCAAAGAGAAGCTTGGCTTCCTCAGATGCTCCAGAAGTTCAGAACACTGGGTGGACTGGGAAGAGGAGCGGAGGGGGGGGGGGGGGGGGAAGGGGGAGCGGTGATTTGGTTTTATTGCAGACTTGGGAACTTAGCACAAATCTTTGGCGACGAGCCTCTTTTACTGGGGCGGTGTGTGTGGACAAAGGCTCCTGACTACTGTGAATGACCCCTGGCCTTTCCCCCCCACCCCACAGATTGAGCACAGACAACGAGCGTCAGTGCGGGTGCACAATTGACAGTGCGTGGCCTGTGGGGACATCCCGAGCAGTTTATAAATCAGGAACTCCACTATTCAATGCAACACTGGACTGAATAGTCTATTATCAGGGCTCGCAAGAAAGCATAAGATAAAGCTCGTTGTTCTGCAGCTCTGGAGGAGGGCTGCGCGTGTGCAGTTTCAAAAGCAAGTGGGTTACAGTCTGTCTCAGTGAAACAAAGGTCAGCGACAGCCAGTGATTTAAAAAAATGTATTTGCAACATTCAATTACGCATCAGGTTTAGTCAGTCTACACAGTGTCCCAACGATAGCTCATACATTATTCACATTGTACAGTTGCACGTCGGTCGGGGGCGTGGGCAGCAGTCTGCGCGAGAAGGTTGAAGTGGGTTGTTGACTGTGGCTTTCTGGGCAGGGCAGATATCCTGAGCTAGGTCAACTTTACCAGAGAGAGGGGAGGAGGAAGAAGGAAGATGACATTCTGCTGTTGTGCTGATTTTTATGAGGGGAGAAAGGGTAGAAAGACTTGCATTTCTATAGCGCCTTTCACAACCTCACGACATCCCAAAGCACTTTACAGCCAATGAAGTACTTTTTGGAAGTGCAGTCACGGTTATAATGTGGGAAACGCAGCAGCCAATTTGCGCACAGCAAGCTCCCACAAACAGCAATGTGATAATGACCGTATAATCTGATTTAGTGATGTTGATTGAGGGATAAATATTGGCCCCAGGACACCGAGGAGAACTCCCCTGCTCTTCTTCGAAATATGGGATCTTTTACGTCCACCTGAGAGAGCAGACGGGGCCTTGGTTTAACGTCTCATCCGAAAGACGGCACCTTCGACAGTGCAGCACTCCCTCAGCACTGCACTGGGAGTGTCAGCCTAGATTTTGTGCTCAAGTCTCTGGAGTGGGACTTGAACCCACAACCTTCAGAGTCAGAGGTGAGGGTGCCACCCAGAGGTGGGAGGGGCGATACACATTTGGACATCACCAATTATATCTGCAGCAACACAACCCAGATTGTTTAGCTATTTGGCCAGTTCAAGGCTTGTACAGACTCATACAGCAGTAAAGTTAAACAAAAAGTGACAATGGTTTTGTTTATTCGTTTATGGGATGTGGGAGTCTCTGGCAATGCCAGCATTTATTGTCCATCCCTAATTGCCCTTGAGAATGTACTTTGTATAATCCCACACCCAGCAGACTAACAATTCTAGTCTGAGCATAAATCTCAGGAATTAGCAAATGAATATAGATAAGTGTGAGGTGGTACATTTCGACAGGAAGAACAAGGAGGCCACATACTCCTTGGAAAATAAGTGAATAAATGGGGTAGAGTCGTCGAGGGGTCTGGGGGTACAGATACACAAATCACTACACGTAGCCACGCAGGTTAATAAGGTCATAAAAAAAAGCAAACAAAACACTGGGGTTCATTTCTAGCAGGATAGAATTGAAAAGCAGCAAAGTTATGTTAAACTTGTATCAAACCGTGGTTAGTTTACACTTGGAGAATTGTGCACAGTTCTGGTCTCCCCATTTTAAAAAGTATCGAGAGGCACTGGAGAAGGTGCAAAAAAGATTTACTAGAATGATACCAGAACTGGGAGGTTATACCTATCAGGAAAGATTGAACAGGCTGGGGCTCTGGTCTCTAGAAAAAAGGCGGAGGGGTGATAGAGGTCTTTAACATTATGAAAGGATTTGATGGGGTAGACACAGAGAAGATGTTTCCACTTGTGGGGGAGACCAGAACTCAGGGCCATAAATATAAAATAGTCACTAATAAATCCAATAGGGAATTCAGGAGAAACTTCTTTACTCAGAGAGTGGTGAGAATGTGGAACTCGCTCCCACAGCGAGTGGTTGAGGCGAATAGTATAGATGCATTTAAGGGGAAGCTAGATAAACACATGAAGGAGAAAGGAATAGAAGGAAATGTTGATGGGGCGAGATGAAGAGGGATGGGAGGAGGCTCGTGTGGAGCATAAACACCGGCACGGACCAGTTGGGCCGAATGGCTCGGTTTCTGTGCTGTAAATACTATGTAATTCTATCTAACTCAAACATACATATACACCTCCTCTCCCCCCCCCCCCCCCACCCCCAAGTTTGACAAACCTGGTAACTTTTATCCTGAAAGTGGACAGGGAATACAAACTCGGCGTCCTCCATGACAGTCAGCTGGCAATGAACGAGAGTCTCGTCCTACAATTAAAGAGAGGTCAAATAGCAAAGGATTGCAGTTGGGTTACAACGAGGCTGGAAACCGAGTGCTTCCCCTCCTCTGTGCCTTTGCACATTTTAAGCTGCCATGGTTGGTTTTGGGGTGAAGGGGTAGCGAGCTGGTTCTCTGGTTTGGATTCCATCGGGATGGCAATACAAAGGGGTCGATTTTCAGTGTGCCATGAGGTGGGCTTTTAGGCGTGCGGGGGGCTAAAATCCCGAATTCGGGGGTCCCGACACCATCCCGCCCAAAACCCGCCTCCATGTAAGTTTCAAAGGAGGCGGGTACCCGCCCCGCACTGGGACCCGCCGACCCGAGGCGGGAAAGGATTCGTGCCAATTAACAGGTAGTTACGGGCAGTTTTTAGCCTAATCTCTATTTTGAAGGGTGTCGTGTGGGATTCCCGACGGTCCAAACCACACCAAGTTAGTGAGGCGGGCCGTCGGGTTGAAGGACTTGGAGGGGTCGAGAGGTTGGTGTTCAGGTGAGTGATGGGTGCATGAGTGCAAAGGTAAGTGTGTTTGGTGTGTCTAAAGAAGTTTAAATTACCTGTACTTACCTTTACAGCCTTCCTTCCTCTAGGTTTCGGGAGTCCATCATTCAGCCGGCACAGAAAGCAGAATGGCTGCGAACTGTCAAAAGTGACAGCCTGCAGCTTTCAGTGCCGGCGAGATTTCTAACTGAGTCTGCGTAGAAGGAATCAGGTTAGAAGTAAGACTGTCAGTGTTTGACAGCTTCAAACAGCTGTGAAACACAGATATTTCATCTGTCAAAAGGTCTTGACAGATGAAATTTCAGTCTGTGACGTCACCTGTTGCAAGGTGGCCCTTAATTGGCCTGCTGAGCGGGCTCAACAAGGTCAATCAAGTGAAAATTGCGTGGATTGGCCACATCTCGATGGAGGCGGGACTACAACCCCGAAAGTTGTAGTCCCGCCTCCTTCCCGACTTCTGAAAATCCAGCCCAAAGCATCTGCACCAATGAGCACAGGAACCATGTAACCGAGTAAAATACAGTCCAGCCCGCGCCAGATTCTCAAACACTTGCTGCTGTAATTGTTCATTATTATTTTTTTTGGGGGGGGGGGGGGGGGGGGCGGTGGCAGAGGGGCCAAGAGGGTCATGCTCGAGTCCAGTTACATGGGTACTGGCCACTCTCTCCGTCCGCACCCAAATGGCCTTTCTTCATGGGTGAGTCTGGGCAGGGCCAGCCTTAGGGAAAATGCCACCATGGGTGAACTTGTATATTGGTGCCCTTTCAGTTACAGTATGTAATAGTATTGGCGAAAGTTTCAGAAATAAAACTGTCATCTCAAAAGCTTTTTCATAGTTTAAATAATAAATGTCATAAAAAACATTACAGCTAAGTGACAAATAAACTAAACATTAAATTAAACACTAAACTAATAAATAACAAATAGAAAACCATGTTCACCAAGATATTTGGAGCCACATCATTCTCGATAGACAGGATGGCCAGCGGAGAGAGCCTGCCGTCTCCTGTGGTCAATCGCAAATATGTTTGTGAGCTTCAACTTCGAGAAGCTCCGTTCGCTGCTCGCCCTCGATACGGGCAGGGTTAACAGGATCCTGAGTGCTGTCCATCGCCAGTGATACGGGCAGGGTTAACAGGATTCCAAGTGCTGTCCATCGCCCTCGATACAGGCAGGGTTAACAGGATCCTGAGTGCGATTCATCGCCAGTGATACGGGCAGGGTTAACAGGGCCCTGAGTGCGATTCATCGCCAGTGATACGGGCAGGGTTAACAGGATCCTGAGTGCGCTCCATCGCCCTCGATACAGGCAGGGTTAACAGGATCCTGAGTGCGATTCATCGCCAGTGATACGGGCAGGGTTAACAGGGCCCTGAGTGCGATTCATCGCCAGTGATACGGGCAGGGTTAACAGGATCCTGAGTGCGCTCCATCGCCCTCGATACAGGCAGGGTTAACAGGATCCTGAGTGCGATTCATCGCCAGTGATACGGGCAGGGTTAACAGGATCCTGAGTGCTGTCCATCGCCCTCGATACGGGCAGGGTTAACAGGATCCTGAGTGCGATTCATCGCCAGTGATACGGGCAGGGTTAACAGGATCCTGAGTGCGATTCATCGCCAGTGATACGGGCAGGGTTAACAGGATCCTGAGTGCGCTCCATCGCCAGTGATACGGGCAGGGTTAACAGGATCCTGAGTGCGCTCCATCGCCAGTGATACGGGCAGGGTTAACAGGATCCTGAGTGCGCTCCATCGCCAGTGATACGGGCAGGGTTAACAGGGCCCTGAGTGCGATTCATCGCCAGTGATACGGGCAGGGTTAACAGGATCCTGAGTGCTCTCCATCGCCCTCGATACAGGCAGGGTTAACAGGATCCTGAGTGCGATTCATCGCCAGTGATACGGGCAGGGTTAACAGGATCCTGAGTGCGATTCATCGCCAGTGATACGGGCAGGGTTAACAGGATCCTGAGTGCGCTCCATCGCCAGTGATACGGGCAGGGTTAACAGGATCCTGAGTGCGCTCCATCGCCAGTGATACGGGCAGGGTTAACAGGATCCTGAGTGCGCTCCATCGCCAGTGATACGGGCAGGGTTAACAGGATCCTGAGTGCTGTCCATCGCCAGTGATACGGGCAGGGTTAACAGGATCCTGAGTGCTCTCCATTGCCAGTGATACGGGCAGGGTTAACAGGATCCCGAGTGCTCTCCATCGCTCTCGATACGGGCAGGGGTAACAGGATCCTGGGTACTATCCATCGCCAGTGATACGGGCAGGGTTAACAGGATCCTGAGTGCTCTCCATTGCCAGTGATACGGGCAGGGTTAACAGGATCCCGAGTGCTCTCCATCGCTCTCGATACGGGCAGGGGTAACAGGATCCTGGGTACTATCCATCGCCAGTGATACGGGCAGGGTTAACAGGATCCTGAGTGCTCTCCATCGCCAGTGATACGGGCAGGGTTAACAGGATCCTGAGTGCTATCCATCGCCTCCGATACAGGCAGGGTTAACAGGATCCAGAGTGTGATTCATCGCCTCTGATACAGGCACGGTTAACAGGATCCGGAGTGCTCTCCATGTGCTTGGGAACTTGCTCTTGAAACTTGAAGTTTGCTCTTCATGAGGAGCCCTACAGTCTGTTGGAAGCAGGCTTTGGAGAAAGCCAAGATCTTCGCAGAGGTTGACGCCATTAATGTCAAACCCTCTTGACCACGGCGTTCCCCTCCCGACCCCGACCATGGCGCCCTGGGCGGTCGCCCACCTGTAAGGCCAGCCTGGGACTGGGCACAACTTTCACCAAAAGCAAGGTCACAAACACCAAGCCTACATCTACCTCTTGCCCCACTTCAATCAGAAGCAAGATGCCTAAGATACACCAACTCCTCAGTTCAGAACATGAGTTTAGCCGGAGTCTTCCTGCAGCCAACTCAACATTGACCAAGACAAATGACCCTGGCTCATCAGCACAGATACTTCCGCCTCAGGAGGGACTTTAGCTCTTTTTAAAAAAAAAGGGACCACTCGTTGGGTCTTCTGGCTTCAGTGGATGGAAGGATCACAAGTCAAAACACAGCAGTGTCCTTGACTTATTGTAACTAAACACGATACTTACCAGCCCCAGAACTAGCGAATGATCCGGCATGCTGCGGGTTTTAAGAGGCAGGATGGCTTTTCGAAATTTCTTTTTCACTGAGCTTTGCACTTCTTTAATGAAATTGTATCTGGGGAAAAAAAAATTAAAATCTGGGATTTCAATTGAAAAAAAAAAAAAATGATTGATCTTAGAACTTAAATCCATTACAGTCCACCTGACCCACTCAACTGAACACAGCCAGACATTCATATCCGGTATCACTGACAAGTCGGAGGAATCCTGTAACAAAGCATCTTTAGCTTGATGGTGAATTTTGAGCTCCTTTTTCTACAATTTTCCCCCACCTCAAAAGCATTCCTTGATCAGATGATATCCTGAACTGAGGCCCCATCTGCAGTTCAAGTGACTGTTGATTTGAAACATAGAAGATAGGAGCAGGAGTAGGCCATTCAGCCCCTCGAGCCTGCTCCGCCATTTAATGAGATCCTGGCTGATCATCCAAACTCAGTACCCTGTCCCTGCGATCTCCCCATATCCCTTTAGCCTTAAGAAATATATCCAACTCCTTCTTGAATATATTTAATGAATTGGCCTCAACTGCCTTCTGTGGTAGAGAATTCCACAGGTTCACCACTCTCTGGGTGAAGAAATTCCTCCTCATCTCGTCCTAAATGGCTTACCCCTTATCTTTAGACTGTGACCCCTGGTTCTGGACTCCCCCGCCATCAGGAACATCCTTCCTGCATCTAGTCTGTCTAGTCCTGTTAGAATTTTATAAGTTTCAATGAGATCCCCTCTCATTCTTCTAAACTCCAGCGAATATAAGCCCAATCGACCCAATCTCTCCTCATACGTCATTCCTGCCATCCCAGGTATGAGTCTGGTGAGTTCTCCCAGAGTCGGGATCAATATTCCTTCCTCAACCAACTCCATCAATAACGCATCATTCATTTCATTTCTGCACAACCGCGCTTGCTACACGCACAGTGACAGCCACATGTGGCGAGACAAGTGATTGCACTTCAAAGCAATTTATTGTATGTGAAGTGCTTTAGAATCTTTTGTGCTGTAGGTGCTATTTATGGGAAGACGCACGTTGTGGAGACAGCTCACTTGGAAGTGGGTTAAAACTGTGCAGCTTCACCAGCCTCCTTTCGTGCTTAGCACGTAAACATTTCTTTTTCCAGCCAATTCTCCTCATTGACAACTCATTATACTCAATTTAAAAAAAAATTAATTCACGGGATGTGGGCGTCGCTGGCAAGGCCAGCATTTATTGCCCATCCCAAATTGCCCTCGAGAAGGTGATGGCAAACCGTCAATTTATTACAGCTGAGTGTCTCGCTGGGCCATTTCAGAGGGCCGTTAAGAGTCAACCACATTGCTGTGGGTCGGGAGTCACATGTAGGCCAGACCGGGTAAGGACGGCAGATTTCTTTCCCTAAAAGGACATTAGTGAACCAGATGGGTTTTTACGACAATCTGGTAGTTTCATGGTCACCATTACTGATACTAGCTTTTTATTCCAGATTTATTTAATTAACTGAATTTAAATTCCCCAGCTGCCGTGGGTGGGATTTGAACTCACGGCCCCGGATCATTAGTCCAGGCCTCTGGATTACTAACCCAGTAACATAACCACTATGCTACCATACCTCTAACATGATAAATACATTTATAAAAAAATACAATTCTAATTTCCGTTTTTTTTTTTTTTTTTTTTTTTTTTTTTTGAGGGGGGTGGGGGGGGGGGGGGAAGAGAGGAGGCAGAGAATTAGTTTTTAACTGTAGCTAACTTTTGACTTCAAGATTCTTTTTCACTTTCTAATCTCTCCCCAACCTTGCCCCGTCCCCTTTGGATGATCGCCTCCAGTCACACATCTCAATCCAAGCCCCCACACCCTGAAATCCTCCGACTCCAGACTACCTCCCATCAATGGCTCCTCTGTTCCACCATTGGGGGGTTGATCTTACAGCCAACTACATCCCGAATCTCGAACTCTCCTCCAAAAATCGCTTTGCCTTGCTACCGACCTTCGAAAACATCCACAAAAAAAAACTACTTTTTCAAATTATGCCTTCAGTCTCCTCCTTCTTGCTCAGCCCTTATAAGTTCCCTTCCTTTCTTGTTAAGGGTTACGGAACCAAGGCGGGTAGATGGAGTTAAGATACAGATCAGCCATGATCTAATTGAATGGCAGAACAGGGTAGAGGGGCTGAACGGCCTCCTCCTGTTCCTAACTTGCTTCCTAGTGTTCATCTCTTCTCCTTTTAAAGCACCCAGTGTTTTTTTTAATAAATGTTTGGAGGTTTATAGAAATACAACTTGCAGCGGTTTGCTTTTATCAAATTAAGTACAAACCAACAATATTTTTTTCAACCCCGTGGATCTATCAATGGCATTTCTATCCCTCCCCTCCACCCCAAGGCAAATGCCATCCCAGATCTGAGCGTGTACAGTCTTTATTTGGACCAGCCCGACATCTCCTTTCAACGTGTGGTAGAAGTTTCGTCTAATACTCACTGATTAAAGTCCCCTCTCTCATCACAAAAGCAGGAAGCGTCCAGTGAGAAATTTATGGCGAAAGTCGTCTCCATGGACTCCAAGTCTGTTGGAGCAGAAAAAGAAAAAAAGAAAGACTTGCATTTCTATAGCGCCTTCCACGACCTCAGGTTGTCCCAAAGTGCTTTACCACCAATGAAGTATTTTTTGAAGTGTAGTCACTGTTGTAATGTAGGAAACGCGGCAGCCAATTTGCACACAGCAAGCTCCCACAAACAGCAATGTGATAACGACCAGATAATCTGTTTTTGTTTTGTTAATTGAGGGATAAATATTGGCCCCAGGACACTGGGGAGAACTCCCCTGCTCTTCTTCGAAATAGTGGCCGTGGGATCTTTTACATCCACCTGAGAGAGCAGACGGGGCCTCAGTTTAACGTCTCATCTGAAAGACGGACATTTTCAAACTGCTGATAAGTTGGAGAAACAAACTAACAAAACTATTACCTTAATTATTCACTTGTATAATTCACACAAAATGGAAAGAGGATGACTGAACACCAGGAGTTGCGTGTTGTGTGGGTGGGAGGGCCTGGGTTTGGTAGGCGACTATGTGAAGGGAAGGTGTTGGAGGTCGGGCTGGGCCCAGGCGAAGGAAAGCAAATCTCAAAAATAGGTAGAACACCATTTTAAGTTATGAAAGTTTGAAAGAACTGATCAAGATTCGGGTATAATTCTTCATGGTTCAGTGAAGATTGGTGGAGGGCAAGTGTCCAGTCCTTGGTGGGTTAGATAGTTTCATGCCCCTATCGACTGGTGATCCAGGATGAACTGGGGCCAGGGATACAGCCCCTTTCCCCTCGGTAATGCAATCCTCGAGGTTTAGGCTTGCGGGATCTCGGTACAGCTCCTTTATAAAGCGTTGGTTAGGCCACAACTGGAGTATTGCGTCCAGTTCTGGTCACCACACTTTAGGAAGGATGTGAAGGCTCTTGAGAGGGTGCAGAGGAGATTTACCAGAATGGTTCCGGGGATGGGGAATCTTAGCTACAAGGACAGGTTGGAGAAGCTGGATTTGTTTTCATTAGAGCAAAGGAGGTTGAGGGGTGATTTGATAGAGGTGTACAAGATTATGACAGGTTTGGATAGGCTAGACGGGGAAAGGCTGTTCCCACTAGTTGATGGTACAAGGACTAGGGGACACAGATTTAAGGTTTTGGGCAAGAGATACGGGGGGGGGGGGTGGGGGGATGTGAGGAAAAACATTTTTACGCAGCGAATGGTGAGGACCTGGAACTCGCTGCCGATGGAAGTGGTGGAAGCGGAGACACTCAATGTTTTCAAGGGGAGACTGGATAGGCACTTGAGGGAAAGAAACTTGCAGGGCTACGGGGATAGAGCGGGGGAATGGGACTAACTGGATTGCTCTACAGAGAGCCGGCACGGACTCGATGGGCCGAATGGCCTCCTTCTGTGCCGTTATGATTCTATGACTCCTCATAGCTCTCTCCCTCGCTCCATCCCATGTATGGCAACAGGGAAAGGTGGAGTAATAAAGAAATGGCAGGCACATTTTTTTTTTAAACTGATGGTCTAGGAAAATAAAGAAAATTCCACTTGAAGCAACTCGAAAGTGTTGCCTATACCAGTAACTAAACGATGCTTTGGAGGGAGCATGGAATGCTTTGGCACAAGGAGTGGTTAAGGCAAAAACCATTGCAGTTAGTGTTGATTCATTCAAATTAAATAGATTTCTTGCAGGAAGCAACATTTTGGGATCCAGTAATGGAGTAATTTGAGAGGTGACGTGTGGGGAGTGTAGCGAGCTCAGGAGGAACAGGTGACTATGGACCTCTGGTTCCCCAAAGCTCTCCAGCACTGGGGGTTTTCCTCGCCTTGTGTCTGGCTATATTGTAGACTCATTGATAGAGATCGATCGTTGTGATTGGCCAACAACTCCATTATCGTCGCATCGTGTGACCAGCAAGACGGTAGAAGGTGAACTAGATAAATCTTGGTCTTTTTTCGTGGAGCGATTCCTATGTTCCATTGCATCTTCTAAGTGAAAATGGATGAATATTTGAAGCCGAGGAAGGTACAGGACTATAGGAAGAGAAGGGGGCAGTGGGAATAGTTGCTCCAGAATAGACCCAGGACAGCCTGTATGGCCTCTTTCTGTGCTGCAAACATTAGCGTTTCTGGTTGGCTGGTGGCGGGCGTTCCCTCTAGTTTGTTGGTTGAAGGATTCCCGTGACAGAAAGATAACGATCAGACGGTAGAAGACTACAAAATTCTGATCACTAAACGATCTGGAATGCGCTGCCTGGAAGGGCGGTGGAAGGAGATTCACTTTCAAAAGGGAATTGGATAAATACTTGAAGGGGGAAAAGAAAGCAGGGGAGCGGGACTAATTGGATCGCTCTACCAAAGAGCCAGGCACAGGCATGAACGGCCTCCTTCTGTGCTGTATCATTTAAAAAATTGTTTATGGGATGTGAGCATCGCTGGCAAGGCTGGCATTTATTGCCCATCCCTAATTGCCCTCGAGAAGGTGGTGGTGAGCTGCCTTCTTGAACTGCTGCAGTCCGTGTGGTGATAATTCTTTGTAGCGGTTTGGAACAACTGAGTGTCTCGCTCGGCCATTTCAGAGGGGCCGTTAAGAGTCAACCACATTGCTGAGGGTCTGGAGTCACATATAGGCCAGACCGGGTAAGGACGGCAGATTTCCTTCCCTAAAGGACATTAGTAAACCAGATGGGTTTTTACAACAATCCGCTAGTTTCATGGTCACCATTACCGATACTTATTCCAGATTTATTTAATGAACTGAATTTAAATTCCCCAGCTGCCGTGGTGGGATTTGAACGCATGTCTCTGGATTACTAGTCCAGTAACATAACCACCATGCTACCGTACCCCCATGCTTCTACAATGGTGTAAATCCCTCCTTCCAGTTTCACAACCCGACACCCTAAACTTACCACGGGACACAGGAGGGGAGATCCGAAAGACGGGCAAAGCTCGCTTAACCTTGGTGTTGCTCCTGGTTACAGGCCTTTCATGGTCATCCTGAAACCTCACCCACATGTTTAATTTTGTTGTATCGGAAGTGCATTCCAACCCTGGAAGTAATAAAACCCCCTGTAAAAAGACAGGTAATATCGGGCTGAAAGAGAAATTTGAGTCAATAAAGCAGAGGAATGTTTTGTAAAGAAGTGAAATACTTCACATTTTGCTGTTCCCGCGACAGACAGCATTTCAAGACCAAGAACCCTTCCCCTCCTCTGTCCCGACGGTCTGACTCATGCGGGAATCTAGTTTCACAAGGAGCAGTCAGGGGGCGGGCTTGCTCCCCCGAGAGAGGCAGCTGGTAATACAGCCCCACAGAACCAATCACAGGGGCACTCGGGAAAGCTGCCGCTTACCCATATGGCCAGCCCGCCTCTGGTGCCTCAGCCAAATGGTTATGCTTTTTCCCCCCAATTGCTCCACCATTGGCGGCCGTGCCCTCAGCTGCCTGGACCCCCAAGCTCTGGAACTCCCTCCATAAAATCACTCCGACTCTCTCTCTCTCCTCCTTTAAGACGCTCCTTAAAACCTACCTCTTTGACCAAGCGTTTGGTCACCCATCCCTAACCTCACCTTACGCGGCTCGTTGTCCAGTTTTGTTTGGTAACTGCTCCTGTGAAGTGCCTTGGGATGTTTTACTACGTTAAAGGCGCTATATTAATGCCAGTTGTTGTTGCATGAGCCTAGACAGTAAGTGTTGGCAGTTTGTTCCTTCACTGCAGCGGAGGTTGGTCCGATTACCACCAACGCCCGCATAATCACATTTTTCCAGAAGGGGTCGCTGGACACCAAATAGGAATGAACCCCTGATTGTTTCCTCATAAGAATTAGGATCAGGAGTAGAGCCCCTCGAGCCTGCTCCGCCATTCAATAAGATCATGGCTGATCTTCGACCTCAACTCCACTTTCCTGCCTGATCCCTATATCCCTCGATTCCCCTAGAGTCCAAAAATCTATCGATCTCAGTCTTGAATATACTCAACGATTTGAATATACCTCTGTTCAGCTCCACGTTCTGCCAGCGTTTGCCTGGTAATCTCGTGGCTCTAGGTGTGGCTGTGAACAAATCCGATTTGTTACTGTACTCTCCTGGTTCAGTCTGGTCCGGGAGATGAAAAAGAAAAGGAATTCGAACAATATTCAATTTAGAGAGTTTAAAAACAAATTCACCACCCCTTCACTTTCCACCCAATAATCCCCGTGGGAAACCACGTCGGGAGTGGGGGGGGGGTGAGATGGTGAGGCGAGAACAAGATCCGTCTCATCTGATTCCTTCCACAGTCGAATAACCGACTCGACACCAGGCTGGCACATGATGAATGGCCGCTTGGATGAGGTACCACAGCATGCATGGAACCAGGCTCCAGAAAGTAAGGCCTTTCGGGGAGAATTGCAGGAGGGGGGGGTAGGTGGAAACATGCCGACAAGCTTGATTCTCTCAATCCTCATTATTTCACATCAAAAAATAAACAAAATGACAACATATACACAGGAAAATGCAACCCGTGTCCCTGGCATCTGTGGCCTATGTTCCAACAAATGTAGCAATGTGGTCAAAAAGCAAAATACTGCAACAAATTCGAAATAAAAACAGAAAATGCTGGAAACACTCCGCAGGTCAGGTCAGCGCCTGTGGGGAGGGAAACAGAGTAAAAGGCCCCGATTTTAACTCCGGGTGGATTTTCCCCACTCGGGCCCCGAGTTAAAATTACAGTCGGGTCTCAACGGTGTCACCGGGCCGCAACAGCGCATATGTAAAGAAGGATCCCGTTGGCTCCGTGCGCGCGTCCTTTGCCGCCTGCTCAGGAGAGCGGGTTAAAATTGCAGACGTTGCGATCTTGGTGGTTTTCGGACAGGTACGAGCCTTGGGGCGATTTTAACAGCCCGCCCGCCAGGTTTCTGCTGAGCGAGTCGGGCTAAAATCGTCCTCAAGGTTTCAGATCGATGACCTTTCATCAGTACTCCAAGTAGTCAGTGCCACTCTGTGGCAGACACTGTAACTGCTACAGTACTTGCAAAATTGTCCAACCACTAAATCAGTTGCTATGGAAACATGGACCAGGAGGGGGACTCCTTAATTATCAAGAAATCCAAACAGAAAGGGCCCCAAGGGCCAGTGTATCTGACATCACAAAGGCCAAAAAGAATGAGAGAAGACCGAGCGAACCAGGAAGTAACAGCTAAGCGCCGACAAGCCAGAGTTTTAAAAGATCGCAAATTGTAGGAAGAAGGGAAGAAAGACTTGCATTTCTATAGCACCTTTCACGACCTCAGGACGTCCCAAAGCACCTTCCAGCCAATGAAGTACTTTTTGAAGTGGTGTCACTGTGGTAATGCGGGAAACACGGCAGCCAATTTGCTCACAGCAAGCTCCCACAAACAGCAATGTGACAATAACCAGATAATCTGATTTTTTTTTAGTGATGTTGATTGAGGGGATAAATATTGGACAGAACACCGGAGAGAACTCCCCTGCTCTTCTTCAAAATAGTGACCATAGGATCTTTTAAATCCACCTGAGGGGGCAGACGGGGCCTCGGTTTAACGTCTCATCCGAAAGACAGCACCTCCGACAGTGCAGCACTCCCTCAGCACTGCACTGGGAGTGTCAGCCTAGATTTTTGTGCTCAAGTCTCCGGAGTGGGACGGCTGACACATGACAAAGTGAGGTAAGGAATTTCATAGTTGAGGTCCTGGGAATGAATGAATTAGAATTTAGTGTGACGAGTTTCGATTGCAACACAGTGAGGATATAGAGAAGAGGAAGAACATTTAGGACAGAGTATATTTCCACCTTCGTAACATCGCCTGTCTCCGCCCTTGCCTCAGCTCATCAGCTGCTGAAACCTTCACCTATGCCTTTGCTTCCTCCAGACTCAACTATTCCAACACCACCCCCCTCCTCCCCCCCGTAAACGTGAGCCCATCCAAAACTCGCACCAAGTCCTGTTCACCCATCACCCCTAGTCCTGTTCACCCATCACCCCTAGTCCTGTTCACCCATCACCCCTAGTCCGGTTCACCCATCACCCCTAGTCCGGTTCACCCATCACCCCTAGTCCGGTTCACCCATCACCCCTAGTCCGGTTCATCCATCACCCCTAGTCCGGTTCACCCATCACCCCTAGTCCGGTTCACCCATCACCCCTAGTCCGGTTCACCCATCACCCCTGTGCTCGCTGACCTACATTGGCTCCCGGTCCAGAAATGCCACAATTTTAAAATCCTCATCCCTGTTTTCAAATCCCTCCATGGCCTCGCCCCCTCCCTATCTCTCTAACCTCCTCCAGCCCTACAACCCTCAGGGAGATCTCTGCCCTCCTCCAATTCTGGCCTCTTACATATCCCTGAGTTTAATCACTCCACCATTGGCGGCTGTACTTTCTGTTGCCTGGGCCCCAAGCTCTAGAATTCCCTTCCTAAACCTCTCCACCTCACTCTCCTCCTTTAAGACGCTCCTTAAAACCGACCTCTGACCAAATTCCTGTCTTACTACCTCATGTGGCTCAGTGTCAAATTTTGTTTGATAATCGCCCCCGTGAAGCGCCTTGGAGCGTTTTACTACATTAAAGGCGCTATATAAATGCAGGTTGTTGTATTTGGAGGTTAGGAAGAACAAGAAAAGACAGTTCAAAAGACGGCAAGTATCAAAATCAACGGTTGGAATGATTCCTTGGGTATTTATTTGCCTGTCCAAATGGAACGACATTTACATGAAAAGAACAAGAAATTCCCTTCCTACCCTTGCAGAGATTTTGTGTTTTGCTTTCCTTGTAGAAAGTGGCGTCTTTGAAGTTTCAGCAAGTCCGCTTCCCAGAGGGGTTTTCAGAGCCTGACCGTGACCCTTGGTGCAGCGTGGAGTCCGAGGGGTCAAAGGCTGCGCTGATGTGGCTTTGCCCGATCGCAGATTCATTCTCCCCCTTGGTGGCTGACTGGGACTAAAGGGAAACGGACAAACAACTCAGGAATGACCGGATTTTAAAAGAATATAGCCCGACTAATGTTCCATTTCTGATATATAACGTACAAAAACCTCAGGGGAATCTTTCACAAAGCACCACCTAACATATAAACTACACACTCTTGAAATATTTGAGAAATTTATACCCAGGTCAAGACAATTCAATCTAGAGGAATCTTCATCACCTTTGTCCATTTTATCAATACTATCGTCATCGTTCTTCTGAACTTTATTTTATTCCTAAATTGGAAAGACACCATCGTGCATATTCGTCTTCCGCAATATAGGAACAGGAGTAGGCCATTCAGCCCCTCTAGCCTGTTCAATTGGATCATGTATCTGTACATGAAATCCAGTTACCTGCCTTTGATCCATAGCCCTTGCTACCTTTACTTAATAAAAAAGCCTCTTGAAAATATCCAATTCCCTTTTGAAGTTTATGTAACCGGTCCACATAATTGAACCCTGTAAGCCCTGGTGAATCTGTATAATACATCCTCATCTAGATAGATAATAAAGACAAAATCTAATTAAAAATGAAATGGAACTGCAGCTCCTAAACACTTATCGTTTTCTGTGTATGGTAGATAATAAATTACCTGGTCCTTCCCCTGTCCTTGCTTCCCCTCCCCAGTGACTGGATGAGTTACAGCACTGCCCTTAACCTCTGGCTCTCTGAATTCAAATCTAGCTTAGACCAGCAAGAGCAAAAACCTTCTGACTCCTAACCAGCTTGAAAACTACATACTTAATTCCCCTTTTCACCTGACCAGCTCAACTCTTCTGTTTATAGATTGTGTTTAACCCCTTCCTACCCCAGGCTCTCTTTGCTTCCCGGTTTCATTAGACCTGCGAGGTGACATTCTTCCCAGCTGTCCATAAGGAAACTAGAAATGAAGACGCGCTGCCCCCTTTGAACATTTCAGTTCCCACTTGTATCGTCGCTGAGCTTTATAATCTGATACTTTACCAGTTTGTCCGTCAGGATAATCCAGCACTCAGAAGGTTAACAAAATGGCCTGTTGTGATCGTTATCAGCTGGGATTTGCTTACAACACACAGCCAGCTAATTCTGTACAAGTGCATCCGTCCTGTTAGAAGGAAGGGAGACTCCCCAGTGGCTCATAGTCCATATGTGAGACTAGGTAGTGAATTTTGGCAGGCCATTCTGTCATGAGGGGCATAGCATCTGGGCCTGATTCTGTCCTCATCCAGCGTTCGCACTTATGCTTTTACATAAGAACATAAGAACTAGGAGCAGGAGTAGGCCAATCGGCCCCTCGAGCCTGCTCCACCATTCAATAAGATCATGGCTGATCTGATCCTAACCTCAAATCTTCTATCACTCTGCATCCACCTGAACCCATGTGATCTCCCGGGAAAGGCGAAAAACCAGATAAAGACCCAATGGCCAATTTGGGAGAAAAAAATCTGGGAAATTCCTCTCCGACCCATCTAGGCGATCGAAATTCTTCCAGGAGATCACTCTGTCCCTATATTTTCTACAGTACTTACCTTCTGTAAAGGCGATCTCCACCCCAGCCAGGAACAGGAATAAAACCATCTCCTGAAATCTAACACAGAATTAGAACACAGTAGGAGCAGAACAAGGCTACACGGCCCCTGGGCCCACTCCACTACCCACAGGGCCATGACCATTCCGAACCTAGACTCATGTCCAATTTCCTGCCCGCTCCCCGTAACCCTTAATTCCCTTTACTTCTAGGAAACTATCTATTTCTGTTTTAAATTTATTTAATGATGTACCTTCCACAGCTTTCTGGGGCAGCAAATTCCACAAACCTACCACCCTCTGAGTGAAGAAGTTTCTCCTCATCTCAGTTTTGAATGAGCAGCCCCTTATTTTAAGATTATGCCCCCTAGTTCTAGTTTCACCCATCATTGGGAACATCCTCACCGCATCCACCCGATCAAGCCCCTTCACAATCTTATATGTTTCAATAAGATCGCCTCTCATTCTTCTGAACTCCAATGAGTAGAGTCCCAATCTACTCAACCTCTCCTCATATGACCACCCCCTCATCCCCGGGATTAACCGAGTGAACCTTCTTTGTACTGACTCGAGAGCAAGTATGTCTTTTCTTAAGTATGGACACCAAAACTGTATGCAGTATTCCAGGTGCGGCCTCACCAATACCTTGTACAACTGCAGCAATACCTCCCTGTTTTTATATTCCAACCCCCTAGCAATAAAAGCCAACATTCCATTGGCCTTCTTAATCACTTGCTGCACCTGCATACTAACTTTTTGAGTTTCGTGCACCAGGACCCCCAGATCCCTTTGTACTACAGTACTTTCCAGTTTCTTGCCATTAAGATAATAACTTGCTCTATGATTTTTCCTGCCAAAGTGCATAACCTCACACTTTCCAGTATTGTATTCCATCTGCCAAATCTCTGCCCACTTACTTAGCCTGTCTATGTCCCTTTGCAGGTTTTTTATGTCCTCCTCACTCACTACTTTCCGTCCCATCTTTGTATCATCTGCAAACTTTGATATGTTACACTCGGTCCCCTCCTCCAAATCGTTAATATAGATTGTAAAGAGTTGGGGACCCAGCACTGACCCCTGCGGAACACCACTAGTTACTGGTTGCCAATCTGAGAACGAACCATTTATCCCAACTCTCTGCTTTCTGTTAGAGAGCCAATCCTCCACCCACGCCAGAATATTACCCCCAATCCCGTGATTTTTTATCTTGAGCAATAATCTTTTGTGTGGCACCTTGTCAAATGCCTTTTGGAAGTCTAAATACACTACGTCCACTGGTTCCCCTTTATCCACCCTGTATGTTACTTCCTCAAAAAACTCAAGCAAATTTGTTAAACATGACTTCCCCTTCATGAAACCATGCTGAGTTTGCCCTATTAAATTATGTTTATCCAAATGTCCCGTTACTGTCTCCTTAATAAGGGGACACAGGATAATGATCAGGAGCAGTTATCTTGGCTGACTTCCCCCTTCCTTAATCCAAGAGTGCCGAGCCCAATTCTAGTTAACATAGCACTGACCTGGGGATCTTCCTGTGCTGTAACTCACAGCAGCACACCAATTGGTGCATTTACCTACGACATCACTGGGGGAAACTTCCTCAGAAGGCTCTTGACGGAAGAACCAGAAACGAATGCTGACTTAGCATTTTTGCTAAACATAAAGCTGAAATGTTTGCAGCGTGTGTGAAGTTAGGAAGTGTCTCTGATGATCATGTAATTATTTAAAGCTGTAAATGCTCATTGCACGCTTCTGAAACTGATGGATGTTCGCTCAGACTCGCACATGAACAATGCCCATGTGGACAAGGCGTACATGGGACCTCTTCCTCTCCACCCCTAGAAACTTCTGCAAGTATGCAGCAGGACCATCAGCATTTGATAAGAGATAAGGCAGGTTAACGTTACAGAGCTGGCAAAGGATCTCAATCTGAAATGTTAACCGTTTGAGATCCTGATTGAGCTGCTGTGTAATATAGGCACCTTCTGCATTTATTTCAGGTTTCCGTATTACGGTTTTCCCCCCCTTTTTATCTTTTGCTGTTTTCTGTACTTGTTCTCCTACACAGCACAACACAATGCACCAGTGACATTTACAACTACCCGTCTCATTGTACAATGACATGAAGAGTGACAGTCCAGTATGGGTTAGTTCCACAACAATAGGCTAGATAGAAAGAAGAGAGCTTCCAGCAGTTCAGGGGGTAAATGCAATGTCCATTGTGGCACTGAGCCATATGGACCAGCAAAGTCCCAGATTCCATTACCAGTCTGTTCACTACAATTGTCTTCAGTGCCCCTCGACGAGGGAAGGGGGGAAATCAGCTGTGGGTTTTGTTTTATTCATTTATGGGATGTGGGTGTCGCTGGCAAGGCCCAGCATTTATTGTCCATCAAATTGCCCTTGAGAAGGTGGTGGTGAGCCGCCTTCTTGAACCGCTGCAGTCCATGTGGTGATGGTACTCCCACAGTGCTGTTAGGGAGGGAGTTCCAGGATTTTGACCCAGATGAAGGATCGGCTGATATATTTCCAAGTCAGTATGGTGTGTGACTTGGAGGGGAACTTGGAGGTGGTGGTGTTCCCAAGCGCCTGCTGCCCTTGTTCTTCTAGGTGGAAGAGGTCGCAGGTTTGGGAGGTGCTGCAGTGCATCTTGTAGATGGTACACACTGCAGCCACGGTGTGCCGGTGGTGGAGGGAGTGAATGTTTAAGGTGGTGGATGGGGTGCCAATCAAGCGGGCTGCTTTGTCCTGGAAGGTGTCGAGCTTCTTGAGTGTTGTTGGAGCTGCACTCATCCAGGCAAGTGGAGAGTATTCCATCACACTCCTGACTTGTGCCTTGCAGATGGTGGAAAGGCTTTGATTGTTCTCTCATGATAACGTGCTAGAAATTGCATGTGTCTGGACATTGGGGTGAAAACAGGATTCAGCCTAACTACATTTGCATGGTGGAATAGCCAACCAAAGCTTACTCTCTTCCCATATGATGTTGAGCCAATGGAGGGCAAGCAGCACACCTAGAACTTTAATTTAGCAAGAGGCAACTATTGAATAGTAGAAGGGAGGAAATTGGCAGGGGCGGGGGGGAGGAAATTGGCAGGGGCGGGCGGGGGGGGGGAGGAAATTGGCAGGGGCGGGCGGGGGGGGGAGGAAATTGGCAGGGGCGGGCGGGGGGGGGAGGAAATTGGCAGGGGCGGGCGGGGGGGGAGGAAATTGGCAGGGGCGGGCGGGGGGGGGGAGGAAATTGGCAGGGGCGGGCGGGGGGGGGAGGAAATTGGCAGGGGCGGGCGGGCGGGGGGGGAGGAAATTGGCAGGGGCGGGCGGGGGGGGAGGAAATTGGCAGGGGCGGGCGGGGGGGGAGGAAATTGGCAGCGGGGGGGGAGGAAATTGGCAGGGGCGGGCGGGGGGGGAGGAAATTGGCAGGGGCGGGCGGGGGGGGAGGAAATTGGCAGGGGCGGGCGGGGGGGGGAGGAAATTGGCAGGGGCGGGCGGGGGGGGGAGGAAATTGGCAGGGGCGGGCGGGGGGGGAGGAAATTGGCAGGGGCAGGCGGGGGGGGAGGAAATTGGCAGGGGCGGGCGGGGGGGAGGAAATTGGCAGGGGCGGGCGGGGGGGGGAGGAAATTGGCAGGGGCGGGCGGGGGGGGAGGAAATTGGCAGGGGTGGGCGGGGGGGAGTAAATTGGCAGGGGCGGGCGGGGGGGGGAGGAAATTGGCAGGGGCGGGCGGGGGGGGGGAGGAAATTGGCAGGGGCGGGGGGGAGGAAATTGGCAGGGGCGGGGGGGGAGGAAATTGGCAGGGGCGGGGGGGGAGGAAATTGGCAGGGGCGGGGGGGGAGGAAATTGGCAGGGGCGGGGGGGGAGGAAATTGGCAGGGGCGGGGGGGGAGGAAATTTGCTGGGGCGGGGGGGGAGGAAATTGGCAGGGGCGGGTGCAGGAAATTGGCAGGGGGGGAGGAAATTGGCAGGGGCGGGGGGGCAGGAAATTGGCAGGGGCGGGGGGCAGGAAATTGGCAGGGGCGGGGGGCAGGAAATTGGCAGGGGCGGGGGGCAGGAAATTGGCAGGGGCGGGGGGCAGGAAATTGGCAGGGGTGGGGGGGAGGAAATTGGCAGGGGGGAGGAAATTGGCAGGGGCGGGGGGGAGGAAATTGGCAGGGGCGGTGGGGGGAGGAAATTGGCAGGGGCGGTGGGGGGAGGAAATTGGCAGGGGCGGTGGGGGGAGGAAATTGGCAGGGGCGGGGGGGAGGAAATTGGCAGGGGCGGGGGGGAGGAAATTGGCAGGGGCGGGGGGGGAGGAAATTGGCAGGGGTGGGGGGGAGGAAATTGGCAGGGGGGAGGAAATTGGCAGGGGCGGGGGGGAGGAAATTGGCAGGGGCGGGGGGGGAGGAAATTGGCAGGGGCGGGGGGGAGGAAATTGGCAGGGGCGGGGGCGGGAGGAAATTGGCAGGGGTGGGGGGGAGGAAATTGGCAGGGGGGAGGAAATTGGCAGGGGCGGGGGGGAGGAAATTGGCAGGGGCGGGGGGGATGAAATTGGCAGGGGCGGGGGGGAGGAAATTGGCAGGGGCGGGGGGGAGGAAATTGGCAGGGGCGGGGGGGGAGGAAATTGGCAGGGGCGGTGGGGAGGAAATTGGCAGGGGTGGGGGGGGAGGAAATTGGCAGGGGCGGGCGGGAGGAAATTGGCAGGGGTGGGGAGGAAATTGGCAGGGGTGGGGGGGAGGAAATTGGCAGGGGTGGGGGGGAGGAAATTGGCAGGGGCGGGCGGGAGGAAATTGGCAGGGGGGAGGAAATTGGCAGGGGCGGGGGGAGGAAATTGGCAGGGGCGGGGGGAGGAAATTGGCAGGGGTGGGGGGGAGGAAATTGGCAGGGGCGGGCGGGAGGAAATTGGCAGGGGTGGGGAGGAAATTGGCAGGGGTGGGGGGGAGGAAATTGGCAGGGGTGGGGGGGAGGAAATTGGCAGGGGCGGGCGGGAGGAAATTGGCAGGGGGGAGGAAATTGGCAGGGGCGGGGGGAGGAAATTGGCAGGGGCGGGGGGAGGAAATTGGCAGGGGCGGGGGGGGAGGAAATTGGCAGGGGGGGAGGAAATTACTGATGAAGGATCTATTTAAGATCCATGAAATGACTTATATCCTATATGAGTGAAGCAATTTGATTAATCACAACTGATGAGGAAACCTACCAAATGAGTTGTGGTCAGCCCCATGGGTATATGTTTTACAGCTCATGGCTCTACACGTATTCTGTTTGCACCATACTTTAGGAACGAATCAGTAAAGAAGCGAGTTAAATGGTGCAGTGCATTCCTTAGTGGTTTGGTTGAAGGCAATGTGGATGTTAATGAGGCTAATTATTGAAGTGTTCAGAGAAATGGAGTCATCACATGCAGAAGAACTTCCCTACACAGTGATGTTCCACTTTTAATTGAGAATAATATTAAATCAAAGCTCCCCCGACAGCTCAGTTGGTAAAGGCAGTTCATGCAGAGGGTTCCATCCTTGTTTTCAGTGCCCGAAGGCTTGGCAGCGGAAAATTCAGCCAGAGTTCCCACGCTGTGGGGCAGGGTAATTTTGACTGTGCGATATTGTAAAATGGGGTGATAGTGAATCGGAAACCCATTGTATATCTCTCCTGAATTTTAATTCCCATTGCTATTGTATAAAGTCAAAATTACCCCTCAGAGTGGGAACTGGATATGTGCTGGTAGATTTCAGAAGAACGACTCTAATGTCCTCCTCAGTCAAATAGCCTATAGGCACTCACACACGAAGTATAGCCACTTGGGCGAGGCATTGCAGGGCAACTGACGTGTGTGGATCTGTGCTCTATCACATGTTCCTTCTTTTGGGAGAATATTAGAAAAAGGATTATAAGCTGACTGCACCTCTCATGTAGCGAACTACCCATTCGCAGAGATGCTGTAAATGGGCAGATGATGAATTCAGATCTGGTGCTGGGTGTTTTCGCAAGGTCATGGCAAGGAAGGAATCATGCCATGGGCCACAGTATCAGCAAAGATTTAGCAGAACGTTGTGTTGCCCCTGGCCGTGGATGGTAGAGGCACCGAGAGGGAAAAAAAACAGGAGAAAACAAATGTCAAAAAATGATTCCTCTTAACCTAAGCATATGGAATCTCAGTTTGACTCACCTGCTGTTATTTTCCTCACCATTTGGAAAGAACTGAATTTTGGTCAGTTCTAAATCAGGATCTGTTTCACTTTTGTCAGTGTCAGCAATGGCTCAGTGGGTGGCACTCTTGCCTACTGAGTCAGGAAGGTTGTGGGTTCAAGTCCCACTCCGGAAACTTGAGCACAAAAATCTAGACTGACACACCAGTGCAGTACTGTGGGAATGCTTCACTGTCAGGGGTGCTGTCTTTCGGATGAGCTGTTAAACCAAGGTCCGATCGGTCCTCTTAAGTGGATGTAAAATATCCTACGGCACTATATCAAAGAGCAGGGGAGTTATCTCTGGTGTCCTGGCCAATTATTTAACCCTCAATCAACAGCAATAAAAAACAGATTATCTGGTCATTATCACATTGCTGTTTGTGGGAGCTTGCTGTGTGCAAATTTGCCACGTTTCCTACATTACAACAGTGACTCCCCTTCAAAAAATTTGCTTCATTGGCTGAAAAGGCGCCACAAAAGACGCTATGGAAATGCAAGGTTTTTTTTTACTTTATACCATTTATTCCTGTTATAATTTGTGCACTGTAATGTGGTCCTCAGTATTCCCGAGGCTCACAACTACTTTAAGTGAGCGTACTCTGGAAATATACTCATTTGTTATTCTTGACTGGGCACAACAGAAGACGATAGCACATTTGACGAATGAATTAAAGATGATTCCACTTGACCTTCACTACGGAGAAGGACAAGAGCTGCCATGTCATGAGAAAACCTTCATTGCCAAGTCACACACCATCCTGACTTGGGACACATACCACCATTTTTCCCCCCCCCATCATCGCTGGGTGAGAATCCTGGCATTCCCTACCAAACACCATTTTTCTATTCCATGATTATGGGAGCACCATCACCATAAGGACTGCAGGGATTCCAGAAGGCAGCCCACCGCCACTTTCTCATGGCTCCTACAGGTAGGCAGTAAATGCTGCCTTGCCAGCCTCACCCACATCCTAAAAACAAATATACATATAAAATCTATTACATCAGAATAATTTTTCCACTTTAAAAGGAGAATTGAACAGCATATAAATAAAATGGTATCTCAGGCTTCCAATGATTGGGCTTTGGTGAAACCAATGGTCATGTTTTCTATTCTATTCCATTCACTTTCTGATCCTGTTCCAGACAGCACACCAATCCTTCATAATGATCTATGCCGGACACAGCAAGGTATTTTTTTTTCCAGATGTGATGGACCTACTGTGCAATTCCAGCATTTTCTTTTTTTCCAATTTCATTTTCTGGCTGTGTGAATCTATCTCAGGACAACTTGGAACAGCACCTCATCTTCCGATTAGGCACTTTGCAGCCTTCCGGACTCAATATCAAGTTCAACAATTTCAGATCATAACCTCGGCCCCTATTACATTTTTACTTATATATTTTTTTCCACCCCTTTGTTTTGGGTCTTCCCTTCACCCCTCTCCTTTTTTTCCCTCTCTCCTACATGGCAGCTCTCTTCTCATTCTGCCAGTACACTTCACACCTAATCTGAGCCGTCTTTTGTCTCCACTGTCCTATCACCATCTCGTCTGGTTTTGAATACCTCTTAATGTCTCTTCACTTCTCTTTTGTTCTATCCCAGCCCTGCCTTCGATCTATTTTATTTCCTTTCCAGTTTTGAAAAAGGGTTCACCCGAAACGTCGACTCTTAATTTCTCTTCACGGATGTTGCCTGGCCTGCTGAGTTTTTCCAGCATTTTCTGTTGTTACTCAGGACAACTTAAGTTTACTCTAGCACTGTGGAGCTGAATCCCAGCAAGAGTTAACACATGGAAGGGGGAGGAAGAGAAGAGAAAGTTGCTGAAGAATGGTTGACATTAACAAATCAAAGAGTCATGCGAGATAACGTGAATTTATATTAGCACCTCTCAGAACAGTATCTGTGTTTGGTTTGTGATCGATATTAAACTGGGTTGATCAATTAAAACTGGCTAATCCTCTTAATCGTAGCCTAACCTGGTAGCAAAAGAACATTTTCTTTTATCTAGCATTCGCATACTAACCTAAATGAATACTGTACCTATCATTGCCCTTTCTACATGATCTCTGCCTGAATGTGTCAGTGGTCCTAGTTTGTGGCATAATTAGATCAGCCATGATCTCATTGAATGGCGGAGTAGGCCCGAGGGGCTGAATGGCCTCCTCCTGTTCCTAATGTTACTATGTTATCTGTCAGGGTTTAACTTAACACGTGTTCCGTATTGACCATTTTTTATACTATTTACCATCTTACACACTTCAATTGGTTCCCCCTTTCAAGGCTGAAAGACCTGATTTTCTTTAGCCTCTCTTCATAACTCAATCCCTCCGATACTAAGGAGCAGCTTCCTCACGGTTCAAAGGCATAAACAAAATGAATGGATAATGTAGGCATGTTATTCACTGATGTACACTTGACTCCGGATTTCTTGAGTGTCGTTGATCTTGTACACAAGGCTCAACTGAATACAGAACTTTAATTTATTGTGCAGTGAATGGGGGTCTAATGCATAGAAATGATGGTTTGTGTTTATCCTAAATTCAGATCAACACACAGCTAGGAGAATGGAAAAATCTACTGGTACTGTGTGAGGAACTCTTCTAAAGCTGGTGTTGAGATGGTGGTTGCGACAGGGGCGGGGGTTAATTATATTGTTCCCCCCTTCTATTCTCTGCCTCCCACACACACCATTGCCTGAGAGAGCGGATCTCATGTAATTCAGGGCCGATTAAAGATTGAGCTGGGACTTTACTTGTGGGGTGGCGGGTGGGCTTTACCTATCGGACAAGTCAACCACCTATCTAACAGAGCACCATCGCCACTGCAGCACCTCAAACGACCAGTATGGGTGCAATAAAAGCAGTCTTGCCAGCAATGTTCCCTTTAAGCTGCACAGCGCTCCAGGGATCCCGCGCAGCCGGCTTTTCAATACAAAACCTGCACCTGCGCAGTATTTTGAATGGCAAGCGCAACCCCCTTAAAGGGGCTGTGTGACGCCAAAAAATAATTACAGGGAACATTGCTTGCCAGTGTGGCTCACGTCCTGTGAATAAGTAGCTAATAATCTGATCATTTTCATAAATGGCATAACCTTAAAATTAACATAACTGACATTTTTATTAGGAATGTATAGAATTTTTACAGATTTCAGCAAGTTTAATGACAAAATTAATCTCAAACAGAGCACATGTAAAGTTTTTAATATTTAACAGAAGAGTCTCAAGTGAGTGATGGCGCTTGCTCTCTGGCCACTTTATACAAGGTGTGTAAGTTACTCAGGCATTACTTTAAAAAAAAAATCTCCACAGTCGAGGTGCTGAACAGGAAAACAGTCCGAGAATGTAGATTACGGTCTCTCCATCTTCATAGCCATCATTTCCATTCTTCTCACGCACTGGGAGCGTACTGCAACACCAATCGATCAAACTCATTCTCCTGTGCGGACAGTTCAGAACACAGAATTACACGATCATCAGAATAGTGAACATGTAGGGATAACCGTGTTTCCCATTTAGTACGCAGACAGTAACAGAGGACTGTAGCATAGAAACATAGAAGATAGGAGCAGGAGTAGGCCATTCGGCCCCTCGAGCCTGCTCCGCCATTCAATGAGATCATGGCTGATCATCCAAATTCAGTACCCTGTCCCTTGATCCCTTTAGCCTCAAGAAATATATCTAACTCCTTCTTGAATATATTTACTGAATTGGCCTCAACTGCCTTCTGTGGTAGAGAATTCCACAGGTTCACCACTCTCTGGGTGAAGAAATTCCTCCTCATCTCTGTCCTAAATGGCTTACCCCTTATCCTTACGACTGTGACCCCTGGTTCTGGACTCGCCGACCATCGGGAACATCCTTCCTGCATCTAGTCCTGTTAGAATTTTATGAGTTTCAATGAGATCCCCTCTCATTCTTCCAAACTCCAGCGAATATAAGCCAACAGGGATGCTTGGTCTGTGGCCGGAGTTCCTGCACATGTTGCTAAGCAACAGGGAAGCCTGGATTTGTTGCTGTGTACGGAGCTCTCGTACCTTTTAAACTATACCTCTCTGTAATCTGGACTTTGATAAACCGGCATCATGCCGGTCCCGTTGGTGCCGGATAATAAAGAGTTTCCTGTACGTCATTCCTGCCATCCCAGGTATGAGTCTGGTGAATCTCCACTGCACTCCCTCCATGGCAAGAACATCCTTCCTGAGATAAGGCGACCGAAACTGCACACAATACTCAAGGTGTGGTCTCACCAAGGCCCTGTACAACTGTAGCAAGACATCCTTGTTCCTGTACTCGAATCCTCTCACTATGAAGGCCAACATACCATTTGCCTCCTTAATCGCCTGCTGCACCTGCATGCTTACCTTCAGCGACTGGTGCACAAGGACACCCAGGTCTCGTTGCACTTCCCCTTTTCCCAATCTATTGCCGCTCAGATAATAATCTGCCTTCCTGTTTTTGCCACCAAAGTGGATAACCTCGCATTTATCCACATTATATTGCATCTGCCCAATCACCCAATAGCAGAAACACAATTCACATTGAGAATCACTGCACGTAGTTCACGTACACGCAGATGAAAAGGCGATACCAGGTCATTGCACTCATGGATTCCTGCTGGAAGGATACTGTAAAACCATACAACGAGCTGCCGCCTTTTTTTTTTTAATAAACATATTCGTGCTACACTTGCGCCGCTGGGTAGTCTGCCCGGGATTGCAATGCTGCCATTGCATTTTGTTCTGCATTCGGCTACAGAATCACAAAGTATAGTCGACAACTGCAGACAGCTTGTACAAGGTGCCCTGAACCTGCGGCAGGGTAATGTCCCCGGGGTCATGCTTTGCTGGGTCTCGCTCTCTATATGAACATAGCATCACAACCAGTGCTCCCTCTAATTTTTTTCGGTACGCGGCCCATTCAAATTTCCCGGCATGCGCGGTTTTTCCATTTAAAAGCTGGTGAGTCGGCCTGCGCAGGCCCACCAGACCGCAGTGCAGCTTAACGGGAACATTGATTACAACTATTCTTGTCAATTCCATGAAGTCAGTGCAACAAACATCCCACCAGGATCATATTTGATGTTGCTCCCGATGTCAATTATAGCAAGACTAGTGTTCTGCAATATGAACAATACTCTCCCCCCCTACTGCAAGATTCTAGTGCCCCTCCCTCAATAAGTAGACTGCCAATATTTATCCCTCAATCAACATCACTAAAAACAGATTATCTGGACATTCTCTCATTGCTGTGTGGAAATTGTCTGCCACGTTTCCTACATTACAACAGTGACTACACTTCAAAAGTACTTCACTGACTGTAAAATGCTTTGGGACATCCTAATGTCGTGAAAGGCACTATATAAACGCAAGTCTTATTTTTCTAATTTAATTATTAAGTACACTAATGTGCTTTGTGCCGAGACATGGATTGGTCAGAAACACGGCCACACAGGCCAACAAATCAAGCTTGAATAGAAACACTACGCGAACAGAGGCAGAAAATTTGTACGTCATAATGACATTGACAAAAGCCTGAAATGCCTCTCGCTTAGTTGTAACTATTCTGTGAGCCTCAGGTGGTTAATTCGACCGGAGAGGGGTTTTACACAGAGTTTACAGCACAGAAACAGGCCATTCGGCACAACCAGTCCATGCTGGCGTTTACGCTCCACTCGAGCTTTTATCCTCGCCTGATGTCCACACTAAGCATTTATTACCGAATACCCATATGCTGGTTTTAGCAATTCCGCGCAAGGGGAAGACGCAAGCCAATCACAACAAATTCCCCAAATCACTGCTCTAGCCAAGATCAGCTCTACTTAAAGACTAGGGATCAAATGTAAGACTTTCCTGATTTGGAAGCATTTATCCTACTGAAATGAGCATCCCTTATTCAACTAGAAAGTTTAATTTAAGTTATTAAATTTACGGCCAGTGGTAATACAGGTTTGTGTTATTAGCTGCTTCACATACCTTGGCCATATATTCTTTAACAAACGGGTGCCCTCGGTGTCCATCCTTCAGCTGGGAGAGGTAGCGGTTACTAACCTGTTTATGAAAAGGAAGAGCGTATTTTAAGCCTGAGATGGCATCGCCAACAGCAATGGATAGTGTCTGGCATCATTACCATAGTTGGTAACATTTTTAATCGTACTTAGCCGGCTACAGAACAATATACCACGTTAAACCATCGTCCTTTCAACACAGTGACAGCGCTGAGTAGATTTCGCACTGAAGAGTCTCCTCAGTTCTGATGACGCCCCCACCCCCGAAATGTTCTGCTTTCAGGTGCTGTTATGTGTGCTTAGTATTCCTCCTGTTTAAATCTCTACAATTTGATTCACTGATGCCGACAGGCTGTGTGGCAAAACAGTCTTTGGCGTTCTACAACGTGAACATTACCCAGCCCAAACAAGTTAGGATGAAAAGTGAAAGCCGGCATGGAAACAGGATGATTAATGGAATTGAGGCATCCTCAAGCCAACTTGCAGTACACAGTAGGTCCACAGTACAATTTAATCTGTTCACACAAAAACATTTAGAACAGCCAAGCTCACCGTGCAGTATACTGTATTTGGAATTATTCATATTATTAGTGCAATGATAGTAGCTTAAAAAAACAATGGGTGTAGTAAGACAAAGAAAGGAAGTTGGAAGGGGGAGGAAACAAGATTCAGTTTAATAAATACAGTCCCCACCATGCATAGCGGGCGCAGTCGTGAACACCCGCTATACGCGCTGACCAGTGTAACCTGACGGCAGAGATCCTGGAGGTGACTGTTAACAGCAGTTAAAAAATGGCACGTTAATTCCATAAAGATGTAACTGTAAATTCCATTTAAAACCTGCCGGCACTTTTTGCTATTGCAGCATGGGTGCGTTTTCTGTGTATTTACTCAGGCGATTTACCAAAGTCAATCCTGTCTCTGTATCCACTCTGTGGAGTGTGCCTAATCAGAGAGACAGTAAGCGTGACTTGGTCGCTGTTGGTGCCCCATCACATGGACAGTGCGAGACCCGTTTTTTTCATTCACGGCATTGCTGTGCTATGAAGGGAATTACACGTGCCAATTCTACGCTTGGAGCCGGGAAGGCTGACACTGTCACAAACTGTAATGTGACCCTGTTCAGATATTTACTCAAGGTTTGCTAGCAACCTAATCGGGATTGTAAAGAAATCACACTTCAACCAGGCGCTAACAGCGGCTTCAAACTCCCCGAAATACTAGGCGGCGCTTTTGTAATGGACGCCTATTGCAATCGGATATAGACGGCTGCCTGAGACAAGTAGGGATTGTGTAAGAGGTGGGGACTTATTGCTGGATAAACAGAATCTAATCTGCATGATGCACACATATCCTAGCCAATTCCTGTTTCCCCCACCCACCCGACCCTCTATCCCAGGGATGCGAAGACCAATTTCAGTGCCCCAACATCACCCCTGACTGAGGTAAGCTAATTCAGCAGAGATTCAACATGGGACACCACTCGTCAGATTAGTTCAATTCCACAATTAGTTCAGCCGTGGCTCAGTGGGCAGCACCCTCGCCTCCGAGTCAGAAGGTTGAGATCAAGTCCCACTCCAGAGAGACTTGAGCACAAAAATCTAGACTGACACTCCGGTGCAGTGCCGAGGGAGCGCTGCGCAGTCAGAGGTGCCGTCTTTCGGATGAGACGTTAAACCGAGGCCCCATCTGCCCTCTCAGGTGGACGTAAAAGATCCCATGGCATTATGTCGAAGAGCAGCAGGGGATTTATCCCCGGTGTCCTGAGCCAATGTTTATCACTCAAGCAGCATCACTTCAAAAAAAGAGATTATCTGGTCATTAGCACATTGCTGTTTATGGGATCTTGCTGTGCTCAAATTGGTTGCTGTGTTTCCTACATTACAACAGTGACTACACTTAAAAAAAAAAAAAGTACTTCATTGGCTGTAAAGTGCTTTGGGATGTCTGGTGGTCGTGAAAGGCGCTATATAAATGCAAGTCTTTTCTTTCAAACTGGGTGGTGCACTTACTCACTAAGCCATAGGGGGGGGGAGCTCTAGTTCCTTGTTTACCAGCAGCATATTGACATATAAGCCTTACCTCAGGAGCCTTGCCCAAGTGCTGTGAAAGTACAATGAGATTGATGAGAGTTTCTGGATGACTGCTGTCCTGTGGGAATCAAAGGAAAACAGGAGGAAAAGAATGGTTTACCATGCCAAGAAGATTACAAACCTGTGACTCGAGTTTTACTTCCAATGGAAGGGAGTGGATCTGAATTATTGTCTAACTGAAAGAACAGGGTAATCAGAACATCAAGTGCTCAAATAAGTGGGTTATTGAACAATGGAAAATTGGGGCCACAATGCAATGCTGCTGCTGTGGCACCAGTACAAAACCGATCTGCTGCACACTTTCATCACAAGCTGGTGAGCTCAAGCCTGTTTGGAGATGGAAACATAGGAACAGCAGGCAGCCATTTAGCCCCTCGAGCCTGTTCCGCCATTCAATTACATCATGGTTGATCTGCTCCATATACCCGCCTTTGGTCCATACCCCTTAATACCTTTGCTTAACAGAAAGCTATCAATCTCAGATTTAAAATTAACAATTGATCTAGCATCAATGGCCTTTTGCGGAAGAGAGTTCCAAACTTCTACCGCCCTGTGTGTGTAGAAGTGTTTCCTAATTTCACTCCTGAAAGGTCTGGCTGTAATGTTTAGACTATGCCCCCGAGTCCTAGACTCCCCAACCAGCAGAAATAGTTTCTCTCTCTCTACCCTATCTGTTCCCCTTAATATCTTCAAAACTTCAATCAAATCACCCCATAACCGTCTAAATTCCAGGGAATACAACCCTAATTTGTGTAATCTCTCCTTGTAATTTAACCCCTGGAGTCCAGGTATCATTCTGGTAAACCTACGCTGCTCTCCCTCCGAGGCCAATATATCTTTTCTAAGGTGCGATGGCCAGAACTGCTCACAGTACTCCAGGTGTGGTCTGATCAGGGGGTTTGTACAGCTGCAGCAGAACTCCTGCCCCTGAAGTTTTAGCTTACTTCACATCGTGTGATAAACAAAAATTAAGCTATACAAAGAAAATCTTCACATCCGTCTTAAAATGTCAGCTTTTATTTTACGCATAATGAAATGTTTTCTTTTAAATAGGATATCGAACCACCCCTCCCGACACGACTCAGAGTTTATCCAGTGTGTAGCTGTGTCAGAGGGAGTGGGAAAATCCCAGGTATGATCGCTACTCTGGGCCAGGGTTCCTGCGCTCGATACAAGTGTACATGTGAAGAGGACAGGATCGACTGTGATGCCCCCGTGGTGGAACAGTGCACAATCATTTGCTGCTGAGGCTCAAGCATTTAAAAATAAGTGACCACTCGAGAGGATTTAGCGGAGTGTAACCGGCACCAGTGGGAGCTGAAACCCAGCAAGGAGTCGACAGCTTCAGGAGTAGAGAGAAGACCACAGAAAAAAAATCGATGCACGAAACTTAATGCATTTTAAACGTTTGATGGATTTTATATTACGAGATCTAGGGAAATATCAGTGAAGCGAAACAAATCTGCACTATTTTCTGTGGCCAAGATTAAACAATTCAGTTTTCCTGTCATTAAGTCCTCACTGGGGGATTTACCCAACCCTGCAATTTACTCTACTTTTGCACCCCCACCCCTCTCAAGAGGAATAATCCCACAGATGTAACTGCCCTTGGTACAACAGCCAAGTCGCCATGCTTCAGATGCAAGCATAGACTTTATGCATGTTGCTCAACCTGTTCAATAGCAAAATACTGCGGATGTTGGAAATCCGAAATAACAACAGAAAATGCTGGAAAAACTCAGCAGGTCAGGCAACATCCGTGGACAGAAATTTGAGTTGACGTTTCGGGTCGAACCCTTCTTCAAAATGGGTTCGACCCGAAACGTCAACTCAAATTTCTGTCCACGGATGTTGCCTGACCTGCTGAGTTTTTCCAGCATTTTCTGTTGTTATTTTGCTCAACCTGTTGCTGTGGGTCTGGATCCACTAGAAACTGGACCGAGCCCGACTTGTGACCAATGTTCCCCCTAAGCTCTGCGGGCGCACGACCGTGCATCAATCGGGAGGTCCCGCGCCGGCCGCTCACCAGCTGTTGACGCTAGAGAAGGTACCGCGTATGCGCGGCCTCGCAGCAAATTTAAAGGGACCGTGCGCGGAAAAAAGATTAGAGGAACGTTGCTTGTGACTGCTGAAACTCATTTAGCTCTGGTTCCTTTCAGTCAGCAACTCATTCCCTCAAACCAAGGATGCATACAGGTCAGTGTGCAAACTCTGTACCCTGCAGCCTATATTAATAAAAAAAAAAACATTTTAATTGGAAGAGAAGATCTGAGATGAGGAGTAATGCTGGAATCGCACACCCTGAATAGGGAGCGCACGTCAGACAATCAGGGCCATCTCTCACCAGCGCGGGATTGTGGAATTGCCTTCCCCACAACCCTCACTTTCCCTATTTTTTTTGTTGGAACATTTTTCAACCACAAGGTGGCACCAAATCTCTGTACAGGATGGACTGTGAAGCTTACCCATTCACATTACATTGGAAATTTTACTTTCAAATATTTAAAAAAGTCACTCATCCATCACGGTCACAAACAACATAGTCTGGCCTTCATCTGACATGACAATAAGCAGCAGACTGAAGACAAATGGGACATTGTGAATTCATGCAGTCACTGTACCAGCTTGGAGTTATTGTTCAGTACCTCGCCCCAGTCCCACCTCTCCAATCTACTTCCCTCCTCTCCTGAAGGCACCAACTGCTGCTGAGGTACTGTACCACAGGCAGTCTTCAGGTAGCCCTCAAATGTTAGCCTTAACGGCGACGGCAACTTGGCCAGGTGACTACGGAGAGCATCACAGTCAAGCCTGACTCTCGCCTGATGTCCATGTGCACTTTCCGGCAGGGCCCAGTGGAGAGCAGGAACCCTGGCTGATTTTCCCCTCCCTAGCTCAGGTGGCCAAGGTTCAACCTGCCAGCTTACTTGGAAATCAGCACAAGACCCGGGGGGGGGGGGGGGGGGGGGGTTGAACCCTGGACCTTTTGATCTGGGCAGCCAAAATGAAAGCTCAACGCAACAACTCTTAACCAACGTTCCCTTTAAGCTGCATGACTGTGCAGCTGTCTCGAGATCCCGCACAATCGGCGAGCTGGCTTCCAAATGCAAAAAACGTGCATGCGCGGAAATTTGAATGACACACGCTGCCCCCCCAAAATTAGGGGGAACATTGCTCTTAACCCTCCCCTAAATCTAAGTCCCACCCAACATGCAATCACACATTATGAAGGGCACTCTTCCTCCTAGAACATTACTTAGGCCACAGTTAAGAGTATTGTGTGCCCCATTATAAAGGACATTAAAGCCACAGCATATATAGCACAGATTCACCAGGATGGCGTCAGCGATTGGAAACTCTAATGAGGAAAAACTGGATACTGAGACTATTTCCACTGGGAGAGAGAAGGCTGATGTAGAGGTTTAATATAAGTTTTTAACGTTATGAAGGGTTTTGGTTGGGTGAATAGGGAAATGCTATTTCCTCCGGTTGGGAAGCCAGCGAGGAGGGGGTCATTAATTTTAAATCATCACTAAGTGAGGAGTTAGGAGAAAATTCATATGCAGTGCATTATTGCAGCATGGCATGCTTTGCCAAAGGCAGCGCCTCGGGCCAATGTTCCTGTTAAGCCGCGCGGCGGTCTGGAGGTCTCGCGCAGCCGGCTCATAAATGGAAAAACCGCGCATGCACGGAAATTTGAACGTGCCGCGCAGCCCGTTAAAGGGGCCGCGCTCCCAAAGAAAGAAATTACGAGGGAACATTGGTTGAGGCAGTGACCACGTCATCTTTTAAGGGAAGATTGGTAAAATATTTGAAGCAAAGGAAGATACAGGACTGCGAGGATAAATCGGGGGCAGTGGGACTGGTTGTGGACTGCTCAAGCCATGAGCTGCCACAGATACGATGGTCCGAATGGCCTCTTTTCTATAGTTTTCTTCCCCATTCCTCATACTCTTCTAATCACGCTCCTACACCTACCTTGTCTAGTGCCTCCTGCAGAACTCCTTCTGCATCATCCCACTTGCCCTGTGCCATCTGACAGGCAGCTTGTCCATTCAGAAGCAGCAAGGTTGCTGTGTACTTATCTGCCATTTCTTGGAAGATGTAGAAGGCATCCTGCAGCTTGTCCCCACCCTGTAGAGAACAGACAATAACACAGATTCACCTGGCAATTATACAGCACAGGATGAGTTTGCAGAACAGAGTATTTTCTAACTATAGCAGTGGTTTCGATCTATGGTTGCTTCAACCCACCAATGTGTTGCAATGTCGTACTACAACAGCTTGCATTTGTATAGCGTCTTTAATGCAGGAAAGAAAGGCGCTGCACGGTGACGCGAGGAAACAAAAAATGGACGGCAAGCGACGTTCCCGTTTAGCTGCGTGGTGATCTGCAGGTCCCGCGCAGCCGACTCTATGGCGTTCAAATGTCAAAAACCGCGCACGTGCGGCAATTCGAAGGGGCCACGCAGCCGTAAAATAAAATTACGGGGAAAACATTGACGGCAAACCAAAGGAGATATTAGGAGTGGTAACCAAGAGCTTTATCAAAGACATGGGTTTTAAAGACAAGTCAAGGGAGATGGCGAGATTTAGAAGGAAACTCCAGAGCATGGGGCCTCGGCGGCTGAAGACAGCAGCCACCGGTGAGGCGAAGGATGGGGCTGGGGATGCACAAGAGGCCATAGTCAGAGGAAGAGTGTTTAAGGTGGAGGGGGTTTGTTGTGCTGGAGGAGATTAGAGACAGGGAGCAGCAAGACCACAATTATCGTGATTAGATCCTGTACATCTGCAGGATACGCACCATAGCCAGGTTCACCCAGGCTGTCGATAACTGTGTCAGGGTGGCATCCTCATCCTGCTCGTGCAACTTCTTCAGCTCCTTTCTGAATTAAATGGATTAAGTCAACAATTATGCAATGCAACAGGCGCCCACAACTAACCCTCTGAAGACGACAGTAGCACTGTACATTTTTTTGCATAATAGTTTTTTTCCCTGCCACCCCTAAAGAAATTAACTCCTTGCTGGGGCAATATTGTATTGACAGCAGATGCCCTACAATATCTCTCCAAAGAGCTCATCAGTTTCAGGTGGGACTTGACCAAGACATAAAGAAAAAAGACTTGCATTTCTATAGTGCCTTTTACGACCTCAATGTCCCAAAGCGTTCTACAGCCAATGAAGTACTTTTTGAAGTGTGGTCACTGTTGTAATGTAGGAAACGCAGCAGCCAATTTGCGCACAGCAAGCTCCCACAAACAGCAATGTGGTAATGACCGGATAATCTGTTTTTGTTATGTTGATCGAGGGATAAATATTGGCAATCTATTTATTGAGGGATGGGGCACTAGAATCTTGCAGTAGTGCCATGAGATCTTTTACATCCACCTCAGAGAGCAGATGGGGCCTCAGTTTAACGTCTCATCTGAAAGACGACACCTTTGACAGTGCAGCACTCCCTCGGCACTGCACTGGGAGTGTCAGCCTAGATTTTTGTACTCAGGTCTCTGGAGTGGGACTCGAGCCCACAACCTTGTGACTCAGAGGCGAGAGTGCTACCCACTGAGCCATAGGTTATTCAATCAGGGAATGGGGAGGAGAGAGGATAAAAAAGCCCAGTTTCACCCAATGTCCACATGCACTTTCCAACAAAGTTGGGGGGGGGGGGGAAGAGAAAGAGAACTAGATAAGTCATCAGGAGCAGTAACCCGGCCAACTTTCCTCACTCTAACCAACACCACCGAGACCAGTTGCAGCTCCAAACACCATCCTAGCTCAGAGCAGCTAACAACACAGACTGACCATCGAATCGGAGACATTTCTGGTCCACAAGTCTCGGCGAGTCGCTGCTAACGTAGCGTTCAAATTAGCGGAAGCCGGAGTCTAGGTGCTGCGTCGGTATAACTGCTGTCCGGCATTAATCATTTTCCTCACCAGAGTTTAAATTTGGAAAACAGCAACAGAACTAATTGCCTGGAATGTTCCAACTGCACATCGTGTACTGCCACACTAACCGGCTTCAAATATCTTCCCTGTGAAAAAACTTCCACTACATTAATGAATGTTTATTGCGCAAAGTGCAGTGTCTGGATTGAGTGGAACATCTCACATTTTAATTTTATTTTTTGCTTATAGGCGCAAAATTTTGCTTCACTCCAAAATGATTACGCACTGACTGGAACAGATGAAGGCAGGAATCATAGTTATCAGCTAGCAGGAACGATTAGAGGAACCTTAGCTCTGGAGAAAGAAAGTCGACAAGACCTCAATGAGACAGCCAAAATATTATTTTAAAAAGGAGAGTGGGCCCAGATAAAAATTTTAAATTAAAATATTTACATGACAAATATTTTCTTGAAGTAATAAATATTTGGAATAATCTACCAGTTATGGTACGACAGACGAAGGCATTATGGTGCCTCAAGGATGGATGTTGGACTTGGGTTGAGCTTCGATGAGCTGAATGGCCTTTTCCAGGTCTTGATTGTTCATGCATTCCTGGTGACCAGATGCATTGGACAGTCTTCAAAACTGGCCACAGGAAAAAAAATATATATACCCAAGTGCTGGGTTTGTTCTGTGACAAAGCTGATTTGAAGCACTGGACTCAACCAACCCACGTGGATTCAGGGAGTTTGGACTGAAGTAGAAACTGGGTTTAGTTTCAGCACCGATTATTGGATGTAAAATGGGATAAAGGGGGACAGAAGCCAATAAAATAATTCAAACCATTCGGTAAAATCCTTAATCCAGGACACAAAGCACTACGTTCACTTGTGGAGTCGCTCGGTTAATCTGTGCATCTGCTGTGCAAGTTTCATGTTTGCACAAACTCTTGTATTGATTTCCTGGAAATTGGCCAGACCGAGTTACTGAACTCAGCCGTACGATGGAGCCACAGTGGAAGCAACAATTGATTCAGTATTCCTACCTCATGACTATTTACGGAAGTTAATTCAAGTTTCCTCAGCAACACCTCAGACAGTGTCAATGAGGTCACCAGCATTCACAGTTAGAGCAGAATTTTATAGAAACACACGTGGAAATAAACAGGGTCTTAAATTGATACGATAGCAAAATACTGCGGATGCTGGAAATCCGAAACAACAACAGAAAACGCTGGAAAAACTCAGCAGGCCAGGCAACATCCGTGGAGAGAGAAACCAAGTCAACGTTTCGGGTCGAAACCCTTCTTCAGAACTGAGAAAAAAAGGCAGGAAATGAAAGAGATTAAAAGGCAGTTTGGGGGCTGGGAAATGGGGGAGGGGGTGAAAGGAGAGACATTAAGAGATATTCAAGGTGAGACGAGATGGTAATAGGACAGGTAAAGAAACAAACAATGGCTCTAAATGAAGTGTGAAATGCACTGGCAGAGTGAGAGACAGCTGCCATGTGGGAGAGAGAGAGAGAAAAGGGAAAGTCACAAACCAAAAGTGTGGATAAAAAATATAAAAATGTAATAGGGGCCGAGGTTATGATCTGAAATTGTTGAACTCGATATTGAGTCCGGAAGGCTGTAAAGTGCCTAATCGGAAGAGGAGGTGCTGTTCCTCGAGCTTACACTGAGCTTCCGTGGAACAATGTAAGAGGCCGCGGACGGAGAGGTCTGAGTGGGAGTGGAGCGGTGAATTGAAATGACAGACGACCGGAAGCTCGGGGTCACCCTTACGGACTGAACGGAGGTGTTCCGCAAAGCGGTCACCCAATCTGCTTTTGGTCTCCCCAATGTAGAGGAGACCGCATCGTGAGCAGCGAATACAGTATACAGGAAACTCTTTTATCCGGCACCGACGGGACCGGCGTGGTGCCGGGTGATCAAAAAGTCCAGATTACAGAGAGGTATACTTAACAAGGTACGAGAGCCCCGTACACAGCCACAGGTGCAGGAGCCCCGGCTACACAGCCACAGATCCAGGAGTCCCTGTTGCACGGCCACAGATCCAGGAACCCTGGTCACACAGCCACTAATATATAGTAAAACTTACCTGAACCTACTCCTGAATTTTGCCGGTTAAGAAAGATTTCTGGATATTTAGGTGCCGGTTAAAAGAGTTTCCTGTACTAGATTGCAAGTAGTACAAGTAAATCGCTGTTTCACCTGGAAGGGGTGTTTGGGGCCCTGGACAGTGGGAAGGTATAAGGGCAGGTGATGCATCTCCTGCGCTTGCACAGGAAGGTACCGGGCGAAGGGGAAGGGGTGCTGGGGGTGATAGAGGAGTGGACTAGGGTGTCTCGGAGGGACAAGGCGGCGGCTCACCACCACCATCTCGAGGGCAATTAGGGATGGGCAATAAATGCCGGCCTTGCCAGCGACACCCACATCCCGTGAATGAATTTTTTTTAAACCTTCAAAATAAAGCTTCACATTCACAGGCATAAACATTATTTTGGGGAGGGGGGGGGGGGGGGGGAAAAAGAGTGTGACTTGACAGTTCACTCTACATCCATGCTTTCTCCAGTAAAGTACACAAAGCTTTGGCATCAGTAGGGCAAGAGTGCTGACGGTAAAATACTTTCTATCGAACTGCAATTTTAGTAATGTACTTACCGAGCCAGATCGAGCCGGTCCAGCTTCAGAAAGATCTGTATCGACATGGCCATGCTGCAAGGGTGGAAGAGACGAGCAGATCAAATTGTGCCATTACCAACACACGCGCTCTACGCTAGGAACACAAACCTACTGCTGCGAGACTTCATGGGGAAGCAGAGGGGGAATTTTCACTACACAGTATTTCCAATCCCCATCCCACATCACAAAAGCCATTTTAATTTTGTATCCCCGTCGCCATTTTAGCATCCAGTTTGGGAAAAGCTGTTATAGTGCTGCAATCTGCAGTTCCAGCAGTGAGCTATCATTGTAGAGGTAGACTGTCTCTAACCCCGCTGCCTTGCCATGTTTAAAGGCATCAGAAAATATTGCTTTTGGCCGCCTTCCCAACTTCTTTTGTTGCTCGACAGCTGCTTCTCCTCTGTGAAATGTTTGGTGATATTTTCTGCATCAAAGGTGCTTTATAAATGCATGCTATTGTTCCAATGTTGTTGGACTATGAACAAAATGTGTACTCACCGCAATACACCATAAACACTATCTGAAGAAAAGGCCCAGGTCACTGAAAGAAATACCGGGCCCAGTCATTGACTGCGTGGTTGGACGGGAGGTGGGAAAGTAAGAATTGAGTTAATTACACTCTCAAATCTCCACACCAAAATAGTTTCTCACCCTAATCGCACCCTCCCCAGTAGAAGCTAGTTCTTCTTCACAGAAAGGATGAAAGGTCGGGGATATCACTGGCTGTGTGTGAATATTTGCACGTGAACTCTTTAATTGTCACTCCACACAATGCAAAAGCATACAAAAGACACACCTGCACCTCCACACAACACCCATGTGAGTCTCAGACCAGCATCGCTGTGCGTCCATGCAAATTCCTATGCCAGACTTTTCTCTTAGAAAGTCAGGTTGCCTCAGTTAATGGCAGTCTCGATAAGAAGATTTGGGGGGGTGGGGTGGGGGGTTGGCAGGCTCAGGGAGTACGAGCTCACGATCTAGGCACACACTGAAGCGTTGCTTTGTCAGAGGAAAGTCTTTTGGAGGAAATGTTGAATAGAGCTCGTCTGCACAGGTAGATCATAAAATATTCTATTTGAGGAAGAGCTGAGAGTTCTTGTAGTGTCCGAGTCAACAGCCTCCCCCGAAGCAACACACTAACTGGTTAGAAAACTCCCTGCTTTTTGTGAGATCCTACAGTGCAGTAAATGTTTGCCTACTTAACTATAACTTTACCTCGTGGTAATTCACTGTACAGGACACTCTCTTTTTACCGGCACCTAAATAACCGGAAATCTCTCTTAACCGGCAAAATTCAGGAGGTGGTTCAGGTAAGTTACTTCATATTAGTGGCCGTGTAACCGGGGTTCCTGCACCTGTGGCCGTGTAACCGGGGTTCCTGCACCTGTGGCCGTGTAACCGGGGTTCCTGCACCTGTGGCCGTGTAACCGGGGTTCCTGCACCTGTGGCCGTGTAACCGGGGTTCCTGCACCTGTTGCCATGCAACAGGGACGCCTGGATCTGTGGCTGTGTACGGGGTTCTCGTACCTTAGTAAGTATACCTCTCTGTAATCCGGGCTTTTTGATCAACCTGCAGCACGCCGGTGCCAGTAAAAAGAGAGTTTCCTGTATATGAAGCACAGATATTTGACAAGACATGCGACAGGCAGTGCCTGCACATTCCTACTCACCACTCCAGACTCTCCCCTTGGTGCAGGGTACGTAGAGCTGAATCAGTATTTTGGTCGTGTAAATAGATCGAGGCTGCCATCAACAAGAAAGTCGTGTTGCTAATATCAACACTCTTCGCCATCTTCTTGTCCAATTCTGCTATGGTGGCATCTCTGCACAAGATGTGATATCATGAATCCTCCTTTTATATATATATTGACACAAAATTACTTTAGTTCTACTGACAAATCCTTGCTACTTTTATTAAGAGACCAATGTATTAATTACTGCTCCATGCCAAGTTAGTTAATGTTCGTTCGGGCATTCCAATTGGCCTTGCCAACCCAAGCTAGAGGGTAGAAAGAGACAGAATTCCCATTCCTGATTGCTAGCCAGTGACATGCACAATAAAGTACATGGACATCAGGTGAGGATGGGATTGGGTCGGGCTATGATGCCCACACAGGCTAGCCTGCCAATTAGCACTAAAACACACCTCATGCAGGAATAACCGCCACTTGGGCAAGTTACCAGAGGGCAAGGAGTGCCCAAGAAACTGTACCCTAGCAAAGAGCGCTAGATCATAGATAGCATCACAACCAAGCCTGATCTTATCCGCACTCAACATCCATACATTGTACTTTCCAGCAGAAGCAGGATGCCTGGATGATTATTATCGCGAGCAGTTGCATCGAGGTCAACTGTAGCGGCCCAAAGTTGAGGTCAGTTAACTCAACCGAGATCAGGAAGAGAGCCTGGGGCCAAGGTCCCCGTGCTATTGCCCTAGAGTAAATATGAAACAAATTATGGTCCCTTACCGTTGATCCTCGTTTGACAAGTATTCAGCAAACATTTTTACAGCTTGCAATTCAGGGGCAGCTCCTGGCTTGATATCATCCAATACTACACCATATTTTCTCTAAGAAGATAAAAAATTATAAATTTATTTCTGATCAGCTAGGATTTGAATTTAAATTTCAGTGATTTTGGTTGATATTTTCCCACTGAAAAACAACATTAAACAATCCCAATACAAAAGCAAAATACTGCGGATGCTGGAAATCTGAAATAAAACAGAAAATGCTGGAAATACTCAGCAGGTCGGGCAGCATCTGTGGAGAGAGAAACAGAGTTAACGTTTCAGGTTGATGACCCGTCAGACTGCCGAATATTTCCAGCATTTTCTGTTTTTATTAAACAATCCCAGTTAGATGTAGGACAATACTCCCCTCTACTCTGCCTCAATAACATGTCTTTACTCCCACCCCCCCCCCATTCCCCCAGCCGCCAATCCCCCACACAACTGGGAAAAAACCCTGGCAATTACACCAGAGTAAAATATCTATTCCCCACGTCCTTTAAACGAAACCTGAGAAATTACCGACAATTTTGTGCTGTGGATTCACATCCTTATGGAATTGGATTGCACCTGCCTAAACTCATCTCGCGTTCCAGCTTTTCAGCTAAGGAGACTTTCATCCCATTAGTCAGGGCTGTATTGAATTCACCTGAAAGAAGGCTGGTGCAACATCACACTGATACAAGTAGGCCTCTCTCTATGGTTGAGTTACTTGAGGAGTGTTCAATTCTACACTTAACTGTACTGTGCCTTTCCCGGCAGTAACTACTGGGAGATCAGGGCACAAAAACAGAAGAGGGACTCAATCCGCAACAGCACCAATTTCGATGAACATAAAAAAAATCACCAAATCAAAAATGTTGAAAGTTATTTTGAAAATCTACAATGTAATTACGTACAATGAGTAGAAATGGCCTTCCCCAAATGTTGTGCATTGCGAGATTTTGAAGGGGTCATTTTGCACACAACCTTAATGCTAAGCAGAAAGTACGGCCGGCAGATTGCAATCGATTATACACACTTAACAGGACAACCATCCTCTTTCAAATCTAATTGTCCGCAAAGTGGAAAAAGACCGCACTGTGCCAGTGCACAGTGTTATTTAGGTTTAACAGCAAGACTCTGTTGAGTTGAAAGTGTGAGGTCATCCACTTTGGACCCAAGAAAGATAGATCAGAGTATTTTCTAAATGGGGAGAATATAGGAACTGTGGATGAACAGAGAGATTCACAGGTCCAAGTATTGAAATCACTAAAAGCTAGTGGCCAGGTATAAAAATTAATTTAAAAGGCGAATGGAATGTTGGCCTGTATCTTAAAAGGGCTGGAATACAAGGGGTGGACATTATGTCACACGTTATGATCCTGCAAATCCATTGGCAGGATAGGCGCACCAATGTCAGTGTTCTCGCTCAGGCCAACATCCCCAGCGTCGAAGCTTTGACCACGCTCGATCAGCTCCAATGAACAGGTCACATCGTCTGCATTCCCGATACAAGACTCCCAAAACAAGCGCTCTACTTGGGCTCTCTTGCCGTGTCGGAGCTCCGAGGTGGGCAGAGGAAACGCTTCAAGGACACCCTCAAAGCCTCCTTGAAAAAGTGCAACATCCCCACCGACACCTGGGAATCCCTGGCCCAAGACTGCACAAAGTGGAGGAGAAGCATCCGGGAAGGCGCCGAACACCTCGAGTCTCTTCGCCGGGAGCAAGCGGAAGCCAAGCACAGGCAGCGCAAGGAGCGCACGTCAACCCAAGCACCCCACCCACCCGCCCCTTCAACCACCGTCTGCCCCACCTGTGACAGAGACTGTAGGTCCCGCATTGGACTCATCAGTCACCTGCGAACTCATTTTTAATGTGGAAGCAAGTCATCCTCGGTTCCAATTGAGTGCCTAAGAACACCTGCACAGAACTTGGGTTCGATTCCATCTAGAGTACAGCAGATCTGGGCATCACACCTCAGGAAGGATACATTGGCCTTGGATGGGGGTGCATCGCAGATTCATCAGAATGATACCGGGGCTAAAAGGGTTAAATTACGAAGACAGGTTGCATAGACTGAGCTTGTATTCCCTTGAATATAGACAATTAAGGGGTGATTCTAATTGAGATGTTTAAGATGATTAAAGGATTTGATAGGGTAGTTAGAAACTATTTCCTCTGGTGGGGGGAGTCCAGAACAAGGGGGGCATAATCTTTAAAATTAGAGCCAGGCCGTTCAGGGGTGATGACAGGAAGCACTTCCTCACACAACGGGTAGTGGAAATCTTCAACTCTCTTCCCCCAAAAGACTATTGAGGCTGGGGGTCAATTGAAAATTTCAAAACTGAGATCGATAGGTTTTTGTTAGGCAAGGGGATTGAAGGTTACGGAACCAAGCTGGGCAAATGGAGTCGAGATACAGATCAGCCATGATCTAACTGAATGACGGAACAGGCTCGAGGGGCTGAATGGCCAACTGCTGTTCCTAGTTTGTTATCTGCAACTCAGAAGAACCACACAGAGACCAGGAACCTCTCCATGGGAAATGGGAGGGGGAAATCTGAGGAAACATCAACCCTGACCTACTTGTGCGCTTCACACTGGGTGCCTAATGAGTCACATCAGTGAATGGTTGAGAACGGGTCTCTTGCTCTATGCCCCAGGAAGTGCTTCCCCCTTGGAAACAAGAAGATGGGCAAGTAGGGGCAGGTTGAAAGCACACCAAAACAAGCTGTTTATCCATAATAACCAAAGGAAATATTGTTTCCATAACAAACTTACTGTCCATACCTGTGCAATATAAGCTCTGTAAAGGAAAACATCTCGCTCAACTTCTTTCTCTGGGCTGGAGAGCTGAAAGACAAACCAGCCAATTAATTAGTGCCACAAAACCAAAGTGCAACGACAGATATTTAAACAATCCTTCACTCAATTCTCCAGGCAATGACGACACTTGCTAGCACAGAGTCCTCCGGTACCTCACCTAAATGGCCATTCTTCACAGATGAGCCTAGATAGGAAGCATTGGCAAATTAGTTGACCTTGGAGGGCATCACAGCCGACCGACTTCAATCCTGCCCTCACCGGATTTCCACAAATCCTTACTTCCAGCAGGATAGTGATCAGGAGTGAGGACACTGGTTCATTTTCCTCTCTCCCTGTACCAGGCTAATTATATTGCCACTTCTGGTTTAGATCTGCTAACTCACCACAGACATCAAACCTAGGACTTTCAGGTTCATAAGGCTTTGCGCTACAGTAAACGGTGCCTTTATCTACAGAGCATCAGGCAACTGCAATTAAAAGTTTATACGTAGTGAAACAACTTAAAAAGGTAACCGTACTAATAGGAGAAATATCAGCTAATAAGCTGGCGGAACTACATGTACCATATAAATTGGAGGGTCAGTGACAAGTTCAGTGGAGGAAGTTCCAACAAAGGGCAAAAATACAAAGTTGTTTCTAGCATCTTGGGGGTTTTATTTCACTCTACACTTGCCAGCTTAAGATTTAATTTACTTTTATTGTGCTCAGATGGGTTTGTGTTGCAGTACTTAATGTCACTTAAAAGGTTTGCAATTATACATATAATTGGGTAATATGATTGCAAAGAAAAGGAAAGACTTGCATTTCTATAGCACCTTTCACAACTACCAGACGTCCCAAAGCGCTTTACAGCCAATGAAGTACTTTTGAAGTGTAGTCACTGTTGTAATGTAGGAAACGCGACAGCCAATTTGCGCACAGCAAGCTCCCACAAACAGCAACGTGATAATGACCAGATAATCTGTTTTAGTGATAAATATTGACCAGGACAACGGGAAGAACTCCCCTACTCTTCTTCAAAACAGTGCCATGGGATCTTCAACATCTACCTGAGAGCGCAGGCGGGGCCTCGGTTTAACGTCTCGCCCGACAGTGCAGCACTGGGAGTGTCAGCCTAGATTTTTGTGCTCAAGTCTCTGGAGTGGGACTTGAACCCACAACCTTCTGACTCAGAGGCGAGGGTGCTGCCCACTGAGCCACGGCTTGACACCTTTATTCTCTCATATCGTAACTTTAGTATATCAAAAATCTGCCAAGTCACTTGACAACAGGAAAAGCAGACATTGAGCAAGACATGTAAAAGAGGAAGGTGACCAAAAGCATGGTCAGAGATATGGGAGACTTCTCAAGGCAAGAAAGGGTGCAAGGTAGAGGGGTTCAGGAAGGAAATTCTACAGTGCATGAAGACACTGCAAGTGATGCTGAGGTGCACAGCAGACCAGAGTGAAGGAGGGTGGAACAAGGCCACAGAGCCAGTTGCCAATGAGGAAAAAGATTTTGAAGACAATGTGTTGGGGCATTGATGAGCCAATGTACATCAATCTGCATTGCTGAATTATCAAGGAAAACAGCGCTACGGAATCAAGGTAGAATTTAAACAGAACTGAACTTTACAAATAGCAAAAGTGAAACAGAATTAGACCTTATTTGCCCTCTCTCTCAAGTGGATTAATACAACTTGCTCTGATCTCTCTCTGCACATTTGTTGAATAGTTTCCAAGAATGCCACGTATATTTAAATAATAAACAATGGGCAACTAGGAATGATTATAAAGCAGCAATTTCACTGTGGTGCATTACGTTTAAATGCCACGACAGACCGTATAGCCCAAGCAGTTTACAACACTAACCTCCATATTCAGATTACATTATTAGGCTTGTTTTGGAGAATTCATCCTTTGTATATGTTCATAAGACAGCAGTTACATTCCTATACTTTACGTGGGAGTCGAAATCACAGCCGATCACAATCCTATCCTTACCCATTCGCCACACACGCACATATTCGACCAGGGATCACTGGATAATGCTCATTGGGAACGCTAGCCAATATTTCCCTCTTTCCCCAGCTCAGCGTTGCTGAGGCCAACTGCAGTGCATCACTAAAACATTAGTTGAGATTAGTCAACTCAGCAGAGTTAACTTAGTGTCAGACAGTGGCTCAGTGGGCAGCACTCTCGCCTCTGAGTCAGAAGTTGTGGGTTCGAGTCCCACTCCAGATACTTCAGCACAACAATCTAGGCTGACACTCCAGCGCAGTACTGAGGGAGTGCTGCACTGTCGGAGGTGCTGTCTTTCGAATGAGACGTTAAACCGAGGCCCCGTCTACTCTCTCAGGTGGACGTAAAAGATCCCATGGCACTATTTTGAAGAAGAACAGGGGAGTTATCCCGGGTGTCTTGGGCCAATATTTATCCCTCAATCAACATCACTAAAAAACAGATTACAGGAAACTTTGCTTTATCCAGAGGTTGTATGTCCGGAAACCTCGATCTACCGGCAGAAATCAGGAGCCGTATTGTTAGGTTTTTTTTCTTCTCGTGGCCTTTTTTTTCCAACAGTCAGGCTCTGCAAAGTCTCGCTGAAGCTGTTGCTAAGCTAGAGAGGCTTCCAAGGTACGGCCGACTGTTTAGAAGCTGTTGCTAAGCAACAGTGTTTGTTGACAGATACGGAGCTGAAAATCTCCGTATGCTTCAACATTAACGCTGGTTTGTCCGGCAGGTTTGATAGATCGGCAACAGCTCGGTCCCGTCGGTGCCGGATATCAAAGTTTCCTGTATCTGGTTATCACATTGCTGTTTGTGGGAGCTTGCTGTGTGCAAATTGGGTGCCGTGTTTCCTACATTACAACAGTGACTACACTTCAATAAATACTTAATTGGCTGTAAAGCGCTTTGGGACATCTGGTTTAAAGTCTCATCCGAAACCTTCTGATTCATGTAAGGGTGCGAGCTTCATTCTATGATTTGCAATATTCACAAATTGAGCTTTGCTCGTGTGGTTTATGTCATTTGAACCTCTTGATTCATATAGTGCTTTGACGTATTGAAACATCTCAGTGCGTCACACAATGTGCAGTGACATAGGCTAATACGTCAACCATTCTGTACCAGCAACACCCATAAACAGCTGAGAGATGAAAGACCGGTTAAGTGTATTTTTGTGGGCGAGTGTCAGCTGTGGCTCAGTTGGAAGCACCCTTGCCTCGGAGTCAGAAGGTTGTGGGTTCAAGTCCCACTCCAGGGACTTGAGCACAACAATTCAGGCCGACACTCCCAGTGCAGTGCTGAGGGAGTGCTGCACTCTCAGAGGTGACATCTTTCGGATGAGATGTTACCCCCGTCTGCTCTCTCAGGTGGACATAAAAGATTCCATGGCACTATTTCGAAGAGGAGCTGGGGAGCTCTGGCCAATATCCCTCAACCAACATCACTGAAACAGATGATCTGGTCATTATCACATTGCTGTTTGTGGGAGCTTCCTGTGCGCAAATTGACTGCTGTGTCTCGCTACATTACAACAGTGACTACACATCAAGAAATAATTCATTGGCTATAAAGCGCTTTGGGATGTCTGGTGGTCATGAAAGGCACTATAGAAATGCAAGTCTTTCTTCTTTTCGAACTGATGCCCCGAGCCCCTCTCTACACCCTGCACCCAGAAGAAATGTGAAGCTGCCGAGTGAAGCCCAGTCTATGGTGCCGGATTGACAAACCGAGCTGCCCGAATGCTCCAGGGTTCCTGGGCCCTGCCCTCTCCCTCTACCCCCAACCGCTCCCCCTCCCCCTCCCCCTCCCCCCGTCTCCCCCTCCCCCCCCTCCCCGTCTCCTTCTCCCCCCCTCTCCCCCCACCTCTCCCCTTCTCCCCCCACCTCTCCCCGTCTCCTTCTCCCCCCCGCCTCCTTCTCCCCCCCCCCCCCTTCTCCCCCCGTCTCCTTCTCCCCCCTCTCCCTCCCGCCCTCTCCACCTCTTCCCCCGCCTCTCTCCACCCTCCTCCACCTCTCCCCCCGCCTCTCTCGTCCCTCTCTCTCTCTCCGTCCCTCCCTCCATCCCTCTCCCCCCCCGTCCTCCCCCCCAGTCCCTCCCCTCCCCCTCTCTCTCTCTCTCCCCCCGTCCCTCCCCTCCCCCCGCCTCTCTCTCTCCCCCCCGTCCCTCCCCTCTCTCTCTCTCCCCCACCGTCCCTCCCTCCCCTCTCTCCACCCCCCGTCCCTCCCTCCCCTCTCCCCCCCCGGTCCCTCCCCCTCTCTCCGCCCCCCCGTCCCTCCCTCTCCTCGCTCTCTCCTCCCCCCCCCGTCCCTCCCTCTCCTCGCTCTCTCCCCCCCCCGTCCCCCTCTCTCTCTCTCTCTACCCCCCCGTCCCCCTCTCTCTCTCTCTCCCCCCCCCGTCCCTCTCTCTCTCTCTCCTCCCCCCCGTCCCTCCCTCGCTCTCTCCTCCCCCCCGTCCCTCTCTCTCTCTCTCTCCCCCCCCGTCTCTCTCTCTCTCCCCCCCCGTCCCTCTCTCTCTCTCTCCCCCCCCGTCCCTCTCTCTCTCCCCCCCCCGTCCCTCTCTCTCTCCCCCCCGTCCCTCTCTCTCTCCCCCCCCCGTCCCTCTCTCTCTCCCCCCCCGTCCCTCTCTCTATCTCTCCCCCCCCGTCCCTCTCTCTCTCTCCCCCCCCGTCCCTCTCTCTCTTCCCCCCCCCGTCCTTCTCTCTCTCTCCCCCCCCGTCCCTCTCTCTCTCTCCCCCCCCCGTCCCTCTCTCTCTCCCCCTCCCCCCCGTCCCTCTCTCTCTCCCCCTCCCCCCCCGTCCCTCTCTCTCTCCCCCTCCCCCCCGTCCCTCTCTCTCTCCCCCCTCCCCCCCGTCCCTCTCTCTCTCCCCCTCCCCCCCGTCCCTCTCTCCCTCCCCCCCGTCCCTCTCTCCCTCCCCCCCGTCCCTCTCTCTCTCCCCCCCGTCCCTCTCTCTCTCCCCCCCCGTCCCTCTCTCTCTCTCCCCCCCCGTCCCCCTCTCTCTCTCCCCCCGTCCCTCTCTCTCTCTCCCCCCCGTCCCTCTCTCTCTCTCCCCCCCGTCCTCTCTCTCTCGCTCTCTCTCCCCCCCGTCCTCTCTCTCTCTCTCTCTCTCTCTCTCTCCCCCCCGTCCCTCTCTCTCTCCCCCCCGTCCCTCTCTCTCTCTCCCCCCCGTCCCTCTCTCTCTCCCCGTCCCTCTCTCTCTCTCTCCCCCCCCGTCCCTCTCTCTCTCTCTCCCCCCCGTCCCTCTCTCTCTCTCCCCCCGCCGTCCCCTCTCTCTCTCTCCCCCCGTCCCTCTCTCTCTCTCCCCCCCCGTCCCTCTCTCTCTCTCCCCCGTCTCTCTCTCTCTCCCCCCGTCCCTCTCTCTCTCTCCCCCCGTCCCTCTCTCCCCCCGTCCCTCTCTCTCTCCCCCCGTCCCCTCTCTCTCCCCGTCCCTCTCTCTCTCCCCCCCGTCCTCTCTCTCTCTCCCCCCCGTCCCTCTCTCTCTCCCCCCCGTCCCTCTCTCTCTCTCCCCCCGTCCCTCTCTCTCTCTCTCTCCCCCGTCCCTCTCTCTCTCTCCCCCCGTCCCTCTCTCTCTCTCCCCCGTCCCTCTCTCTCTCTCCCCGTCCCCCTCTCTCCCCCGTCTCTCTCTCCCCCGCCGTCTCTCTCTCTCTCCTCCTCTCTCTCTCTCCCCCCCGTCCTCTCTCCTCCCCCCCGCCCCCCTCTCCCCCCTCCCTCCCTCTCCCCCCCGCCCGTCCCCTCTCTCTCTCTCCCCCCGTCCCTCCTCTCTCCCCCCGTCCCTCTCTCTCTCTCCCCCCCGTCCTCTCTCTCCCCCCGTCCCTCTCTCTCTCTCCCCCCGTCCCTCTCTCTCTCCCCCCCGTCCCTCTCTCTCTCTCCCCCCCGTCCCTCTCTCTCTCCTCCCCCCCCGTCCCTCTCTCTCTCTCCCCCCCGTCCCTCTCCTCTCTCCCCCCCGTCCCTCTCTCTCTCTCCCCCCCGTCCCTCTCTCTCTCTCCCCCCCGCTCTCTCTCCCCCCCCGTCCCTCTCTCTCCCCCCCGTCCCTCTCTCTCTCTCCCCCCCGTCCCTCTCTCTCTCTCTCCCCCCGCCGTCTCCCTCTCTCTCTCTCTCTCTCCTCCCCCCCGTCCCTCTCTCTCTCTCCCCCCCGTCCCTCTCTCTCTCTCTCTCCCCCCCCGTCCCTCTCTCTCTCCTCCCCCCGTCCCTCTCTCTCTCTCTCCCCCCCCCGTCCCTCTCTCTCTCTCCCCCCGCCGTCCCCCTCTCTCTCTCTCTCTCCCCCCCCCCCCCGTCTCTCTCTCTCTCTCCCCCCCCCGCCCCTCTCTCTCTCCCCCCCCGCCCCCCTCTCCCCCCCGCCCCGCCTCCCTCTCCCCCCCGCCCCGCCCCTCTCTCTC